>NW_005871277.1:2010623-2035465 GCF_000147115.1 Myotis lucifugus
TTAACTCTGGTGCCGTGTCACATAGAGACATTTTTTGATATTTGCAACCATAGTAAAACAAAGACTTATATTTTTGATATTTATTTTATATATTTTAATGCCATTTCACAAAGAAAAATCAACCCAAAAAATGAGTTCGCGTGTCACCTCTGACACGCGTGTCATAGGTTCGCCATCACTGCTCTAGAACCTGTGCCATTGACCGCTATGTGGCCCAGGTTGTTGAAAGTCGAGCTGAGCTGCTCGAAGAGGTGGCCTGGCGCCTTTGGTTAGGGAGGGAGGGTGAGTGGCCAGTGAGCACAGGAGGAGGAGGAGAGGGGCCTTGAGGTCGCACTGGAGAACTTAGAACTAGGGAGCTACAGCAGATGCTTGAGCAGGAGTGTCAAGTCTGAGCCGTGCCTGCACGTCAGTGTTGGAGCTGTACGCTCCAAGCAGTTTTGTTAATGATAATCACCACAGCCCCAGAAATTGCGCTGAGCACTTTGTAGGCATGATCTTAACCGTCACGAAAACTCCAGGAGAGAGGTGCTGTGATCACCCCATTTTACAGATGAGGCCACTGAGGCCCAGAGAAGTGACGTGGTTTGCTCACCTGGGGAGTGTGGCACAACTGACATTTGGACTCAGGACTGGCTGATTCCAAAGCCCGCATAAGTGTATCCGTTAGGTGTGGCTGCCGTAATGCTGAGTAACAAATAATCACAAATCCTCGGCGCCGTCGAACAGTGTTTAGCTAACTCACCCGCCTAATGTCTGTTGGCTGAGCCAGGCTGGGCTCAGCTGGGCCGCTCTGTTCTGCTTCATGTTTCTCATCCTCTCCGGGGGTCAGTGGGCTGCCTTGGACATGGTCCTCTCCCGGAGATGTCAGGGAGAAGGCAAGCAGAGACACCCAAAGCCTCTGGGGGCGAAGGTTCAGAACCAACACAGAGCCATTCCCGCCTCGTTCTGGTGACTGAAGCAAGTCACCGGACCAAGCCCAACATCAGAGGGTGGGGAACTACACTCCGTCCCTTCATCAGGAGGGACTGCAAGGTCACTTGGTACGAGTGGGAATGCAGGGAGGGGGAGAGATTTGGGGCCAGCGCTGGGTTCTACGGCAGTGCCTGTGACTTAGGAAAAATATATCCGCACATCTGTCCAAGGGTGGAGCCCGTGAGCGTGGGCTGGGCTTCTTGACTTCCTTCTGATGAGCAGAAGACGGATGTGACAGCTGGGACCCCATCCTTGCTCTCTTGAGGACCATTCCTCTGGGGGAATCCAGCCGCCATGTTGTCAGGACACTCAAGCAACCTTGTGGAGACACCCACGTGGTGAGGACCTGGGGACTCCAGCCAGCCACCGTGCGAAGGACCCTTTTTGGAGGCAGGTCCCCCGGCCTCGGTCGAGCCTTCAGATGACTGTAGCCTGCTGACATCCAGATGGCAACGCCGTGAGAGACCCCGAGTTAGAACCACCCAGCCAAGGAGCTCCTGAATTCCTGACCCACGGAAGCTGGGAGACAACAGATGTTTCTTGTTTTTTAAGCCGCCCAGTCCTGGGACAGTTCGCTCTGCGGTGATGGCGAACTGATGATGATGCCGACGCTCTGCCGCCCCTTCTGAGGCTTGGACGGAAGACGTATTCTCTGCTCCCGGGAGAACCAAATAAGTCCCAGCAATTTACGGAGATTAGGGACCAAAAATACTCACGATAAACTGGTCATTAAGAAACATCTGCTCTCGAGCTGCCCAAATTGGGCCTTTCTCAAAGGGAATGAAAATGCGTCCGGGGATGGGGGCGGCTGTGTGGGGGCTGATGCCACCGCCCTGGGCGGACTCAGCTTGTTATTCGGGGCCCTCCGTGCGGCTGGGGTGGGGACAGGAATCTGAACAAAGGTCTGGTGGGGTTTACGGAAAGGAGCTGCCTGTAGCAAGGCACTGAGGGCTCTGTCTAGGGGCAAGGGAGGTCCCCACCCTTACCACACTCCTACTGTGTGCCAGGTACCCCTACTGTGTGCCAGGTACTCCTACTGTGTGCCAGGTACCCCTACTGTGTGCCAGGTACCAGGTAGGCACTTAGCACCCGCCTCTGAGGACCGAGGATTGGTGTGTTGGCAGACTTGGGCGGTCTGAGGACTAAGGGCTGAGAGGCAGTGTGGAGTAGTCGTTAGGAGCCCGTGGGCAGACCTGGGTTTGAACGTTGGCGATGACGCCTGCTCGCTCCGAGGCTTGTAAGTGGCCAGTGGCTTCTACACTCTGAGCCAGTTTGCCCACCTGTACAGTGGGCATCATAAGAGCTGCCCTAGCCGGTTTGGCTCAGTGGATAGAGCGACAGCCTGCGGACGGAAGGGTCCCAGGGTTCGATTCCGGTCAAGGGCACGACATACCTCGGTTGCAGGCTCCTCCCCAGCCCGGGCCCTGGTCAGGGCGTGTGCAGGAGGCAACCCATCGACGTGTTTCTCGCACATTGATATCTCTCTGTCTTTCCCTCTCTCTTCCACGCTCCCTAAAAATCAATGGGAAACTATCCGAGGGCGAGGATTTAAAAAATAAATAAAATAAATCAACAGCAGAGCCTACCCGACCTGTGGCTGCGCTCTGCCCAACTTTGCTTTGTGCCCCAAAGTGCAGACTTCAGAGTCAGGAGGCTGGCTCAGCTCCCTCCTCTGTGAACTGTAGGAAATAGTACCTACCTCCTCGGGCAAGAAAAGGGCTCCATACGATTGTGGTTGGTGAACGTGCCAAGTCCGCGCTGGGCACAAACAAGGGCCCCTCCAGCGGGCCCTGCGTAGCCCCGATCCTCTAGGATCCCAGCCGGCGGCTCCCGCCCCTGCCTGACCCAGTTTTTCATCCAAATTTGGCCCCTGGCCCAGGCCCTGGCCTATTTTCGGTCCACCTCTTTCTGCTGCAGGAAAAAGAGACCCACGCACATTACCTTAAAACAGGGGGTGTATTGTGGGGAGACGTGGGGACAGGAATGTGGGGGGCGGGGGAGACAGGAAAGCCCTCCGGACTGGGTCTGCTTCCGTGTGGACTCTCTTTTCTTTGCTCCTTAAGAAGGAATCCTTCCACCTGTCCTGGTGGGGAGGCCCCCTTCCCAGGCCTGGACGGTCACAAGCCTGGGAACGCGTGGCGACTCCTGTTGCTGAAAGCTGAGACTTGCGGGGAAGAAACACAGGTTTGGGCTGATCATTTGAATTCAGGTTTTAACAGGATCCTCAGGGCTGTTGTGAGAAAGGAAGTGAGCAGGGACGTGGGGGTGGAGGGGTGTAGGCAGTGACCCTCACTTCTCATCCGAACCAGGACACTTTGAGGTGGACAGGGGCACAGGGACAGTGGACACACACCGAGACCGAGCAGGCCAGGAGCCCCCTTCCCTCCGGCTCTTCGTCGCTGGTGACTGACTCGTCACCTTGTCTTCCTGCCTGACTCTCCGCCCCGCCCCTGGGCAGTGATATCACCCCTCAGCTCTTAGCAATCTTTAAAAATGGTCTTTAATGTATTGATTTGAGAGAGAGAGAGAGAGAGAGAGAGAGACACAGAAACAATAACGTGCTGTTCCACTTGTGTATGCACTCATCGGTTACTTCTTACATGTGCCCTGACCACGGATTGAACCTACACCGTGGCTCACCCCACTGAGCTACCCAGCAGGGCCCCTGAGCCATCTTGAAATAACTCTTCTCCGCTCCCCAGGAAGGCCCCTCCCTGACCCTGGTGGTTCTCATTCCCCTTATTTACCACCATCCCCTTCTCTATGTGGCAACAGTGCCCCCAGTTCTGCTAAGGCGGGACACCCCTCCCCCATCCTGTCATTCTCTGGGCTTTCAAGGAAGCTGACGCCACCCCCTGGATACAGTGGTTGAACATGTGGCCTAAGCTAAGCCCGTCAGCACACCCCATCTCCCTGGTCCCTGATTGATCTAGACAGTGGCCAATCAGAGTTGTTGCATGGCTTGCGGTCCTGAGAACAGCCTGGGTCCCCTTTTTGGGGGCCCCCTGAAGGGGTGAAGAATGGCACGCAGAGCTGCCAGCTCCATTTTTGATGAAGGATCTACACATGGAGCCAACCCCAAGGAAGTAACGCTGAGAAGTGCGGAGACAGAAACTGGATCCTGGGGACATCATTCAAGCGCCTAGATCAAGCCACACCTGAAGGCCCCTGGGCCATTCGAACACAGGAGCCAATGAATCCTCCTTTCTCTGCTGCCTGCAATGGACAGAGCTCTACGTGCAGGTTTGGTTCCAGGGCCAGGAGGATGCTCAAACCAACGGTAAAGGGTAAATGAGTCACGCAGTTGCTCATACAAGTTCCCAGCCCCACGGAAAGCTCTTAGTCTCTGTCTTCCTCCCCACTGCCCTGCGCTTCCTTACAGAATCCACTCCCAGCAGCTGTTCAGGGCTGTTTCCGGAGCCGCAGGGTTCCACCTGACCTCCCTCAGGGGGTCTACATGGCCTGGGTGTGACCTCCCGGGACTCAACGGTCCCCCATCGTCCTCGGCTCACGGTCCCCACGCCAAGGGCGTCCCCAAGGCTCCGTGCTTTTCCTGCACTGCCCCCCCCCCCCTTCCCCTGAGATCCAGCCGTCCTGGCAGTTCCCCGGGTTTTCGGCTTTTCCCACATCGAGGTCTTTGCCGATCATGATTCCTCTGCCTGGAATTCCCTCTTCTGTTTCTTCACCTAGTTATCGTCCATTCATCTCTGAGCCTCCGCTGAAATGTCACTTTCCCAGGGAGTGCTCTGTAGCCTTTCATCTGGGTCAGGCCGGCGTGTTACGTTCCCATGGCGCCCCGAGCCTTTCCTCTCGTAACTGGAACCGCGTGCTAAGTTGCTCCCCAGGGTCTGTTGTCAGCCTCGTCCACGGTCGGTTTCCAAAAACATCTGGATGCATGAGTTCCTCGGGAAGCGAGCCCATCAGCGATGGGGAGCAGAGGCCCAGAGAGAGGCGGCGCTCACTCAGGGCCACACAGCAAGCATGTGGCAGTGAGGACACTTGAGGCACGACTGTGGCCGGATGCTCTTAAGGATCACGGGGGTGGCCGCCCCTCCCTTTGTCTGCTAGTGACGTCTCTGTTTATGTCCTCAAAGACCTTCAGAGAGAGTGTGTGGCTGCCAGCCATGTGCTGATGGCCATGCAAAGCCAGGCTGGTGGCTGGTGGCTGGTGGCTGGCGACTCCCTGGGAGGCAGGTTCTGAGCCTGGCGGGAGACGGGGCCGTCATGGGTCCTGGCGGAGGCAAGCTGGGTTAATATTTATCTCCTGCCCAGGGACTCGAGTCATCAGACCAAGGTCAGGTGCAAGGAGGGTGACTGTGGGGGGGGGGACCCCGGGTGCCCGGGCCCTGGTGTGGCGACAAGGCCCAGAGCCAACAGAGGCAGAAGACCCTGGTTTGCAGTGAGTTCTCCTCCTGATGCTCTGCCATGACCCGTGGACGTGAACTGAGGTCCAACCCGAGCTGCGTCCCCACCAGTGGTGACCTTGGGCCAGTCACCTCCCCGCTGTCCGTCTCCACTGGCCGTTCTGTGGAACGGAGATATGAATAGGCACAGCCTCATCAGGTGGACATGGGCGTGAACTGAGAAAGTAGCCGCCTGCTGGCAGCAACGCCTGACCCGGATGAGGCTCACACTGCCCCCCTGGGCAGTGGCTGCAGGTGCTCACCCAGAAAGCAGTTCTAGTGCTCCTTGCCTTGCTGGCTTTGTTAGCGTCTGAACCCCCCCGGTCTGTGAGCTCTGTGAGGGGAGATTCTGACTGGGCTTTTTCACCAGGGAATGTGTGGTGTGGTGCCGGGCACGTAAAAGGCACTCACCCCATGCTGAGCGGGTGGGCGCATGGATAGACAGATGAATGGGTGAGTGGGAGGGTGGGAGGGTGGGTGGATGGGTGGATAGATGGGTGGAGGAGTCAACAGTGGATGCGTAGAGTGGACAGCACAACTAGAGGAGTGGACGGCCACAGCAGTGAGGGTGGGTAGATGGCCCTGGCTGGTGTGTCTCAGTGGTTGGAGCGTCGGCCCATACACCAAAGGGTTATGGGTTTGATTACCGGTCCAGGGCACGTACCTGGGTTGCAGATCTGATCCCCAGCCCTGGGTCATGTGTCTCTCCCCTCCCCATCTCTCTCCCTACTCCCTCTTCCCTCCCACCCTCTCTAAAAATCAATGGAAAAGACATCCTCAGGTGAGAATTAACCGAAAACAAGAAGGATGGGTAGATGGATGAGTGGGTGGGCGGATGCTATAGACGGATGGTTCGTAGGACGAATGTGAGCTTTGGTTTCTGAAGACCTATGACCTTGTTGCTCATGGCAGAGCCCTCTTCCCTCCCTCACCTCCGTGTCCACGGCACAGGCTCCCGTGAGTGTTCGGAGCAATAGGCTAAGCACACAGCACCCTCCCTGCGGGTATTGCTGTCCGTTTCCACGCTGCGGGGGTCAGAATATCAAACGGCGAAGAGAAGTCTTTTCTCTCTCCAGGAAGGAGTGGGCCCCGTCTGCCCGGGTGGGGCGGGCGGTGGACGGGGGTGTTTGTTTGGTTTAACAGCTATTTGACTCAGACCTCCTGCCAGCAGGCGCGGTGACCTTTCCTGCGAGCTCCAGGCCTCGCGCCAAGCCGGGGAGGGCCGCTCCCTCGCTCATGAGCCTGTCAGTGCAGCCACGTCTCTGAGATGCAGTTCGCACTGACCTCCCTGGTTCAAACGCGTGCCTCGCAGATCTCTGCAGAGATAAGAGCTGCGTGGTGGGGCCGGGGCGGGAACAGGAGCGGGAAGATGCAAAATGCCAGCCAAGCACATCGTGTTACGTTACCTCCTTGGGGTTGACCGTTATACTAATACCCCCTCCACCCCCAGAAGGTCCCGACGCTCTGGGTCCCCCCTCTTTTGCCAACGTGCCTTCGTTGCTCTTCCAAACAAGCCGTGGAGTCTATCCCTTCGCCCTCTGGAATCGGGGGTACTCGGGGCCTGTGAGGCTAGGTCTACGAGGCACTGCACTTGCTCCTGCCCCCTGAGAACTGTGGGACCACGAGGCTGTGCGGGAGCCCAGTCCCGCCTGCTCGTGGGTGAAAGACCAGGTGGGGGACATCAGAGGTGGCCCATTAGCTGGACGGCATCCACTGCCAGACGTGAGTGGGGCCCCCCACGGTACTAATACCAGAAACGAACACGTCCGTCATTTCAGGGAGTGGTCCATTCTCTGAAACATGCCTCAGAGAGGAGTGGGGAGTGCGAGGTGCTGTTCTGGATCCGGTGGGCGGGCAGCCCTCTCTCAGGAGATGCTCAACCGCAGACCCGGCTGGGGGGACATTAGTTGCGTATTATCCACCGTCCCCTTCTGCCTGAGTAACCGCCACACTCCACTGCTGGGATCGGCGGTACCCCTGGCTACACAAGCACGTTTCCTGGCCTTCCTTGCAGATAGGAGCGGACAATGAGATGGAAGTGGAAGTTGTTAGATAGAGCTTCCAGGAAGTGTCCTTACAACAAGCCAACGTGATGTGTCGCTCGCAGAAAATGCCGATTTCATTCCTCTCGAATCTGTGAGACGCACGAAGGATCCGGGGGTCTGCATGTCCTCAGACCTTTGCCCGGGCTGGTCCTCGGCCGGGAATCCTCTACCCCGGCTCCTTGCACGACCGGCTCTTCCTCAGCCTTCGGATCGCGGGTTCAACGTCACCCCTTCAAGAAACGAAGCCGCACCCACACAGCAGCTCTACAGGGATGGTCTCAGCAGCGTTGTTCGCAGTAGCCAGAAAGTGGCAACAGCTCAAATGCCCACCAACCGATGAATGAGGAGACAAAATGCGCTATAACATTACAATGGGATATTCATTGGCGATTGAAAGGAGTGACATACAATCTGGACGAGCCTTGAAAACATTGTGCTAAGTGAAAGAAGCTGTTCACAGGAGTTCATGTATGATCTCATTTGTAATAAATGCCCAGGCTAGACAAACCTGAAGAGACAGACAGAATCGGTTAGTGACCGCCAGTGGGGAAGGGGAAGGGAGGAATGGGAAGTGGCTTTCCTTGGGGAGGAGGGGGTGAAGACATGTGCCCAAATTGGACTGTGATGATGATCACACAATTTTGTAAATACATTAAAAACCCCTGAACTGTGTACTTTAACCAGGTGAGTGCTGTGGTATGTGAATTTCATCTCCCTAAATGGGTTTCACGAAAAGGCACCTCCTCAAAGAAGCCCTCCGGGATTCCTCTCTCGGAAGGTGGTGCCCCTGATGGTTTTTGAAACTCCTCCCCTGCTTGACTCAGTCCCTCATCCCACGGGCCGCCACCCAGGCCTGTTCTGGTCTGTTTATGTGGGGGGGGCAAGTGTGTGAGCAGGCTCCCTGAGGACAGGGGCCACCCTGTCTGCCCCGTCAGAGCTGTGTCCCAGCACTTAGCACAGGGCTGGTTGTTGATTGAATATTTGTCGGTCGACCGAAGGAATCTTGGCTCCCCCAGCTGGAAAGGAACCCAGTGCTCATCGGGTCCTCCTTGTTTACAGATGTGGAGGCTAAATGCTGGGTGGGGTAGGGGCTCTCTCAACACCCCAGCTTTCCATGACTGTGTTAAGGCCACCCCCTCTCACCCCAAAGCTGTCTTCCAACGATTTGGAAGTCCAGCCAACGCCAGCCCTAGTGGAGTGGACAGACTTTCTCGACTTAGCGGTTAAATGACAAAGACAAATGAGGTTTGAACTAATAGACGCACAGGCCCTTTTATGGCCATAGGTGGTGTGTGTCCTTGTCTATAAATGTCCCCCGTGTCACCGGAAGGTCCCGCTCTTGCCAAGCTGCTGTCAGAGGCAACGGGGAGCGGGGGCCTCCCCACCCCGGGGCCCTGCGTGGGGCTGGGTGAGGGGCACGGCGGCCAGGCCAGACCCCATCGCGGCAAATTGCTCCTCGGCGAGCCGGCTGGCTCCCAGCCCGTGGAGCGGCAGGGTCCTCTGTGCCTTGAAGCAATTAATTATGCCACATGGCGAGGCAGCCCAGCAAGATTTACGCAGAGTCAGCGACAGATGGCCCTGAGAGGAAGGCAGATGTGCGCGGAGATGGCCAAACGCCGGCTCCCAGACCGCAAGGGATGGTGGTGTGTGGTGTGTGTGTGTGTGTGTGTGTGTGCGTGTGTGTGTGTGTGTGTGTGTGTGTCCGGGGGACGAGGCGGGACAGGCACTTGGCGGGGGTCTGAGTTCTGCCATGTTTTCGGGACGGCCCATCAGAGAGCAGATACTGCTTCCCCCGGGAATTCTTCACGGACCCGCCTCCCAGCGGAGGGGAAGGACTGGGTGCTGGCTGTCAGGATGCCTGTGTGGGCGGAGGGAGCGATGCCAAGGGAGAGACAGGAAAGGGTGAGAAGATCCTGGCGAGGATGGCGCTGCTTCTCCACGGGCCCCCTTCCGCCTGCAGCACTCCCGGCCTCCTGCATCCTCCTCTGATGAGGGATCCACCCCCACCAGACTCCCCATCCAGACTCATCCTCTCTCCCTCCCCCGGCGCCGACTCAGGCCTCGCCTCCACCTGCATCCAAGTCCTCCTAGAATGCAGACCTGACCAGCTCAGCCCCCTCTCCCCCCTCCCCCCTCCGCTTAATACCCTCCCAGCCTCATGCCTGGGCCTGAGGATTAAGTTGAATTTCTCTGCAGGGCACCCGAGTCCCTCTGCGATCCCCAGCTCCTGGGTCCATCTCTCCCCATTCCTGGCTCCCACCTGCACCGTTCCCGCTGTTTTCTGTACCCAACTTCCTGTTTCACGCCGCCATGTCTTTGCAGCTGCCATTCCCTCTCCTGGAATGCCTTTCCTCGCCTCGCTGGCCTGAAAAGAATCCTCATTCATCCCGGCTCACGTGCCTCTTCTTCCGTGGCCCCTTCTCGGTGGCCTTGAGTAGTCACTCGTGTTCTTCTTTGGGCCTCTTGTCATGTGGTGCTTCTCACTTGGTTTTACACGTGTGACTCTCCCACCGGACTTGAGGGAGGGTCTCTGCTTATATCTCCTTATCGCCGAGCATAGTGCATGCCTGGCGGATAGTAGGCCCCCTTAGGCTCCTCCTCCTGGTGGGCCTTGCATAATAAATATTTGCGCGCTGGAAAGATGAAAGAGCAGATCTGGTTCTAACTCTGGGGCCCCGGATGGCAGTCAAAGGAAGAAGCCAATGGACTTTCTTCCTTGATGTTGGCTGTGGGCTGATTACATGAATGATTCAGCTCGTGGCCTTTCCGTGTCCACACCCCTTGTAATAAGAGTTTGAAGGCCCTCCCAGCAAGAGGTGGCCTCTGTTTTCCCACTCCTTGAATCTGGGCCGCCCTTGTGACTTGCTTTGGCCAGTAGGACGCAGCAAAAGTGATGGTGCACAGGATCCGACCCCAGACTTCCTCTCATTCTCCTAGAAGCCTGACCAGATGCCATGTGAATAAGCCCACGCCAGGCTGCTGGACAGTGAGCAACATGTGGAGCAGAGATAGTCTGTCCTTGTCCCATTCCAGACCAGCCAAATCCGGCCAACCTGCTGCCCGGGTGTGGGCAATCACAGATAAACAGACCATTGGGCAGACCCGCAGGCTTGGAGCTGAATACATCCTGTTGTTCTGAGACATTGATTTTCGGGGGGATGTTTTGTTACACAGCTATAACTAACTGATACATTTGTCAACACGAGCAGGGACACATCATGTTGTTCTTAGTAAACTGTGAAGCTTGCTGGAAAAGTTCAAAAGGACACAGTGGTGCTAAGGCTTTTACTTTTCTTGCTGATAAAATGGGAAAGGGGGAGAGAGAGAGAGAGAGAGAGAGAGAGAGAGGGAGAGAGAGAGGTATTATGCAGGCTTTATTGATCTTGCCCATCCAACCAAATTATGTGTGTCTGCATTAGCTAGAACTCAAAATACCCAGTGTTTCTCAAACTGTGTTAAAAACTGGGAGCAAATCCATGGCCCTCGGTAGCAGGACGGGTCATAAAATTGGGGACTTTTCGTACAAAACAAACAGTTCCCAAACATAAAACCAAACAAGGCAAGTGCTCCACGTACAACGTACACGAGCCTCGCAAACATTTCCCTGGCTGCTTTTACATGGCTTTCTTCGTCCCTAGTTTTCAGTGACCTAATGAGGGTGTGTCTTTGGTTTGCTCAGCTTCTGGAATCTGCGTGTTCCTGTGTTTTGACAAATTTGGGAAGATTTCAGCCATTATTTCTTTGAGGGTGCTTTCAGCTGGCCCCCTCGCTCCGCTCCTGCAGGATCTGGTCACATGAGTGTAAGATGTTTTGCTATCGTCCCGTCGGTATCGGTCCCAGAGGCTCGGCGCGTTCTTTTTCCGCTCTACCGTCTCTCTGCTGTTCAGATGCGGTCATTTCTATCGCGCTGCCCTCCAGTCCGCCGATTCCCCCTCTCTCTCCTCCGTTCTGCGGGTGGGGGGTCCCGGAGCCTTTTATTTCCGTCTGTTTCTTAGTGCCACGACTCCCACCTGTTTCTTTCTCCCAGCTCCGGTTTCTCTGCCAAGCCTGTCTGTTTCTCACTCAGCTCAAGCGCGTTCGTCGTTGCTCACGGAAGCGTCGTTATCATGGTTTCTCTGAAGCCCCTGTGAGATCATTCCAGCATCTCTGCCCTCGTGGCGCTGACAGCCATTCATTGTCTTTTTTCATTCGGCTGGAGGTCGGTCTGGTTCTCGCTCTGACGAGTGCTTTGTGATGGGAATCCGGGCCTTTTTTTTGTGGTGTATTTCGAGACCGTGTCTTATTGAAACCCTCAGTTTCAGCGCGCTGCCTGTGACTGTTCTGGCGGGACCGGTGGTAGGACTGTCAGCCAGTCACTGCCTGAAGGAGACAGAAGGCTCGATGTCCCACCACTGACGCCCAAAGGGATGGGGTTCTTAGGACAATGGGGTGGGCAGTTCCCGCTCCCCACACGGCCTCCACTGACCCCAAGGCAGGGTGGCCTCCTCACCATGGTGGAATTTCTGATTCTTCCTCTAACATCACTCCATGGGGAGTGGGAGGGACTCCGCCTTAGCAACCAACTGGAGGTGGAAGTCCGGCAGCGGCTCCTCACTGATTGGTGGGGATGAAGTCCCTGACACCATCCCAGCAGGAGTACAGAGGCACCTGCCTCGCTGCAGCTTCGTGAGGGCAGAGGGAACAGCATGTGCAAAGGCACAGAGGCATGAGGCCCCATCCTCTGGGTCAGTGTAACTGCCCATAAAGGGGGCACATCAGGGACCAGCAGTCTAGTCATTCCATTTTATAGCTGCAGAAACGGAGGCACAGAGAAGGGAAGTCAGTTACCCGAGGATGCACAGGAGACCTTCTCATGGAGATGCCCTGCTCCCCACCATCCAGCGGAAGAACCACCCGGGCGCTTATTATCAACTCCTAAGGTCCTAGGCTTAGGCCCAGTGGGCTGACTCATCAGTACCAGCCTCCAAGGTGAGAGTCATTATCGTGTCCATTTCATATATGAGGCAACTGGAGCACAGAGAGGTTAAGTAACTTGCCTTAGACTGCACAGCAGGGGAGTGGTAGCGCTGGGATTCAAACCCAGCCAGAAGCCGCATAGCCCATGTTCTTAACCTCGGCACTGCACTTCCCATCTTACCAACTCATGGGACGTCCAAGGCCTGTTGTCCTTGTTATGCAGGAAGGTCACAGGAGCACAGAGAAGTTAAGGAATGCCCTTATAATGCACAGCAAGTCTGGGATCCAAACCTGGGTTGACTACATTGACAAATAAAAGATGCATCGAGCCCAGCCGGCGAGGCTCAGTGATTGTGTCAACCTATGAACCAGGAGGTCATGGTTTGATTCCTGCTCAGGGCACATGCTCGGGTTTTGGGCTCAATCCCCAGTGTAGGGTGTGAGGGAGGCAGCCGATCCATAATTCTCATCATTGATGTTTCTCTCTCTCTCTCTCTCTCTCTCTCTCTCTCTCTCTCTCTCTCTTTCTCTCTCTCTCTCTCTCTCTCTCTCTCTCTCTCTCTCTCTCTCTCTGAAATCAATAAAAACATATTAAAAAAGAAAAAGAAAAGATTCATCGAAACAAAAAAGGACAGAGAGCATGACCATTACTGAGGGTCGGAGGGGAGAAGAAGCCCTTCCAATTCCTCCCATACAACCAGGGAAATCCCTCCTCCGGGCCCGGCATGGCCCTGGGTTCTGGCATGCAAATGCCCGTGCCCTTTCTCCCTCTCCTCCTGTCCCTCCACCAATCACCACTGGGTCCTGCTCTCCTTGAAAGCAACAGGTCGTCTTGGCAATCAGCACTGCTGCCAGCTGGACTCCGTTCAAGTTCACTTGCGTCTCCCTGACCGGGCCGAACCCATCCATCCGTGTTGAAATACTCCACCGATAACGGCCGAGGGGATGAGGCCAGCACCGGAAGATAGATTGCTAACAGATTGGCTGGCCTGGCCTCCAGCTTGGAGAATATATGAGCACTGACGTAAAACAAATGAAACCTTGGCCGGGTCATTTCCCATCCACCCGGGGCCCTTGCCCTTCCACCAAGGGTCCTTGGGGCTGTTACTTAACAACCCGCAGGTCAAAAAAAAAACAAAACAAAAACAGACCTGATTTCTCTCCTGAAAGCGCCATTTCTGTAACGGCAGGAACCCCGCCCGGAGCCGTGCGGGCTGCGGACTGCGCCGACTCTTTTGTGTCTTTGCAGCTTTATTGAGGTAGAACTGACAGGTAAAATTGCAAGATATTTAAAGTGTACATCATGATGATCTGACATAGGTACACATTGTGAAAGATTCCGCCCGCCTAGTAAATGAACACATCCATCACCTCACACACATATAGGCAGACAGAGAGACGATAGAGATATATTTGGTGAGGACGTGGAAGTTCTCTTAGCAACTGTCAGTGACACAATGCGTGTTATCGACTACAATCACTATGCTTCACGTCGGATCCTCAGACCTTATTCATCTCACAACTGAAAACTGGTACCTTTTACCAACCTCTCCCTACGTACCCCACCATCCCACAGCCTTGGCGTGTCAGGATGATGCTCTAACAAACTGAGCGACCTGGCCAGGGCCGGAAATGTAATTTTTAAAGACGTTGACTCTACCCCCAATGCCTGGTAGTCATGTAATTTAGGGGATGGTGACTCTATTCCCAGCTCCGGAGGTAAGCCCCTCCCCCCAACTGGCCTACGCCAATCAGAAAATCCAAGTCTCTAGCATGATGGTCGCCAGGGAGCGGGAGGGTGGGGAAAAGGGAGATGATGGTCAAATGGTACAAACTTTCAATTATAAGGTGACCAAGTTCCAGGGATCTGAGGGACAGCGTGGTGACTACAGTTAACAAGACCGTGTTTTTTGCTTTAATGTTCTCACCGTAACAACAAAACGGTAATTATGTGAGGTGAAGAGTGTGTTAGCTGATCTTATTGTGGTCAACGTTTCACAATATATACGTATATCAAACCATCACATTGGACACCTTCAATTTACACGATGTTATATGCCAATTGTATCTCCATAAAGTTTGGAAGAGAGAGAAAGAAAGAAAGAAAGAAGGAAGGAAGGAAGGAAGGAAGGAAGGAAGGAAGGAAGGAAGGAAGGAAGGATTCTGCTGTCACACATGATTATTTCAGAGATGGGTCCCCAACCCTCCATTAAATGAACGAGAACATGGCAGTTCTCTTGGCCATGATGATTGGTTCAGATGTGGGCATGCAACCCAGATTAGTTTAATCAGAGTGAAACTCGGAATTTTGTTTGGTGTTTGAGATCAAGAAGCCCCCTCTTTTCCTCAAGAAGATGTGATGTGTGGAGCAGTGCCAGCCCTTTGGTCACTGTGATAAAGATGAGTCCGAAAACTAAACCATTGTGTGGAAAGAGGCAGAATCAAGACAATTGCAGAGAAACGGAGTCAGCACCCTGATCAAGCTGTTCCTGAAACTCACCTTGACCAATTTTCATTCATAGGAATCAACACATTCTTTTTATGCTCCACATCCTTCAGCGCTGGGTTCTGTTTCTTGCCGTGGTAAGCACCCTAACTGATGCATTGATCGTCATGCTTACAGCTTAAGGATGAACAGGCCCTAACGGAGACCCGTGTCCTCTCTGTGAGCCCACCTTAAAGCCACCCCAGCACGGAGGTTCAGTCTTAATCTTACCAAACAAACCAGCCAAGGGCTAACTGTGCACTCTGTGAATGAGAAGTGAGCATTTTACTGGAATTGCCATGGGAACCCTGGGGAGGAAATTTCCGTGGCTTAAAAAAAAAAATCAAAATCATAAGATAATTCATTACTCATCCCCGTAGGACCTCCGTGCTGACACTCATCTCATCTTTCTTCTTCCTCCTCTCCCCGGCATCTTTTTAGTAATTCCACTCTCATCCTGCAGAGTGATGTTCTGTACTCTGCAAAAACAAAACAAACACATCAAACAAGAAAAATAAAAAACAGCCACCATCTGTCCCTCCATTTGTTTCCAACCCCAGCCCAAGGAACTCGCGGATGCGTCTGCCTGACAAAACCAAGGCTCTTCCCAAAGGGTGATTCAGCGGCTGGGAAACCGTTCTCCCATATTGTCTGCCGTGATCTAGAAACACACAAGCGATGCTCTGAGAGTCTCCGCTAAACGGGCAGCCACTCCCGCAAGAAAGAGGACAAATCGTTACCGGCTTCAGTGAAACTTGAGCCCTGCTAGGCTCCAGCCCCTTCCCTGGGGCAGTTGGGAGGAGAGAGACCACAGACTCACCTCCTGAGGGAGGTCAGAGTAATGATCGAGTGGTGACATCTTTCCCACCTGTGTCTCCAGAACCCCAGCCAGTGAAAAATGACCCTTCCGCAGGCCGGAGCCTGAAATCAGAGCCCCAGAGCTGACGCGTGTGCATAGATCTGTGGGCACGAGTGCGGCTGCGCTTCTGATGAAATCCTGACACATCCACGACCGGCCTGCCGAGGGGGCTCCGCTGCACTTCTTTCTTGGAGTGGCTGGAGCGAAGATGAGCACGTTGTTAAGATTGGAAATCGCAGTATGCAGCAGGGATAAATGTTACAGCCGGGTGAGAGGTGGGAAACCATATTGTTCCCCACCCACCGACCATTCTAAGTTTCTGGAAAAGAATCACAAAGAACTGAAACCCTTGCTTGGAAAATGATGGTGTACATTACAGGGCTGAATTGTAACAAAAATGATCAGTGGGGATTCTGGGTAATTAATACAGGAGTTTTATAGCCACAGTGACAAGCCGAGAAACCCAGCCTTTCCTCCCTCCCAGCTTCTCCTCCCTGTCCCTCGGTCTTCCCTGATTGGCTTTTTCTTTTAAATCCTTGATTTAAAAGACATTTTTCCATTGATTTTTAGAGAGAGTAGGAGGGAGGAAGTAAGGGAGAGAGAGAGAGAGAGAGAGAGAGAGAGAGGAAGAGAGAGAGAGAGATGTGAGAGGGACACATTGACTGGTTGCCTCTGGCATGCATCCCGACAGGGTCTGGGGATCAAACCTGCAAGACAGGTATGAGCCCCTTGGCTGGGAATCAAACCTGCAACCCTTTCTGTATGCAAGCTGACACCCTAACTACTGAGCAACACTGGCCAGGGCTTCCCTGACTGATTTTCATAAACATTTTAATCTACCTCAGGATTCAGACTCTTTGAAATTAGACAAGCGCCTCTAGTTCAGACACATCCGTGTTTATCCTTTAAATGGTTGGTGAACAAAGAAGCTGCTATGGGTTCTCACCGTGTGTCAGCGGGCATCATGGTAGGTGATAGGGCGTACAGGTGGGTGAGACACAGGCACGCCCATCCTGGTATAAGTGCGTATATAGTTTCCTTGTCCTGACTTGGTCTGGCTTTGGTATCGGGGTGATGTGGCCTCGTAGATGGATTAGGAAGCGTCCCCTCCTCTTCTGCTTATGAGAAGAATTTGGGAAAGATTGGCATTCATTCTTCTTTAAACATTGGAATTCACCGGTGAAGGCACTTGGTCCCTGGCTCTCCGCTGTCGAGAGGTTTCTGATTGCTGATTTAATCTCTTGCCTTATAACAAGGCCTATTCACGTATTCTGTTTCTTCCCGTGTCAGTTTTGGCAGTCTGTGTGTGGCTAGGAATCTGTCCATTTCATACAGGTCATGTCATGTGTTGGCTTACAATTATTCATTGTAAAAGGTAGGTGATGAGCCCTTCCCTGCGATGAAAGGCAAATGCTAAAATAGAGCCTGACCACAGTGTAGCATGAGCAGGGAGGCGGCCGGGGGCAGTTTGGGTGTGGAAGTGGGGAGTTGAAATTCACAGAGGAGGTGACTCCTTAACTGGGTGCTGCAGGATGAGTAGGAGTTGGGTGGGTGGAGGTGAGCAGGAAGGACATCCCACGTAGGGAAGCAATCTGAGCAAAGGCAGAGAGGAATGAAAAATGCTCTGAGAACCCAAGGGAGAAAGAGGAGAGGTGGGGTTCTGTGGACCAGCCAACCATGGGGTAGGGACAGGGTTATGAAAGGTGCTAATTACCACGCTAAGGATTTGGGATTTCATTCCTTGATGGATGGGAAGCCATGAACATTTTGTTGTTGTTGTTGTTAATCCTCACAAGAGGATATTTTTTCCATTGATTTTTAGAGAGTATAAGGGAGGGGGAGAGACAGAGAGAGAGAAACATCAATGTGAGAGACACATCGATTGGTTTTGCCTCTTCCACGCACCCCAACCAGGGCTGAGGATCGAGCCTGCAACCAAGGTACATGCCCTTGACCGGAATCAAACCCAGGACCCTTCAGTCCTCGGGCTGACGCTCTATCCGCTGAGCCAAACCGGCCAGGGCAGAAGCCACCAACAATTGTTAAGCAGGGTGTTAAGACGAGCGGGTTTGTGATTTCTTAGAGAGATCCTTTCGGCAGCTGTAATGGAGGGGAAGACTGGTGGGAGGGGCCTAGGCCTCTGCTGTCACCCATCCTGACAGGATGACAGGCGCTGGCCGAGGAATGGGCCAAGGCTGGCTCCCCGAGATCCTGAGCCGTGCGGACGATGGGACAGACAGACAGACAACTAGCAGTGAGGCCAGAGAGAGGGACAGCATCAGCGATGAGGCCTAGGCTCCCAGCGGGATGAGCCAGTCCTCCAGGACGCAGCGCAAGGGCCCACTCAGCACGTTCTATTCGCGTGTCTATGGGAGGAGGGTATAGACAGGCGGGGGTGGTGTTGTCACCCTCATTATAAAAGCGTTATGGGGGGGGGGAGAATATCCCCAAGAGAAGAAAGATTTTCTGAAATGTGTTCTTATCTCAAGGGAGCAGCAGGCAAATGGGAAAACCTTGACGTGTCATTGATTGCAGGGCTCTCGGTGACATTGTGTTTGCATCCCCCTGTGCGTCGGGCTTTGCCAGGGTGGGGCCAGCAGGCAGGCCCTCGTTGGGGGAGGAAGCAGGGGTCTGAGGGGCAGGGCTGAGTACTTTTCTTTTTTCTCTGCGTCGGAAAGGAGAAATGCCCCATCGCTTTAATAGTCTGAATGACACTTCGCATTGTTTCTGTGCCTTAGAAGATACAATCCAAGCTTTTCCAGGTAATAAAACGCAGCCTTAGGAGAGCGAAAGACACATCTTAAAATGCTAATATCAGAAAATATCTCGTTCTGTACATTTGACTGGGGAGTCATGAAAAATTCTATTATAATTCTGAAAAGTCGAAATGAAAAGGAAAAGTCATTCTTCAAAATCAAAAGCAAAAGGAAACAAATGAATCTAACTGTGCGTTGACATGGTGACGTCACCACACACAAGTGACTTTAAAACTCAGCAAGTTAGCCTTGGTCCGTGTGGCTCAGTTGGCTGGGCATCGTCCCATGAACCAAAAGGTTGCCGGTTTCGGGCTTGATCCCCCGTCGGGGGAGTGCAGGAGGCGCCCATAGATGTTTTGCTCACATCAATGTTTCTCTCTCTCTCCCTCTCCCTTCCTCTCTCTCAAAAAAATGAATAAAATATCTTTAAAAAGAAAATAAATTCTTAAAAAAAACAAAAAAAAACTCAGAAAGTTAAAGGGAAATACCCCAAAGACCCCCCCCAAAAAAAAACACAACAAAAAAGAAACAACAAACAAAAAACAGCCAAGAGAACTTAAACCTTTCTCATTAATCATATTATTAGTAATAATACCATTGGTGTTATAATTTCAAAACTATTTTATGGCCCAGCCGGGTTTGACTCAGTGGTTAAGCGTCAACCCCTGAACCAAGAGGTTACCAGTTCGATTTCTGGTCAGGGCACCTGCCCTGGTTGCAGGCTCGATCCCCAGTAGGGGGCGTGCAGGAGGCAGCCAATCAATGATGTTCCTCTCTCATTGATGTTTCTATCTCTCTATCCCTCTCCCTTCCTCTCTCTCTCTCTAAAAATCAATTAAAAATATTTTAAAATAAATAAAAATTTAAAAAGTAGTCTACCTACTAAATCAGTGGTTCTCAACCTTCTGGCCCTTTAAATACAGTTCCTCATGTTGTGACCCAACCATAAAATTATTTTCGTTGCTACTTCATAACTGTAATGTTGCTACTGTTATGAATCGTAATGTAAATATCTGATATGCAGGATGGTCTTAGGCGACCCCTGTGAAAGGGTCGTCTGACCGCCAAAGGGGTCGCGACCCACAGGTTGAGAACCACTGTACTAAATGAAGGAGTAATGACACGAGAATAGCACCATTCTGCAAATGCCAAGTCAATAAATGGATCATCCATCGCACCCCCCCCACCCCCCAAAAAGGCTGCCAGACGTCACGTGCCTTCTGATGAAATAACTTAGTTACCTAGGATAGCAATTTTCAATCTTCTTCATCTCATGGTACACATAAACTGATTACTAAAATTCTGTGGCACACCGAAAAATATATAGGATGCCCCCCAAAATGTATACACATACTTTGAATAATGATAAAGGCAGTGTTTATTAAAATACGTTTCATTTTCAAAATTGAGCTTCAGATGTTAAAGGGTGTGTACATTTTTGGGGGACACCCTTGTGTTATATTTTTTGCCGATCTGACCCAAACAAAGGTGTCATTTTGATTCATTCACACCAGGAGAATATGTTGCCATTTTTTTCATTTGACAGTGGAAGGGAAAGGAGCTCAGTGCCCCTGACTAAACAGTCAGGTATTGCATGTTTTAAAAATCCTTGCGGCACACGAGTAGAAAATCACTGACCTATGAAATATTCTTGCCCAAAACTCTAACCTGACTCAGATCAAAAGTCTAAATCTAATTACCAATTTACAGGAAATACAAAGGATTGAGGAACATATTAAAAAGGACCACGTGGATACAATGAACAAAATCCAGGTTGTGAGAAACTAGCTCATGACCCAGTTGTTTTTTTTTCAATAAACAACTTGCAAGGAAATAGAGAAAAACATCGATTTGTTGTTCCACTTATTAATGCATTTACTGATTGCTTCTTGTATGTACCCTGACTGGGGACCGAACCCACAACCTTGGCGTATCGGAATGACCCTCTCACCAACTGAACCAGGAATAAAACCAATTTTATAAGGGGACGAGATAGGGGAGGCCAAGGGAAGGTCAAGGGGTGGAAAGAAAAGGAGACATATGTAATACTCTTTGTAATACTTTAAGCAATAAAAACAAAATTTAAAAAATAAATAAATAAGGGGACTAGAGGCCCGGTGCACGAAATTCGTTGCGAGAGTAGGCCCGTGCAGCCCCCGGCTTCGTCCAGAAGGTCGTCCGGACGGTCGTTCTGCTGTTCGGCCATCCGGTCTATTTAGCATATTACGCTTTTATTATTATAGATGGTGGGGATCACTTTCATGAAGTGTCTGCTCTGTGTAACCCATGATGCCTACTCTGGGAATAGCTACACTTTAGATCAGCAGTTCTCAGCCTGTGGGTCGAACGACCCTTTCACAGGGGTCGCCTAAGACCATCGGAAAACACATATATAATTACATATTGTTTTTGTGATGAATCATTGTGCTTTAATTATGTTCAATTTGTAACAATGAAATTGGGGGTCACCACAACATGAGGAACTGTATTAAAGGGTCTCGGCATTAGGAAGGTTGAGAACCACTGCTTTAGATGATGATTACCTATAGGGGAAAAAAATGAAATAAATGAGACACAGAAGTATTCAAAGAAAAGGCTGTGGCAGAAAAACCCGAGCAGCCCCAGATGTGCACGTCCTGCGTCAGATCAGCTCTCCTTCCCTCTGGTAGTCTGTCCCGGGAGGCGCGCTGCTTGCTTTTCCCGGACGGGCAACTTCACCTCCACCGAGTCACCATAAATCACAGCCCGAGAAACCCAGGTGGCCCCCAGATATTTCTGCCACGCTCCCTCGTGGTCAGCTGTGGCTGTGAGAATGGTGCACAGCAACCCCCAGATCAGGGCGGTTTACAGCAAACCACCCCGACCCCTCTCTCGCCGAGGGCCCGGGTATTAGCCAAGGTTCACTGGCCGGGACGCAGGGCAGCTCCGTGTCTCTCATGCTGGGACCAGGATGAGGGCGCCGTGGCCACCTGGAGCGGCGCCAGGTCACAGCACACAAGTGTATTTAAAGCCTCCGCTTGCGTCACGTCTGCGCACAGGCCATCGGCCAAAGCAAATCTCACGGTCATGCCTTAGTGGAGTCAGGAGTCCACTCTGTCCGCCCCGCAGCCGGGGCAGGAGCTGTGGCGGGAAGAAAGAGCCGGGGACGGTCAGTGTTGCCCACCGTTCCAGCATAGCTTGCCTGTTCATATGTTTATCTCAACCATTAGGACAATTATTCTGTATTTTCGGCATGCGCAACCTACCGCGGGCAATGACTCCCCTGTTAATGATTGGTTAGGAAAGTAGACGGTCCCTGATTTGTTTTTCCTACTGAAAAACAGAGGTTTATTACTTCTGGCCAATTTACCATATTCATGTAATATATAATTAACGTGAATAAGGGGAAACTGGGTGGTCTATTAGGATTCTGTACGATCCTCATAATTTATCCGTGAATCTAAATCTATTCTCAAATAGAAAGTTTATTTAAAAAATAATAGAGCCCTGGCTGGTTTGGCTCAGTGGACAGAGCGTCGGCCTGCAGACCGAAGGGTCCCGGGTTTGATTCCGGTCAAAGGCACGTACCTCGGTTGCAGGCTCCTCCCCAGCCCGGGCCCTGGTCGGGGCACATGCAGGAGGCAACCAATTGATGTGTTTCTCTCACATCGATGTTTCTCTCTGTCTTTCCCTCTCTCTTCCACTCGCTCTAAAAATCAATGGAAAGCTATCCTCGGGTGAGGATTTAAAATAATAATAATAGAACCTAATTTGAAAAGATGTGTGGACCCCTGTGTTAATTGCAGCATTATTAGTTAAGAGGCAAGATATAGAAGCAACCTAGGTGTCCACCAATAGATGAACGGATAAAGATGTGCTATATATAATGGAATATTACTCAGCTATAAAAAAAGAATAAAGTCTTGCCATGTACAATAACATGGCTGAAACTAGAGAATATTATGCTACACGAAAGAAGTCAAACAGAGAGAGACAGATGCCATATGATTTTACTTATAGGATGTGGGATCTAAAAAACAAAGGAATAAACAAAACCGGAACAGACCCATAGCTGTAGACAACAAGCTGATGGTTGCCGAAGGGAAGGGGGTTGGCGAATGGGAATTAAAAAATTCAAGCAAAAAAAAAAAAAAAATCCAGGTAATATGTTTTAAATATTTATTTAAAAAATAATAGCACCAGGGCATCTCTTGAGGATAAAGAAGGAAGTTGAAGCATAGATTTGTGTCACATTTTCCCATTTATTAGTTGTATGACCCTGGGGAAGTCACCTAACTTCCCAGTGTGTCAGCTTCCTCATTTATGAAATATAGTTACCATGGTTTCTTTCTCATGGCTGGAGAAAGACATATAGATCACATACCTAAGCCAGGGGACATATGGCAAGCAATTTATGGTGATTGTCCTCATTTATGAAATTATTTATTTCATTATCATGCTCAAAGTATTCTCAATAGATTCCACATTATCCCTTTTATAATCAAACTAGAGGCCCAGTGCACAAAATTCGTGCATGGGGGAGAGAGGGGGTCCCTCAGCCCAGCCTACACCCTCTCGCAATCTGGGACCCCTCAGGGGATGTCCGACTGCCGGTTTAGGCCCAATCCCACAGGGATTGCTCACCTGCCTGCCTGATCGCCTCTAACCATTCTGCCTGCCTCATTGCCCCTAACCACTCACCTGCCTGATCACCCCTACCCACTCTGCCTGCCTGCCTGATCGCCCCTAACCGCCTCTGCCTCAGCCCACGCCGCTGTGGCTTCATCCGGAAGGTTGTTCGGCTGTCTGGTCTAATTAGCGTATTACCCTTTTATTATTATAGATAAGAAAATTTAATCAGAAAATGTAAAATGGTAAATGATATTGCAACAGATGACCTGAATTCAGATATGACTTTTAGGTCTAAAATATAGACTATATGAGGCCCAATGTATGTGTTTACAGTAATCTATACAGGGAAATATGTTTTTCTTGGTAACTGAAGAGAGCTTAATTATTTGGAGACTTTAGTCAAAAAGATTATGAATGTTCCATAAAAGAATTACAGACCTGCCCCATGCATGAGCAAACACCTTCCATGGCTTCCGGCGGCTCTTATAACAGGCTGTACAAAACTCTGTCTGACCTGACCCCTGCCCTTCTCTCTGACCTTATCAGCTGTGCTCCCGCCCATCACCCTCAGCTCACTGACCTTTAAATTCTCAGAGCTTGTTCCTGCCCCAGGCCCTTTGCACTTGCTATTCCCTTTGCCTTGAGTGCTCTTCTCCTGGCTCCTCCTCTTTCTGCAGATCTCAGTTCCTCTTCAGAGAGACCTTTCCTGGCCACCTCTCTGGCACTCTTTCCACATCCCCGCGTAGTTCCTCACAGCACTGTTACCAGCCTCACAGTATCTGGCTCATTTATTCATCTGTTACCTCCATCTCCTGTTAGACTAAGAGTTCCTCGAGGGCTGGGCCCTTGTCCAGTCTGGTGTCCCAGTGTCTCCAGCACTGTCCTTTGGAGAAGGCTGGGAAATGGGGGGCGGGAGGGGGACTCTCAATGTTGTCCTGGGGGTGGGGTGGGAATTAGGGGTTTACGAGAGGGAGGGCGCCGTGAAAGGGACCAGGGACGGGCTGATGCTTGGGAACTCTTTATTTTTTAATTTCTCTGTGGTTGCACTGCTACTCTTTTTAAACAATGATTTCTTATTTTTAAATTACATTTGGTGCACAGTATTAGATTAATTTTAGGCATACAACCCAGTGATGAGACATATATATATACCTTACAAAGTGATCACCCCAAGAAATCTAGTACCCGTCTGACACCACCCATAGTTATTACAATGTTATTTCTAAAAGGAATTGGTGTGTGTGTGTGTGTGTGTGAGAGGGGCGGGGGCAGAGACAAAGAGAGAGAGAAAGGAGGGGGAGGGGAAAGACAAAGAGAAAGAGAAGGAGAAGGAGATAGACAAAAGAAGAGAAGCTTTCTTATCTAAAAAAGAATGGAGCTGACAGAGGAGCTTCGAGGCGCTTGTCACTTAGTTTCTGCCTGGAATTGCGGGGTCTGCGCTCGCTCGGGGCCTTTATCGATTGCAGGAGCTTCTCCAAGCTGCACGCTGAGGATCCGCAGGTGGGGGGGGGGGGGGGCGGGACAGAAGGACAGTGGCCATTGCAGGGTAGCTGCAGCAGTTCTTCCCACTTCCCTGTGAGGGGCTGGGAAGAAACACAGTTCCCTAATTTCAGAAGAACTGAAAATGACTTCTCTGTGGGCTGCTGGGTAACTCCCCTCCCCCGCCGCCACTGGGGCCAGCTCAGGTCCACACACCCCTATTTTCGGGGCGCCCTTCTCGACCAAAATGTCATCGAATGCAAATCTCAAAGCAGA
>NW_005871277.1:2035565-2049221 GCF_000147115.1 Myotis lucifugus
GGTGCGCCCTTTTTTTTTTGGGGGCCCGGGGGGGGGGGGGCCCCAGGGGGTTAGAGGACTATTGCCCCCCAACACCCCGGGGGGTGCGAGGGTGTGGTTCTCCCCGTCGGGGGGCCATTCAAAGAATCACCCCAGGGATGGCAATAAGTTAGGGGGAAACACCAAGTCAATTTTTTTTTTTTTTTTTTTTCCGGCCTTTTTTTTTTTTTTTTTTTTTTTTTTTTCTTTTTCCCTTTCATAAAATTAAAAAAAAAAAATGAAGGGTGAATGTGGAACTGAGCTGAAATGGCAGTGGTTGGATAGCAAGAGAGACCAGCGTCTTATTTTTTTCAATGTTCATTTTCTGAACTTTTCCCTCCTGTGGCTGATGGACCAACCTCTGCAGACGTGGTCCCCGTGGCTGCCGTGTTGCTATTGTTTTAAAATGTCCCCTCTTGTCTGTCATCTCAGGGCCGCTCACCCATCTTCCCTGGCTCTTTTGCTCGCCTGATCCATGGGGTCCCTACCTTAGGGAGCTCTGAAGTTCTGGACCGCATCTCATTGGGGAGCCAGGGCCCCAAAATGGTCAGTATTTGCACCACGAGGGGTTGATTACCTCTCACGCCACGATGAAAGTTTAACTTTCACTGGATGGCTGCTCCACCTGTGGAGGTGAAAAGAAACACCTGGGGACGCGTGTGACGTCCTGAAAACAAACACCCAGCCGTGCCACGTGCCTGTGTAGCACACTCCATGGCTCCCCAGTGCCCGCGGGATCCCGCCCGGGCTCCTTAGCGGAGGCTGAAGGTCCCGCAGGGTCTGGCTCCTCGTTGGCATCTCCAGCTCCATCTTTGGGGGCGGGGTCTAGAGCCTGGGTGTGTCACTGCGGGGCCAGTCACAGACGCAGAGCCATGAGGTATCGTGGGCCAGGGACCCTGTTGCACGAATGAGAACATGCATGTTTGTGCAAGGAGCTGGGGACGAAGAGCATTCACTCACAAGTGTTGGTGCAAGTGAAGGAGCCCAGCGTGTAGGGACATCTGGGTGCTCAGTACGTCCAGCGGACGCGGGGGCCTCTGAAAGGGGCTGATGCGGAATCTATAGGAGTTCGTGGCTGCCGCCTGCGTGGATTGACCGCTAAGCGTCTAGAGGTGGGCTTGACATCGCTGCAGCCCAGCAGGCCCAGGCGGAGGTGGGCACGGTGCAGGAAAGCGAGAACAAACCCAGAGCTGCCCTGCGTCTGTCTGCCCCCCCCACCCCTCCCCCAGGTCCACCTTCCCCGTGTGATGGCTACTGCTTCCCCCGGGGCTCCCCGGGCCCTCACAGCTTCACTCGTGGGCAACTCGCACCCAGAGCCACAAAGAGGAAGTGGTCTGGGAAACGTGGTTCCCCGTGTAAGCGAGTTGCCCACAAAATCCAGCAGCGCGGGGTGGGGTGAAGGATAAGAAAGACGAGGTCCCTGCACCCAAGGAACAGGGAGGGGAGCAGGGGGTCCCAGGAAGGCCTCTGGGCCGTGTTGCTGTGAGATGCGGGATGCAATCCCCTCCTCTCTGTCTCCACCAGATCTTCAGTGACACCCACACGCTTTGCCATATGTGCACATTGGCCTCCCTCCCTCCGTCTTTTCCTTCTCTTCTTTCTTATAGGTGTCTTGAGTCAGATCTGAAGTTGGCCTAGAAACAGCAAAGACTGCAAAGGTGGCTCAAGCACATACAGTTTCCGTTTTACTAAAAGGGGACACGCATCTCCAACGTTGAGAAATCACAATGCGGCTCAGCTCTCTCCTTTTATATTAACGTTAGATCTCGTTCCAATAAGCAGCGCCTCCTTATTGGAAACCAAGCAACACAGACGTGTAAAAAGGCAAAAAGTAAACTGCCTCCCAGCCCCACGTACTCCTCGGGTCCTCATCAAAAATGCAGAAGCCCAGAGAGGTTAAGTGCCTTGCCCCGAATCACACAGCACTCCCTTGGGCCTCATAAAGGAGCTGCTTGTGAGCGACCCGTCTCTTAAAAGGCCACGCCCTCCACGCCTGTTCTCTGAAGTGCGGACTGTCCAACCCAAGACGCCAGGGAGCCTCTGCACCTAAAACAATTAGCAGGGGTCACGTGGCTGCCGTTTTCCATTAAAGTGGGCAGAGAGGGCGATGACCAGGCACCACGGGCTGAGCTCCCTTTGGGGTGCTTGCATCTTGGTGGGAGCAGCCACGGGTCAGGGACTGGCCTCTGTTTTAGGGACTCGATTTTAGCGTTCACTTGCGTGACACCAACTTACTCATTTTGTTTTTATTTTTTTAAATTGATTTGAGAGAGAGAGAAAGAGAGAGAGAGAGAAGCATTGGTGTGTTGTTCCACTTATTTACGCATTCATTGGTTGCTTCTTGTATGTGCCCTGACCGGGGATTGAACCCGCAACCTTGGTGTTTCGAGATGCTGTTCTGATCAACTGAGCTACCTGGTTAGGGCTCAACTTACTCATTTATCTTGGTGGTAACGAGAATGCTTGTGGGCACATCACCTGGCTCAGGGACTTTCAAAGTCTTTGATCATGGCCCACAGTAAGAAGTACATGTTATATAGCAGCCCAGCACGCGCGCGCGCACACACACACACACACACACACACACACACACATACACATGCACGCACATGCACACGCACGCACACGCGCGCACACACACACACACACACAGACTTGCATCTCCTGAGACAAATGTTTCCCAAAACAAGCCTTACAACGAGCTGTGGGGCCCGCTGTCCGATGGTTTTTATTCCCGTCGGCTTTCTTCATGCGCTCACAGTGCTGCTTGCACCCATCGCAATGTATTCCGTGACCTGCTCACGGGCCCTGAGCGGCAGCCCCCACAACGCCCTTTAGGGGATTTCTCCCTGTAATCAAGAACCTCAGAAGGTCACAAAGTTAGTCACTAAGAAAGTCCCCTCTCCTCCCAAATCGGGGTTGAGAGCACCCGCACGTGCCGGGGCCAAGTTCAGCCGGGCTGCCGCAGGTCTACCGGTAACGCCCACCCCACGGAGGGCTCCCTTCTCACGTTTGCCAGGGAGCGATCATGGCGTCCATGCGCCCAGTGCTCTCCGTGTGCTACGTGGTGGAGAGTTAAAAAATAAAATAAAAGAGACCTGCTAATAGGGCAGCGATGCTGAGATAGATGGAAGCCGGGGAAGCGGCCCTCTGCCAAGGGTCCCGCCCAGAGACGGGAATAATGGAAACGGACTTGTTCTCACACCTGCTGGCATCAGTGAGACGTGGAGGAGGAAAACATCTGCCGCTGACATCACTGTGGTCACAGAGCGTGCTCTCGTGCCCGCCCTGGGAAGAAGAGCAGCATTCGGGTTTTCACCAGGAGGGCTGGCTGCTCGGGTTCTAAATACGGGGGGCTCGGGACCCCAGATCTCCCCACCCCCGCCCCCCGTGTTACTGTGGCAAGATAACGAGAAGCGGCAGACGCACAGACCTCAGAGGGTCCCGGTGGGATGTTGTGGGCAGGGTCCCCCACGGTGGGAATGGAGAGAGCGGAAGGAGAGAGGGTTTGATGGCTCGCATTTGAGAGCCCCCGGCAGGATGTGGGCTGAACATCTCCATCTGCCTCTGATCGGTTTCAAGTAGATAGCAGATCACGTGGCTGTGTGCCCATGTGCTTCCTTGGTCAGTATCAGCCTGGGGAAGAGGCCTTGGGCTGGGAAAAGACAGATGCCCCCCTCTCTCCTGATGCCCAGAACGGGGCAATCGAGGCCGTCTGGTGCCCTATAACCGAGAAGGGTGAGGGATTAGGTCCTAGGACCCACATTACATACTGTATTTGTATTTACTTAGGTCAAGCAAATAACAGCTACATCACCATAGAAAACATTTCTTTCTTCCCTCTCCCAGCCAGTCCCTTTCAAAGATAACCACTCTTCCGACCGCTGTCAGCATTTAGTTTCGCCTGTGTTCTGTTGCATATAAGTGGTTTCATACCATATATGTATTTGTGTGTGTGTCTGGCTTCTGTAACTCAAGAGTATGTTTATATCATTTATCCGTGTTACTGCTTGTCACAGTGGGGTGTGCTTTTTTACCGCTGCGTAGTATTCCGCTGAATGGCAATGCAACCTTTTACCCATCCGATAGTTGGTGGATGTCTGGGTTGTTTCTGTTTGGGCTGTGCGTAAAGCTGCTGTGAACATTTGTGTACAATTTTTTTAGGTTATACATAAACACTCTTTTCTGTAGAATATAGATAGAAACAATGACTATCACTTATGGGTGTATTTGTGTATTACGTCTCACTTTTTATTGTTAATATATACCCCCCCACATATAGATAGATATCTATGTAGATAGGTATCTATATCTATAGCTATATCTATATATATCCTGGAGTAAAATTCCCTGGTCAGATGGTAAGCACTTTATTGTAGTCTTCTAACACACAACACTGTCCTATACATCATTCTATGTTATGTTATGTTATGTGGATTATCTCAAATCATCATGCCAAGCCTATCATTGTTCCCACTTTCTGAGTGAACAACCAGAGGCCTTGCGAGGTCAAGCCACTTGCCTAAGGTCCCTTGGCCCGTGTAGAGTAAAGAGATCCACACTCAACACTCTGGGTTTCTGTTTCCTGGTTCTGGCTGGATATGCTGAACTATGCCCAGTTCTCACGCTGTCGCTACCAAGTCAGTGTTTAGGGGTACAGTCCCCATGGGCCAGGTGTGACTGTAGTATCTCATTAAGTGTCCCCTCTGGGTCTGGGCGTACACCCTCACTCAATCCTACACCTTTGTGTACTGTGTTGATATAACTAGTTCTTTTTTATTATTCAAAGTATAAAAATTTTGGCCAAACCATACTTATTATTATTATCTTAACAAATAGCAAATGACTTGAAGTAGTGACTAAGGATTTCCTTCTCCTCAATGGAGGAAAGATTTCCAAAGCTGCAATGGACAGACTCAGAACCACAAGGAGGGGCCCCTGGGATCCTGCCTCCTGGTATTCATGCCCTTGCGTAGTCCCCTTCCCTGGGGTGTGGGTGGGCTCTAGGACTGGCTTTTAACCAGTACAATATGCAGAGAGGGTGGGATGTGTAAGACTCGTATGCCCACCTTGATGGAGTAAGTAGCCGTGCTGGGGAGGCCCATATGGCTAGGTTCTCAGGGCAGCTTCTAGAAGCTTAGAACCACCTCTGGCCATTAGTTAGCAAGAGTCTGAGCTTCTAAATCCAACAGGCCACAAGGAACTGAAGTTGGCAGTACCCACATAACCTCAGAAGCAGACCCTTCCCCGGTCGAGCTTCAGATGAGACTGCAGCCCCGCGAGACCTGAACAGAGGACCCCCCCATTAAGCCATACTCAGATTCCCAACCCATGGGAACTGCGAGATGCTAAATGTGTGTTGTTTGGAGCTGAGAAGTCTGTGGTCCTATTCACTATACAATGAGAATGAATGCAAAGGCCTTTTCTCTGCATAGAGGTGCGGATGCAATCAGGAAATCGGATTTGACCAGCCCACTGATCTCACCCCATTGAAGTGCCGGTCGTAGACAGCCACACCCTTTCTAGATGGGGGAAAGCTCCCCATGCCGCTGCTTAAATCCTGCAAGTCATGACCAGCAGATGAAGGTCTTTGGGACCAAGCACCTCATGATCCTCATGATGTCTGGGCTGTCCTTCCACAGTCTTGGGAAACCACTTTCTCTCTTGCGCATGTGTTGCTTGACTCTTACGTGTGCTCAGAATAGTCCCGATGACTCCCCAGTGGGCTGCTAGTTGTAGCAACATTTCTTGAGCAAGGGTTCGGCTGAAGGAGTTTCCTAATTTTGTCCTGGGTGTCCACATGGACGGTAGCTCCCTCAGGGACGGAGCAACAGGGATGGGTGCCCAGAGGGGAGAGGTCAGATGCGGGCAACTACCGTCCTAGCGCCCGGATCCCGCAGTCGACAGCCCATCCGCCCGAGTTCCTGTTTGCATGTGTCACCTATTTGCATGGCACACGGTGGTCCCTGGCACTTCCGAGGAGAGGCACGCCAGGCATTTCTTTCCAAGGCCTCCAGGGTGGAAACACTTTGGCCTCCTGTTGCTCCTCGTTCTTGTTTGTTTAGGAAAACGAAGGCCAGGGTGGACAGAACTACCGTGTGTTTGCTTCCTCTCATTCCCATGTAAAGCAGTTTATAAGGAAAGTTCTTCAGAAGAAAATCCAGCTAGGCCCCCCTCCCTCCACCCCTCCCCCCACACTCACACACGCCCGCCTCTGTGCACACCTGTTTTTGGAGAAGGTTAAAGCGAGGGGAAGGTCATTATCCAGGGAGCCGCTAAAGCTCTCGTTCACAAGGCCAAGCAGATCATGCCATCTCTCTGTTTAACGCCGTCCGGGGCCCCCTATGGCTCTCGGGACAAAAACCCAGCTTTTCAGTGTGGGCTCCATGGCCCTGACGTTGGCCCTGGCTCAGGCCTCACCTCCTGGTTCTCCATCCCTGCTCCTGCTCAGGGCTTCTCCCTAGGCCGTATCTTCCACCAGGAAGCCAGTTTCCTTCCCTTTCTGCTCATCCTTCAGTTCTCAGCTTCCATGTCACTCCTCAGAGAGGCCTTCCTAGATCCACATTTGATTGGGAGATCTCATTATAGGCACTCACTTAAATAAATGACCAACTGACTGCCAATGAGGTCCACCCCCTCTGCTGGGAGGTTATTCTGTGAATCAGAAGGTAGGGGTCTCTACCTGGCTCCCACTATCATCCCGCTGCCTGGCACACAGTAGGTCCACAATACGTATTTGCTAAAGAAATGATTGATGGAATGAAGGCATCAGAATACATGAGTGAATGGAGACCACTCAGTCATTTACACTTTAGTATGAATTTTTTATATCTGAGAACTTACTTAGCACCCTGGTGAGATGGGGAGGAGAGCCTTCATCATGGTCCATCATTACTCCTGAGCTTTTGGGTTTATGGTGGACTCCGATTCCCTCCGGGGGACTGATCTCTGCTCTCAGAGAGGTCAGGTCTGGGATGCCGACAGACTCAATGTTTAACATTGAATGTCATAGGCTGGCATGGCAGGTGGGGACACGGGCTGGCCCCTGGGACAGGAAGAAGAGCTTCAGGACTGGAGTGATGCCAACCCCCAGTGAAGTCTTAAATGCTTCAGAATTGGCCTCAAGAAGGTGATTGTCTGACGGAGAGCATTCTAGACCTGCAAGGGGCCAGGATTCTGGGACTTCCTGTGGTCGCCGGCCAGACTCCATGCTCAGTTCTTTCCGGAAGCAATTATGTGCTCTGGGGGCCTTGGGAGTATCTGTGGTGTCCCCCGTAACTCCAGCCAGCAGAGTCTTACAAAAAGGCACATCAGATGGCATCACTCTTGTCTTTGAAACCTGCCACCGGCTTCCCCAAAAGTACTTCAGTTCCCCTCCCAGGCCCTGCATGGTCTCGCCCGCTGACCTCTCTAGCTGGCTCTCCCTCTTCTCCTTTCTCTGTGGGCTGCCCGTTGGCTCAGCTGATCCGACCCGTTTCTAATCTGGAATCCTCCCATGTGCTGACTTCCTGCACAACGTCAAGGCCTGAACTGAAGCTTCCAGGGCGACCTAGCAGAAGGCTTCTCACACGTTCGCGTGCCCGGAAATCGCTTGGGTATCGTGTCACGGTGCGGCTGCTGCCTCCGTGGCTCGGGGTGGGGCCTGAGGTTCCAACGTTTCAGTGGAGGCAGCCCCTGGGAGCTCGTGAGAAATGCAGACTCCCAGGCCCTGCCCCGGACCTCATCTGAACTTGAATCTGCACGTTGCCGTCAGCTCACCAGCGTCTGGGAGTTCTGGTGTAGAGCAACTCTCAGGGGCACGCGACCACCTTTCAGGTGGCTCCTGGGGGTCCTCTTGGTGACACCAGGCCTGGCCCAGGCACCATGATTTTTGTTACTGAGTCTGGCCTGTTGGAATCTATCTATACCCATGAGCTTGGACAAAATGAGACCAGTCCGGCCCGGCCGTCGTGTGTCAGTGGTTGTGTTGACCTATGAACCAGGAGGTCACAGTTCGATTCCTGGTCAGGGCACATGCCCAGGTTGCGGGTTAGGTCTCCAGTGGGGGGCGTGCAGGGGGCAGATGATCTATTATTCTCTCTCATCGTTGATATATCTATCTATCTCTCCCTCTCCCTTCCTTTCTGAACTCAATAAAAAATAATAATAATAATGAGACCAGTCCGGGAGCTACTACCCTCAATGGGGAGAGAAGAAACAGAACTGGCTGAGACAAGAACAAGGAGGGGTGCTGACAGGTGGGGGTGGTTCCCCGAGGGCCAGCAGCCCACACGGCATGCCCCCAAATGACCTGCGCTGCTAAGTGTCAGGGGAGATCGCCAGGACTTGTCTTAGCAGAGCCCGGTGGCCTTTCTCGGGTTGGTCTCGATGACATTTCCCAGCCGAGTGGGCCATGCCCTTTCCGACAGGATCTCGGAGGGAAGGCCACCCGGTTACGGGGAACTTGGCAAGGCAGGAAAATCCTGGCCTTTTGTGACCTGTGTATCCAGAGGTCATCTTCTCACTCCTAGAGAGGGAGAGTGGGTGGGCTCCCCAGTCCCACGGGAAAGCCACAGCCGCCCTGGGTGTCTGGGGATTCGGGGCAGCCCGCTCTCCCGAGGTCATCGCTGGCCCTCACTCCCTGCCTCTGCGGAGCTCTTGTTCTCTAGGTCGAGTCACGACGTTGGAAGCGTCACCAGAGTGGCATGACGTTGGCGTGCAGGTCAGCCAACTCAAAATGGCACAGGAGATAGAAGAACAGACTGATTCCTGAATGTTCTCTGGCCCACCCCACCGAGCAGGGGTTTGCACTGGCTACCCATCCCACAGAGTGCCTGGCCTTGGGCCACCTCATTGGTCTCTCTCTTACTTCCTCACTCAAATTCTCCTCCCAGCCTTCCACTCGGCAAAGGAGTTCCTCTATCTCCAGCCCCAGGCCTGAAGCTCCCAGACCCACCTCTGCAGAGCCCAAGGGCATCATGTTTTCAGCTGCTGGAGAGCTTTCTGGACCATTAGCAGCAGCAGGGACCTGTAGGCGGTGGGGGCCCGCCCTTTACCGGGATGCACCCTCTGCAGTGGGCACTTGTGGTTTCCAATCGCATTTTCTTCTCTCTTTAGAGGAGCTTCTGGTAGAAGGCCGAGTCCCTGAGGCACATGATCGACAATCTTTTATGTCATTCATTCATTCACTTATTCGTTCAACACGTACGTACTGAGCAAGGTCAGTGTGGGGAGTGCAGATGCGGGAGGAACAAAGACAGATGTGCTTGTTTCTAGAAACGTGGTGACGGACGGCTCGCTTCTCCTGTGACCGTGGTGACAGGGAGAGCGATTAATACTCTAGGTATCGCCTAATACTTAAGTAAAAGCCGCTATGGAGGGGCATGAGTATTCTCCTCGCGAAGGGATTCACGACAGGATTAAATAAAGTCAGAGGAGTCCAGCCTTGGGAGGGCCCCCGGGGACCAGCTCAGCCACGGCGTCACGAGGCAGCAGTGGAAATGGAGGTTTAAAAAGCTTAAGAGACTTGCTTCTAGTTAGTTACTCGGCAGTGCCAGACCCAGCCGGTCATATCCAGCTGTGCCGTTTCATTCCCAGGACTGGTCTCTCTCCATCATGCCTTGCGTCATGCAGCGATATTCCAATGACAATGAGGATAATAATAATAATGTTGTGGGGTTTTTTTTGGGGGGGGGATGCTTTCTATGTCCCCGACACTGTCCTAAGTGCTTTCATGTTACCACATTATTCTCATAGAAATCCCAGTAATGCCACTGAGAGAGTGCTGAGGCACAGAGACATGAAGCAACCGGTCGAAGGTCACACAGCACAGAAGGGTTCTAATTCAGGCCATCTGGTTCCTGGGCCCACTCCCTGAGTCACAACCCTCTACAGCTTCTCTTGCAAGGAGGACTCCTGGACCAGGAGCCCCTGTAGAGGAATTTGTTTCCACCCACATATTTAAAGGGAGGCACTTCTGCATTGAACAGAATTTCAGTGCCATGTAAACCAACGCTTGGATTCTTACCTTTTGGACGATCTTTTAAAGTACGGAGTTGCTATGTATAGAGCCGCCTTTAAAGTCTGTAAAGCTCTGCCTTTAAAATAGCATAAAAGCAGTTCATGTGATGTGTGTGACAATAACGGAAACGTGATCAAAAGATACAGGTGAAATGCGACTGTGGGCCCAGCGCGTTAGAAACGCCTGCAGACTTGACAGAGTGAGATGTTTGGGAATAAACTCATTCAAACCCCAATTGGGTGTGGTCTTCTTGAAAAGCAACTAGATTTAGGGGACTGCTTCCCACACAAATCAAGTGTCTCTTAGCAGGGATTGGATTAAATATTGTAATCAATCAAGTAAGGTCAAGCATATTTACTGGTCAAAAATTCTAAATGGAGCCCTGCCAGCGTGGCTCAGTGGTTGAGCATCGACCTATGAACCAGGAGGTCACAGTTCAATTCCTGGTCAGGGCACATGCCTGGATTGTGGGCTCCGTCCCCAGAGTGGGGCATGCAGGAGGCAGCTGATCAATGATTCTCTCTCATCATTGATGTCTCTATCTCTTTCTCCCCCCCCTTCCTTTCTGATATCAATCAAAAAATATTTTTAAAGATCTTCTAATTGGAGTCTTAGGAGTTGACTTTTCCCACGTATGCTTAATTTCCAGAATAACCCTCCCATCACCCCCACCCCCAGGTTTGACAGTCCAGGGATTTCTCACTCACTGTGAGTTGGAAGTCCCAGTAAAACCCAGAATCTGCAACAGGTAAGGCCAGTGAGTTCAGTGAGTTCTCTAGTTAGCTTTTCCCCTTGAAGCTCCTGTCAAAATTAACCCTGGAGCCCTAGCCGGTTTGGCTCAGTGAACAGAGCATCAGCTTTCGGATTGAAGGGTCCCAGGTTCGAGTCAAGTCAAGGGCACATACCTCAGTTGCAGGCTCCCGGCCCTGGTTGGGGGAATGTGAGAGGCAACCAATTGATGTGTCTCTCTCATCGCTGTTTCTCTCTCTCTCTCTCTCTCCCGCTCCCTTCCACTCTCTCTCTGAAAAAAAGAAAACAATGGAAAAAATATCCTCGGGCGAGGATTAAAAAAACAAAACAAAACAAAATTAACCCCGGAGAGTATAAACTTGAATGAGTCCATCTCAGCAACACCTGCCCTAGTCAAGGGAAGTGCTAGGAAAGAGAACAAAGTGTGGACTTTTGTCTATGAACACAAGCAGCGTGAGCCCGAAAGTCATTTAAATCATCTGGGGGAGGCGGAGGGAGGACACTCATTTCCAAGGGAGCATTGCTGGCTGAGTACAAATGGGTGGCTGTTTATTTTCTCTCCTCCCTGTAAAGGCTGTAATGATTACTGGCTGGGGATGGTGTTTAGCAACCGGATCCAGCAGGTCAGTTATGACAACTTCATCATTGTCATTCGTGCCTTTTGTTTGCAGCCAACACAAAACTGTTCAGCCTTAAGAGAGTCCAGGGAAAGACAGAGAAGCGGGTGGGGAGGGGAGAGGTGGAGAAAGTGAGAGAGCAAAGGAGAGAGACAGGGAATCAAGGCTGGCACACTCTTAATCCCCTTGGGGGACCCAGTCAGCTGACTTCAGTGGTGGAGGGGGATCCAAGTTTGGACTCCCTGTTTTTCCTTCTAAAAGGGCAGTTGCTCGTGTTTATGAAGGCTAATCACGTTTGCCCATTTGGGTTCCTAGAAATGCCCCAGGGAGCTGTTATTTTTGGTAAGGGGTCTTCCTGCTTCAAGGGTAAAGACTGAATAGTTTCAGTAGCTAGCATGCTAGGGTGAAATAAAGCAAAATAAACAGAGGAAGTGCAGTAGCCTTTGTTGGAGACCTACTGGGTGTCAGCCAAGGTGCACGGTTCTTTTTGTTTGTTTGTTTGTGGGGTTTTCTTGCTAATCCTCACCCGAGGAAAAATTTTCCATGGATTTTTAGAATGAAAGGGAGGGAGGGGCAGAGGAAGAGAGAGAGAGAGAGAAAAAAAACAACCAATGTGAGAGAGACACATGGATTGGTTGCCTCCTGCACGTGCCCTGACTGGGACTGGGGATCGAACCTGCAACCCAGATACATGCCCTTGACCAGGAATCGAACCCAAGACCCTTGTGTGCACAGGGCAGGACTCTAACCACTGAGCAACACAGGCCAGGGTGCAAGGTGCATTTGTACATGTTTTCTCTCCTCTGTCTTTTCAACAGCCCTGGGGGTAGTGGCCTCATTCCCACTGTGGTAAGGAGAACAGTGAAGCCCAGAAATATAATACGTTGCCTCTGAGATCACCCAGCTAGTCCAGAGCAAGAGCAGGGATTCAAATTCAGGTGCGTCTCCTGTCCCAGTCTTACTATACCATGCTGCAACCCCCCAAAACAAACAACCTCCCCCCCAACAAAACAAAAAAGAAAAAACCTACCACCACCAAAAAAAAATTCTTAACGGAGTCAAAGAGGCAAGTTTAAACATCTCGGCATTTGGAAGGCCATAAAAAGGCAGGCAGGAGTATGTATGTATTTGATGATCTGATCATGACAAAGATGGAATGAGAAAAAGGCATACTGAAAGAAACTGCATTAATGAAATCATTCAATGTGTTACAGAGTTTTTGGGGAACTTACCCTTCCTCCTGGGGTGCTCCTTGACAAGACATTCTGTGTTCCTGTTTTTAGGCAAAAGAGAGAAAAAAAAAGTGGGTGGGAGTTGAAAGCTTGATATTTGGCTCATGCAAATCAAACTCTTGGTCTCCTTCCAGTAATTCCGTGCTCCTTGGTCATGTAGAGTTTCTGCTGCCCAACCACACTCCTTCCACGAATGCTCTTCCTTCTCCCACCCCGCCTGTCCTTTTCCGGATAACTTGACTAACACCGAGCCGTGAATCTTGAAAAACGTCTGGTAAAACTGGCCAATTGTGGTGGCAGGCACACAGGGGACAGATGGGGGGGAGAAGGAGGGGGTTTGGTGTTGTGAGAGAGGGAGAGAGAGGGAACAAAGGAGGGTAGGGTTCTTGCCATGACCAAATCAGGCTGCTCCCCTCCTGCTGGGATATGACATGGAATGCCCAAAATTCAACTTGAACGTTTCCGGTGAACCTTCTAAGCAACGGAGGACAGAACACGTTCTCCAGTCCTAGTGCCATCTAGGCTCGCGGCGCAATGGGATCAAGGCGGATGAATGAAAGGGATTTAAAAACATTAATTCATTCCCAGCTCAGGTCTCCGGAAGGCTTCTGGGTGTCCGGTAACAGCAGTCCAGTGTGCCGCATGGGCTCCGAACGTGTACCAGGGTGTACACCGCTGTGGAAAAGCAAGAAGCGGATGAAAACCCCAGGCCCACGTGGGGAGTGGTGACCAGACTCTGAGAATGCGGATCAGGAAGCTGGAAATTCCCTCTTGCCTTGGCGTTTCGGCTTCTGGCTTTTCCACTTCCCTAAGTCGCCCCTGTGGTGCTCAGCAGCGCTCCCCAGTTGTCCAGAACTGGGAACCGCAAGGGCAGGAGGACCAGGTCGAATTCTCAGAGGCCACTTAGGACCCCAACTCACACCCCTCGCCAGGCCCCAGTGCAGCCCGCAGCTCCTCCATCAGGGGGACCCCTAAGGGCAGCTCGGCTCCCAGGGGGTAGCTCTCCCCCCGCGACGTTGCCCAGCAGGGCACGAAACGA
>NW_005871277.1:2050152-2053250 GCF_000147115.1 Myotis lucifugus
GAGAAGAGCAAGGCGACCCCGCCGCCGCGCCAGCAAGAAGGATCGTTCTAGCCCGAGCCCAGGTACCGGCTCCCCGGGTTCGCGCGGCGGGCCCCCCGCCGGCCGCCCAGCGACCCCCTGCGTCCGGGAAAGTCAGCGCCCCGGCTGCTGCCGCCCCGCGACTTTGGGAAGCGAGCGCTGCGGGGCTGGCCTCGCGGTTCCCGGGGTCCCCGTCTGAGAAACGGGGCCCGCGGAGGGCTGTTGGGGGGACTCGGGGAGAGCGCGCCGCCAAGCGCCCCGTGCGCAGCGAGCGAGCGCCCCAGCGAGGGGCTGCGGGAGGCGGTTGTGACTTCGCTGGGGCAGCTCCGGACTGGCCGCCCCTTCTGTCCCGTCCCTGTCGCAGTCCAGCCCCATCTGGGTCCATCCCTCTGTGCTCCCCGTCCCCTTGCTCTGGCTCCCTCCGGCCCCCCCCCGTCACTCCCTGGGGCTCCGTTCCCCGGCTCCTGGCCGTCCCCCTTCCAGCTCCATCCTCCCCCAGCTCCGCGGGGAGCCGGGAGCGCAGGTGGAGCGAGTGCCTTTTGTCCCAGGTACTTCAGCCGCAGTTGGCAGTGCGTGTTCCCCGGCAGCTTCCATAGTCCGGTGGCCCTCCTTTTCCCTCTTCTCTGCGGCCCCGGCAGGAACGAGAGGCTTGTGGGCGCTGAGTGTGTCCCCTGAGCTGCTGCTCCCCTCAACTTGCAGATCTGCGGGTGGCACTTTGTTAAAAGGTTGAAATCGGATTCCCTTAGAAACGCACATGGAAGGGGTGCCTCCGGGCAGGAATTTGTTGTTGAAATGACCAGAGAAGGGCCCTGGGGAATTGGCAAGGGGCTTGGTGAGGCCATGACCAAGTTGTAATTTTTTTCTCGAAAACCGTTTATTACTGATGAGCTAGTAAAAAAAAAAAAAGACTTCACTAGTTCATATTCGTAGCAGAAGAGATTCTTCAGCAGATGAATTGCGAGTTTCTAAAGGTGTATCCAAAGCGTTACAGTCGCCTTCTCCCCTCCCCCGGTTTCTTTTCCTAATTAACACCATCCCCAGCTGTACAGGGAATGTGGCTTCTTGACTCTCAGGAGCTCTTGGTGGACTTAGCGGTAACAAGGGGCGTCACCTGAGCAGTGAGTTTGAAGCCATGTCAGTTTGTACCATATTGGAATCTCCACCAAAGCCCGTCTCCCTTGGAGAGCATCAGCCCGGGAAGCATCCTCCACCCAAGATTGGCTTCAGTGATGCCTTGACATAAGGAAACAAAATCTTTCATGATCAGCCGCTTCGAGTGGGTTGTGGTGAAAAGCCAAATTGTGAACACGTGCTGGCTCCCTACCTTGGGCTTCCTGGCCCTGCTGAGCCCAGGCATGGCATTGGTTTTGCGGGGTTGCCCTTTGGTACGCAGTGCCAAGCAGTCAAAAACCGGGGCAAAGTGCGGACTCTTGGGGGCGTTGTGAAATGAACGCTCCTGTTCCAGACTGGAACCGACCCGAAGCTCATGGACACATCAGCTCTGTTTACAGTTTCCGGCAAATGGGAAGGAAACGAAGTAGAACAAGAACCCCCCCAAATCAAACCTGAATTTCATTTTTTTTCTTAAAAAATGGCGTTTCTATAAATGTGGTATAAGATGCTTAATTCCTTTTTCTCCTGCCTGTCCCACTCTTCCTAAAGGGCCCTAAATATTTAGTTCCTCTATATAAATTTAATAAATATGAACTCAGGCAGTTTTTTGGGGTGTGTGTGTGTGTGTGTGTGTGTGTGAGATATAGAATATTACTAAAATTAGGAACTTCTGCTCTTTTTCCCCCCTCAGTGTTTCGAACTTAATGTGACTTCTGTTTTTTATTGTCCTAAGAATGTAGTACGTGTTAGGGTATTCACTTCCTTGTATAAATGTCTTTGTTTAGGTGGTGTTCTGTAGCAAGGCTTTTTTTTTTTTTCTTTTAAGGCAGAATTAGTGACTGCGAGCATATTTCTTATGATATCTTAGAAATGAGAAACATCCACAGGAGAGTAATTTTAGGAAACAGCTCCTTAGCAATTGATATTCTGTTGCTATTTTTAAAATAGACTCTTGAGTTAGGCAGTTGGGACCTCCTCCAGGGATCCTCATTTTTGTTTGTTTGTTTGTTTGTTTTGGTGTTTATCTCAGTGGCTTTGGCTTCAGGGCTTTAGATTTGCAATGTGACCCTTTACAGCAGTGGTTCCCAACCTTTTTTTGGCCACGCCCCACCTAAGCATCTCTAAAATCCTGATGCCCTCCCCCCACCCCCCATGACATAGAATTCTTATTATTCAAAAAGTGGACTCCTATTCACGTGGAGGAAGCCTAAAAGGCCATTAGCTTGGTCTAAACAAGCTTCTGAAGAACATGGCATCCATGAAAGAGAAAAAGAAAAGAACAAAAGGACAGTTGAAGTCCTGAGGAAGACATCACCAAGAAATTGTTAAAAAAAAAAAAAATAAGACTATGAAGTGATACAAAAAAAATAGCAAATAAACTTTCAAAACACATACTAGAGAACTGAAATGCATAAATAGGTCACAATACATATTTATATACTGTATATGAGGCCCCTAGAGCCATAAGAAATGCAAAAAACTCACTGTTAATAACCCATTCTCGAATTGCTCCCCCTTAAAAATCAAATTGCCCCCCCTGTGGGGTGTGCGCCCCAGGTTGGGAACCACTGCTTCACACAGTCACCGCCACTGCTTGGGCTGAGTTAGGATTCATTTACAGTGAGATTATCAGGTAAAAACATCTTGCAGTTTTTGCCTACCACTGGATGGCAGTTAGCGGCCTACCTGCTGGATTTCGGGGTGGAAGGTTGGGGATTTCTAGATACGGTAAGGAAGTTAATTTCATGTTAAAATGCCTCAGCAGGGTGACTCAGAAAGACTAGTGTGATTTCACTCTTTCTGTAAAGGTTACTGGGTCAGATGTTTTGTGCTTCCTCCTTCATTTTGGAGTGACCCATGTGATCCCCCGTCTTTGGTGGAGAGGTTCGATGTGTAGCTTTAGTATCTACGTGAGAAACACAAAAACAAGCCACTGGCTCATCACGGGGGACTTTTTATTTTTTCCA
>NW_005871277.1:2053350-2071299 GCF_000147115.1 Myotis lucifugus
GGGTAGGGGGTGGGCGGAATCTCAGAAAAATGGAACATTCTGCCCAGAGGAGATGGTACTTGCGTGAGATCGCAAGAGGCAACCGGTTTGTCATGTCGACACATTATTCAATTAACAGGCCCGTGAGTGTAAAAGCTGACTATTTGTTCAAATCATAGAGCTGCTTATTTACTGAAACATGTGTTGAGCTAATGAAACTGATAACGGGATCTACTGGGAAGAGTAAACTGATCCAGGGACTCACTGGGCCGGCCGGCGACAAACACCAGCCTGTTAGAAAGGAAATACTTTTATTTAATAGGGTCCGCTTCCTAAGCCAAGGCCTACAGAGGGCCAGCATCTGAAGTAAGGCCTGGAACGGTCAAGGCAGCTTTTGCTTTAGGCGAGTTCCTCTTTTAACCCTTTGCAAGAAGAATGAAACTCGGTTGACTGGGACTCCCACGTGGTTGCAAGAGATTGAGTGACAGGAAGTTGATCTCTCCCCGGAGGTGTCATTTCTGCTTATGTAGACATTGAAAGTTTTGGATCATCAGTTGCAAAGCTTATCCTTTCGAAGCATTCGTACAATATGATAGGAAGGCCTGAAAATGACATTTTTTAAAAAATATATTTTTATTGGCTTCAGAGAGGAAGGGAGAGGGAGAGAGATAAAAACATCAATGATGAGAGAAAATCATCGATTGGCTGCCTCCTGCACGCCCCCTACTGGGGACTGAGCCCGCAACCCAGGCATGTGCCCTTGACCAGAATCGAACCTGGGACCCTTCAGTCCACAGCCCGACGCTCTATCCACTGAGCCCAACCAGCTAGGGCTGAAAACATCTTAAAGACAGTCCCTAAGGAGATTTGTCGGATTGTTGATCACATTCATTCTGTACCTGGTTGTAGAGCCATTTCTCTGAGCCACCCAAAGGGGGCGCTCTGAGGAATCCGACCTAGACCCCAGCCCCTTCCTTCACGGGCTTACAGTCTAGGCAGCGGTTCTCAGCCTGTGGGTCTCGGCCCCTTTGGCGGTCGAACGACCCTTTCACAGGGGTCGCCTAAGACCATCCTGCATATCAGATATTTACATGACGATTCATCACAGTAGCAACATGACAGTTATGAAGTAGCAACGAAAATAATTTTATGGTTGGGTCACAACATGAGGAATTGTATTTAAAGGGCCAGAAGGTTGAGAACCACTGGCTCTAGTGGGAAATGCACAGAGAGTTGAGTGAAGAAAGATGTTTCCTCCAGAGAAGTTGCTTGAAGATTCTGCAGCATCTGGACGGCTGTGATGAGTCCGAATTCAGAGAACACATTACGTTGGCTCACTGTTTGAACAATACGCCGTTCACGAAGGAGCTATCTAGCCATGGTGATGTCAGGTGGGAGTCTGCATCTTCCTGTTTGTGAAACGATCAGGTGGAGACGGAGCTGTTTGTTTCTTCGTCTCTGGAAATGGAGTTTCTTCCCTCATTTCCCAAACCCCAATCAATCCCTGAGTGATTGGTGGGTCACTTGAAATAGTCCTGCCTGTTTCTCGGGTGTAGGGAAATTCTCTGCCTGCACTTTCTGTTATACCCCACCCCTACCCCCACCCCGACCCGCCCCAGCCTAACTTTGAGCTGGAAAGTCAATTTTGGAAGAGAGAATAGCTTCTGGGGAGACAGGACTCTGTTGTTGCTGGGGGCCTGCCTATGGGTTACACAACGGTGACGGTCTTGCTTCTTTTTCACCAAGGGACAGACGTAATTTGTACCCTCCAGTCATTTCATTCTCGGTCAGAGCTGATTTGTGCCAGGGACTCGCAGATGTAAGCGCTGGGTGTAGCTCTCTGTTCTTAGACATAGACGTTCCAGGGCCGTCAGCCTGGGACCTGGAGTCGGCCCCCGGAGCCCAGCGCCGTGGATGGGCAGCCCACTTAGATCCCTGCGAGGCCCAGGCAGGCCCATCTGTGCTGGGTAAACGTCGCAGACTCCGCGCCCCCTCCGCGCGCTGCCTTCGGCTTTGCCAAACATCTGCTTGGACCAGGATGGGAACTTTTGGCTCAGGCACCGAAGCTCGCAGAAGGAGAGACGAGGTCTTCAGCAGTCAGGGGCTGGCCAGCGGAGCGGGGAGCTCAGGGTCTTAGACAACAGGCGCGGGGGTCCCTGGAGCCCTGACCAGGGAAGGGAAAGAGAACTTGAACTTCCATGAAGCAGCAGTACAATCACTACCATTTATTGAGAGCTCGCCCTCCACCAGGCCGTTCGCCGATGGGCACCTTGCCTGCCCGGTGTCATCGCGGGAGCAGCATCAGCCCCGTTTTACTGAACGTGCAGGTGCCCAGGGAGGTTTACATGCAAGACCTTTCTGCCCGGTGCCAGCTGAACGTGGCCCAGGTCTCCCTGATCCCAGGTTCTTTTCTACCTCGCTGTGCCCTCTCTCAGACATGAACTGGCATGAATCATGAGCACCCGCCCCTCTTATTTTGCAGGGAATGGACAGAATAGCGATTCTCTTTTTGTTTGTGTGTTTGGGGAGAAATCACTTTGCGGCGTCTCCCCCAGCTACCGGCGCAGTGTTTGCAAAGTGCGGACGGTCCTCGGATAGAGCGAAGTGCGGACGGTCCTCGGATAGAGCGGAATTATGACTAAGTGAATAAGCAGCAGTAATTATGACTAAGTGAATAAGCAGTTTGTTCCTTATTTCCCAGGAGGAGCGTGAGGGTTAAATGCCTGTTCTGTTTAACACAAAAAGTGCAATCTTGCTGCTCTTAATGAGAAGTTGTATAACAGACCGCTTTCTCCCCCCGGCCCCCCTCCGGCCTCCAAATAATATTTCCACAACTAAGAAAAGAGGGCAGCTCAGGCCCCTCCCTGCCCCCTGCCCCCGAAATCCCCATTCCTGGGAAAAAGGTAAAAGGGCAAGACGGCATTTTTGTCTTTTCTTTGCCATAAAAATCGCTCTCCATGCAAATAACCGTCCTTCGTGACTAAAGCCGTGCATGGGAAGGCTGCTGCAGGGGAAGCTGTGTGCCGTGTGCACGGCGGTGTTGTCTGGCCCTGTGCTCCGGGCCTGGCCGTGGGGAGATGGGAATGATTTAGTTAGCCTCTCTTACTTGATTATGAAGTCCTCTGTATGGTAGGTAATTTGCATGCTAATGAGGCTGGATGTCCCAGACCTGCCTCCTCTGCTTCTATTTCTCGCTCCTTTATTCCTCTCTGTTTTTATCATTGATTAGAAGTCAGAACCCCTGCGCCTGTGTTTGATTGCTTCAGGGGTCGAAAGCGCAGGAGACCTGACCCCGCGGCTCCTCGCTCACATCCTGTGAGCGTTCCTTCCAACTCGGGGAGTCTTCTCCGAGGTCGGCTAGGCTTCAGCGTCGGCGTGGAGGGTAAACATATTCCAGTACTTTGTCCAGGACCTTAGAGGAAAAGCCCTCCAGAGGAGACAGCGAACACAGTCTTGCAGCTTCTAGACCCTGTGATTGGTGGTTGGTAACCATCCGCCTAGACCAGTGATGGCGAACCTATGACACGCGTGTCAGAGGTGACACGCGAACTCATTTTTGGGGTTGATTTTTCTTTGTTAAATGGCATTTAAATATATAAAATAAATATCAAAAATATAAGTCTTTGTTTTGCTATGGTTGCAAGATCAAAAAATTTCTATATGTGACACGGCACCAGAGTTAAGTTAGGGTTTTTCAAAATGCTGACACGCCGAGCTCAAAAGGTTCGCCATCACTGCCCTAGACCCAGCCTTGGGCCTGCACTCTTCCGTTTGCCGCCATTTCCTTCTTCCAGGGTCTCCGGAGCCGGAAAAGGTGATTATGTGAAAGTAGCCGGGCCAGACCTTCACCCTTAGTGAACTCGAAGGCCCGCTGTCATCGCTGGCCCCTCATTGTCCTGTGTCCTCTCTACTGTACGATGTCGTACTACAATAAAAGAGAAAGTTCTAGATTAGGAGCCAGGAAACACGGGCCTGGTATCACTGGCAGCTTGCCACAGGGTCTCGGTAAGTCACTTCCATTTCCCATCGGTGCAATGCCAGAGCCATTCCTTTCTGACCCTGAAATGTCCCAGTAAAAATTTCAGCCTCTCGAGAGCCTTTTCTATCCATGCCATGTGTTGGTAAACAGGAGAGAAGCCTGATTTCAGACACAGATAACTCAAGAGAAAATGCTTGGAGGGCGTATTAAAAGATGGTTTTCTTTTCACGGCACCATGGGGTGGTGGTGGCTGGGGTTATATGCAGTCCAAGATGTAACGCCTTCAGAAAGCACAGCATGGTAGCAGGTATGAGGCCGTGTTGCACGGAGACCCGTGTGCCATGCGCTCTGAGGGACAGGTGCAGGAGACAGGACTTCTGGACAGTTGAATTGTTGACAGGACAGGGAAGAGCAAATGTTGACCTTAGACCCGTAGTAGGTGCGTTTTCCAGATTTCCTCTAGTTTTTCTTCCTCTAGCTCTGTTGTGGCTATGTGTCTGAAACAGTGGTTCTCAACCTTCCTAATGCTGCGACCCTTTAATACAGTTCCTCATGTTGTGGTGACCCCCAACCATAAAATTATTTTCGTTGCTACTTCATAATTGTAATTTTGCTACTGTTATGAATCGTAATGTAAATATCTGATATGCAGGATGTATTTTCATGGTTACAAATGGAACATAGTTAAAGCATAGTGATTAATCACAAAAACAACATGTAATTATATATGTGTTTTCTGATGGCCTTAGGCGACCCCTGTGAAAGGGTCGTTCGACCCCCAAAGGGGTCGAGACCCACAGGTTGAGAACCGCTGGTCTAGAACCTTCTCCACGTGGTGCCTCACTCGGTTACTCTTCTTTCTTCTCTTCCTCTCCCCATTTATTTCCTCCCTCCCTCCTTTCCTTCCTTCATCCACCCATCCATCCATCCATCCATCCATCCATCCATCCATCCATCCAGCTCTGGGCTATGTTGGCTTCAGTCTGAGTTCACAAGCATGCTACTCTTGAATATAGGGAACTAAGCAATTAGGAGAGTTGACTCACCCTTCAGAGGTCTTGGCTTTAGTAAAATGCACCAAAAGTCAGCGTCCAAAAGCAGCAGGCTTCAGTGCAGTGAGCACAAGGCGATCCGTTCCAGTCTCCCTTAGACATCAGCAGGTCTCGCATTCCTAACCTAACGTGTAGTGCCTCATGCTTGCAAAGGTCTTGGAGGACGGCCAGTCTAGCTGCCGGGATGGGTGACTGCCCTCTGACATCCGGGCCACCTGGAGGAGCACCTTTCTATGGAGTTAGGAAGTTCTCTTGTAAACCCTCCGTGCACCCATCTCTTCCTGTCACTTTGCGGTCATGCAACACAAGTGCCAGCTCCTTCCGACGTGGGAGATCTTCAAATATTTGAAGGCAGCCTTTCATAGGAAGTTGTGCCGAGTTCCTCGGGTCATTCCTCATCTCACGCTGACGCCTGCATGTTCTGGAATCTCTGCTCGTCCGTCCGAACATTACCTGGCGAAGTAAGACGACTCAAGCTGATGAAGACTAAAAAGATATCTGCAACATTACTGTGATGAATTTAGTGATGGCAAAACCGGTCACAAATTCTACTTAAAGTATGTGTGCCGGTCCCTGTAAAGTTCCATTCTAGGGAGCAACTCTTTGGTTCCTCAAATGATTTAACATTCATTCCAGCGGGTTGATTAGGGGAATAATATTCCCATTAGCCGGAATCTGGAAGCTAGACATGGGCCGTGTGTGTAAGACAACGGTTGTCATTTACTTAGTGCTAAGCAAGTGCTAGGCATGCATGCCTAATTTTTAGATTGTCATGAGCTAAAATATTTTAGGAAGAACGCGAGCTTTAATTGTGTCGAAGTCTCCTTGTGGGGGCTTCAGGGTGTAAGTTTCATATATTCAAAGACCTACAGCTCTATTCGCCGGAAAAGGCGGCCGTTTCTTCATTTTCAGCGGCACCGCGCTCCTGAATAGCACGCTCTTGGTTTGTGCGTTGTGTAATTAAGTCAGTCCGTTGCTTTCCAGTTATCTTATCTGGAAAGATAACGCTGGCTATATTTTCAGGCTGTTTCTTCTAAATTTTCTGGGTCTGTACGGCTGTTGATAAGGGCTTAAGTTAAAAATGAACTAGAAAGTTCCATGGGAAGGCATTTGCACAGCTGTGAAATACTGCAGACTTTCACTTTGCCTCGTGACTGAGGCTGTGATGACATTTTAGATGTATCTTAAAAATATGAGGCTTTTGCTGTTTGGTAGGGGGGAGTTTCATACTCTGGATAGAAACGGAATGCATCCTAATGGCGAGGTCCTGGGGCTTTACTACACACCTTTCACGGGCCACACTTTTTTTCACCTACATTTGCTACGGTCTTTTCTTATAACTGGGAAAGGAATTATGCAGTGGCTCTTGCCACGACAGCAATAAGTATGCAACGTCAAGTTCTTATGCTCTTTGTATTTCTTTTCTTATATTGTAATGACGCCCTGACTGGGAAAGAAATTGTACAGTGAGTCTTGTCATGACAACGCTAAGTATGGAGTGTCAAGGTTTGTTTTCCATTTAGGACTTGCTTCCTCCTGTTTTGTGTTCAGTGGCAGTGGAGGGAGGCTTATTATTTATGCAAAACTTCTCAAATAGGATTGGTCTAGAAGGGAAAGGTGTTTCCTGCACAATAGCAATTTCTAAGTAATGAATGAGAAGCTACTATGTCAATAATCTTCCCTCTCCCCCCCCTACCCCCGGAAAAAAAAAAGAAAAGAAAAGAAAAACTGAGTTTTTGTGGTGAGGAATTTCTTAGGGTTTGGTCATTGGGTTGATTGTTTTGTTTTTTGTTTTTGTTTTTTAAATTTCGTGTTGAAAACCACTTTGTGTTTCTGTCCTTTAAATCAAGCGACCTTATAGAGCAGAGGTCCTCAAACTTTTTAAACAGGGGGCCAGTTCACTGTCCCTCAGACATTCCACACATGCGCACTGCGGGCCTGGGACGAGTCGGCTGCTAAGCAGGACAGGCAGCGGCGGCAAAAACACCCGGCGGGCTGGATAAATGTTTTCAGCGGGCCGCAGGTGGCCCTCGGGCCGTAGTTTGAGGACCCCTGTATAGAGGATTGATATTTTAAATTATTTTTTAAAATCAGGCTATTTTATTTAAAAAAGCATATTTTTCTCTAGTCATTTCATCCTGGAAAAGTTTAATGAGGTAGATGGTGGGAACTCCTTCAGATGAGATTGGCGTTACCTCATGCCTCTGTGGGGTCGGGTATATGATGACAGAACAGACAGCAAAGCAGGACTCTCCTGCAGTGCCTCAGTGGTCCACACTCCCTTTCTCCCCCCCTCAGGAAACTCCCTGAAACCAGGGTATAACTTGGATCGGTATTGACACGATCATGATGGGAGATCAACGTTTGGACTTAATATTTAGATCTGTGTGTGTATATAACTTACTAAACCCAGTGACATCTGGTACCCTATTTTATATTTAGGTGATAGGTTTAAATTTAGAGGGGGGAAAACCTCCACTAATACTTGTATGTAGTGCTTTTTTAAGAAAATTTTTTTTAAATTGATTTCAAAGAGGAAGGGAGAGGGGGAGAGAGAGAGATAGAAACATCCATGATGGGAGAGAATCATTGATCGGCTGCCTCCTGCACATCCCACACTGGGATCGAGCCCGCCACCTGGGCATGTGCCCCGACCGGGAATCGAACTGTGACCTCCTGGTTCATAAGTCAACACTCAACCACTGAGCCACGCTGGCTGGGCTATAATGCTTTATAGTTTTACACATATTAACTCTTTTTAGTTCTTACAATTCTCTGTAGTAAGTAGAAATTTAAAAAAGACAAATTTATTCTAGACTTGTCCTCGATGTGGAGATGTTGAGAGGCATGTTTTGCTTATTTGCGGGGCGGGCGGGGGGGGGGGGGGGGCTCGGTGGACTGGCTGTCCCCTCACACACTAGTGTCTTTCCTGTGGTCTTGGAGGCGACCCCCAGCCTTTCAGCCTCAGGAACTAGATTTTTCTCAGGGTCCCGAGCATCTCTCTGTCTCTTATTGTGAAATTCACGTCCATCAGCCAAGTCGGCCTGACCAGCCCATTCCCTTCTTAGAGGCTGGTGGTTGTTATTTTAAAATCAAAGACCCCTTTGAGACTCTATGAAGCTAGAGGCTCCCACCCCCCAGAACACATGAACTCACATGGGAGATGATCTGAAAACCAAACTATAACGAAAACATCAAATCTGCTACTTTCCGCTCGGCGCTAACTCTCCCAGGAGCCCAGATGCCCCAGGTCTGAGTGAGCAGAGCCTGCTGATCCCCGGTTGCCCCCTGGACGTGGCGCGGCCTACAGATGGTGGCACAGCCAGCACGGGCCGGGCCGGGACCCACGAATGGGTCAGAAGGTGGCTTTGTGGCTTTCAGCTCCAGCTGTGAGCAAGTCATCCCTCCCCGGGTGGCCTTCCACTGGGTGTGGAATACTCGGGTTCCCCGCCAGCCAGCGGCTCTGGTGTCACTTGTCTTTCCGTATTCCTTTGCTTCCTGTTCTCATTGGAGGCCAGCCTCTGCTGGGTTTGGGGATACAGTCACTTGAAGCCACGGCCAAGGCCAGCCCGCTCCGGAGCCTTTGGCCTTTCTCTGCCCTTCGTTGTTATGTCCTGATGAAAAACTTTTATTCTCTGAGGGCAGGCTTTTCCCCTTATTTTTAGATTCTTGGAAACATCTCCGCAATACTCATCACCTCCCGATTTAGAAGGAGGAAGTTCAGGTTCAGAGAGAAGCTAATTGCTCAAAGTCACATTGATGGCACAGGGCACAGTTGAGCCTCAGTGGAAATTCTGTGCACTTTCACAGACTATCTTTTGCCACGGAAATCATCTTAGAGAAGAAGGTTCTTATATCTGGGTAGCGGAACACTGTCAATTTCAGACATTACCAACACAGTTTGCGAATGTATCGTCTTCATTCAATGGAAGGTTACCAGCTACAGGAACCTGAAGTGGTGACATATAATTTCCCTGGAGACTGATTTAATAATAAATACATGGACAATTCCTTTAGAGATAAGGTGTCGGCAATTTCATGTTAGGTGGTAGGATAGTTATCAATGATGATGGCGGTGCTATAAACTAGGAGAAGCTACATGTCAAGGGTCCTGAATATTGTCTCACCCCAAACACTGTTTTGTAATTTCACACGCACCCTTATCTTAAAAAACAAAATGCAGATCCCTATCTCTCCCTGACACTAGGCACACGGGTATCCTTGGCTCGAACATACTTGTCAGTTGCTCTCAATACATGAGGGATTTTTTTCCTGTGGAACTTGATAACGTGGCTAGTGGTGCATTCTACACTGTGATAGGAAATGAATGAGACAGGTCACGTGTTTAACTTTTACACAGAAAGGTGGTTGAGGTCACGTGGGGGTGGAGCTCTGTTTGTCAGGAACTCACTCGTGGGCCTGTTTGCGGCTGGCCCTCCTCACGCAGTGGCACGTGGAGAGATGAGTCTCAGTTGTCTGAATTGCTGCTTGATGTGCCATAAAATCGCAATTTACCCAGCCCCCTGCTCAGAATCACAAGTGCTGTTGCAGCGAATAGCTTACCTGTGTGTCTTTGGACCCGTGTGTTCTGCAGAGTAAACCCCTTCCCCCCGCCCTATAGAAAGAAGTAAGTAAGATACGGGCATTTTCAGTTTTGCTAGATGATGCCATGTGGTCCTCTAGATTTTTAAGAATAAATAGAACTGCATTCAGAGGTCTCGATGCTATTATTTCAAGGTGTTTCATATAGACTCTATAGATACTGCTGGGTAATAAGAATTAAGATCTTAACTGTAAATGAAGAGGTATATGAGTACATGACAAGAGCTGAGTAAAAACCCAGGAAGGTTAAAATTTGAATTGGAAAGTCATTTTAAATTCCTGATTTTATTCTTTTCTTTTCAAATACATGTCTTCGTCATGTCTAGTCATGGAAAAATCTCATCTCACTGGGCGACCGCACCACCGCACCTGACTCCAGCAAGGTGTGGTCAGGGGCTGGGCCAGCAGCCAGGGACCTGTGCTTTCTGTTGTATCAGGAGAAGGGATTCTCCTGGCCACAGGCTGGACAGTGTGAACATCCAAAGGACACGACTGCCGCTGATTAAAATACTTTGTGTCTGTTCAGACCCTGTGGTGGGCAGAGGAATGGCCTCCTGAAATGTCCACGTCCTAATCCCAGGAGCTGTGACTCTGTTAGGCTATGGGGCGAGAGGGTCGGTTGCAGATGGAGTTCGGGTGGCTGAGGTGCTGACGTCATGATACAGAGATTACCCCGGGTTTCCGGGGGAGGCCACCTGCCGGTGCTGGCCTTGAGGCTAGAATGGGGGCCCTGGGTGGGCCCAGGAACGTGGGCCATAGGGAGATGGGGTCTCCCCTAGCTACACAGCTCTGCTGGCAGTTTGAGCTCAGCCCAGCGAGATCCGTCTCAGGCTTCTAGCCTACATATCCGTTAGATAATTTCTGTTGTTTTCAGCCGCCAAGTGTACAGTAGTAAAATGTTCCATCAGCAATAGATAGGAAGCTACCATACACGTGTTTCTATAGCAGAGATTCCCCAAACAAGTAGGAAAACAAAACTCCTTATTGATCCTCCTCGGCAGTGAAAATAGGCCGCCAGCTCTGTCCAGTGACCATCAGGAAGGCGGAGCAGTAAGCGTCTCTCCCGGACCTTCTTCCTTCACTTTGCCGGAGCCGACATTCACTGAGCAGAACTGGTGTTGCTGGTTGGGACCCCGTGTGCCCCAGGGCTCTGGGTTACTCTTTCTGTCTCAACTGACATCTGATATATATCCACACACACATATTTACAGCATATGTTTGTTTATATGTATAATATATTTCCTATATGTTTATATATCATATATTTACCATATGTTTATTTATATGTATATATCATATATAAAGTGTTTGTGTGTGTGTGTGTGTGTGTATTTGTAGTGCATTGTGGGAAATGATGCCACGGTGCCACTGGACATGCGGTGGAAAGTGGAGTGAGACTTACCTGTTGCACGAGCTGGGGAAGGCATCACAGAGTGAGTGAGCCCGACCCGGGTCCCGGAAGATGTGTAGAAGGTTTTCATGTCAAGAGAAGCTTTCGAGGGAATCATACTCACCGGAGTATCGGGCAGTGAAAAGAGTCAAGTGCGGCTGCTATAGAAGCAAGAGGGTGGCAGGAGGTGGTTGATGAGCTGGGTGGGGGCCCCTTTGGATCTGCTCCCTATAATGTGCAAAGGAGTTTGGACCTTGGGCCAAAATAGAGGCCCTCGATATCTTTTAAAATGAGGTAATTACATGCAAAATGGCTCTTGGAGACCAGGAGGACGCTCCAGGCTCCTGTGGACTCCCCTGGCCTGCAGTCTCTCTCCCTGAGGGCTAACTTCACACAGACAACAACACAGCAGGAAAAATGAAGCTGCTTATGCACTGCTGCTGATTCAAAAATATTTTGACAATAAGTGAATGGATTCTCAAATGCTTATTGTAACCCATTTGAAGGGAAAGTTTAGAGCCCTGAGTTTTAGTAGCGTTGATTAGGTAAGCTGGTGACCCCAACCATTTGTTCACCCTTCAAATTGCATCTGTTTGGGAATGGCTTTGTATATGATGATATGGCGCTTTTTGGCCTGTGAAATTCAAGTATGCTACGTGTCACTTTAATATCAGGTCATCCATTGCCAAGAAAATGACATTAAAAACATGATGTGGGTTGTCAAAATGTTGTAGAAAAACCGCAAAGGAATGCACATTTAGCTCAATTGGGTTGTGATCTTCTGAATGTAAATGGTCTCATGCCGAATTGCCTAACGATATGTAAATTGTATGCAAGACTTTTCTGCCAAAGATCTGAGGAACCCCGGAAACTTGAGAAGAGTGGATCGGAAGCCGTGCCAGGCACTTCTGCAGACCTCTTCAGAGTCTATCTGGCGGAGTTCTGTGGTTTTGAACCTAGTGGTAAAGTTTTTATTGCGACATTGGATAACACAGCTCTATTTTGAGTGTTTAATGAATAGTTAGTGGAAAATATTTAGTAACTACAAACGAAAGAAAGCAATTTCCTTTTGGGGGAATTGCATCTTGGTCTGACTGCTTAGTCATCTTATCTTTTAAAACAATCTGCCTTTTCGGTTTCTCGGTGGTGGTTCGTGATGATAACAGCTCTCGTTGTGTGGTGCTTCTGACAGAGCACTCTTGCCTTCTCGCTTGATCCTCACAACTCTCTTCTGCACTCTGCCTTTTGTAGGTGATATGTTGGTTGCCTCCTGCACGGGCCCGCCCCAACCAGGGCCCGGGCCAGGGAGGAACCTGCAGCCGAGGTACGTGCCCTTGACCGGAATCGAACCCGGGACCCTTCATTCCACAGGCCGACACTCTATCCACTGAGCCAAACCGGCCAGGGTAAAATATAGAGGCTTTTTTTTTTTAAAAATATATTTTATTGATTTTTTACAGAGAGGAAGGGAGAGGGATAGAGAGCCAGAAACATCAATGAGAGAGAAACATTGATCAGCTGCCTCCTGCACGCCCCCCACTGGGGATGTGCCCGCAACCAAGGTACATGCCCTTGACCGGAATCGAACCCGGGACCCTTGAGTCCGCACTCGGAAGCTCTATCCACTGAGCCAAACCGGTTCTGGCGAGGCTTTTAATAATGGGAGATATCTAGTTATGTCATACGTACATACGTACGGTAGTTTCTCTGCTAGTAAGGTGGCAGTACAACTTAGCTTACCCTGTTCTTGGGCCAGGAGAGAGCAGATATCTGGTAGCTAGTATTTCAACCACAATAGTAGTAGACATTTTTTTGAAAATTATGCTACGTAGTATTTACTATACTTACCTTGTGTTTATATAGCACGGCCCCAATAGGTCATGACAGGGAGGGTGAATATATCTCCAGCAAGTTGATAGTAAATTTAAAAAAACATTAGGCCTCCAATCAGTCTATTATTATCGCATAATCCGTCACAGGACTTGTTTCCAGGCTCTATGAAGACATTTTACAACCAAGTAATAAGACAAACAACTCAATTAAAAGAGAGGCAAAAGATTTCACAACACCGCACAAAAGATGATACACGCATTCCAATCGTCGTGTTCAAGCACGCTCAGCATCGCGGTTCACCAGGGAAATGCAAATGCAAATCCAGGTCAATATAAGGTGCCACCACACACCCAACAGAGCGGCTAAAACCAAAAAGGCTGACAGCTGACGTCTTGGGGAGCCTGGGGAACGTCATCCGTTGTTGTGGGAACGGACAGTGTACAGCCCGTTTGGAATATAGCTCAGCACCTCTTCATTATGTTAGCTACGATTTAGCACGTGGCCAGCAGTTTCACTTCTAGAGATCTACCCGTGACAAACGACAACACGCGTCCATAAAAAAATAGACTCACAAATGTTTAAAGCGGCTTGACTCGTAATAGCCCCAAAATGAAAACAGCCCATATGTCTGTCAACAGATGAGCGGATAAACAAATGGTGGAATCCAAGGCCATACTGCGTGGCAGTACAAAAGAACTACATGCTTATGCGCCCAGCAATATGGATGGGGCTCGCTTATGCCCAGCGAAAGAAGACAGACCCAAAAGGCAATGTGTTGTATGAGTTCAACGATATAAAATTCTCGAGCTGGAGCGAGTCACCCGGATTAACAGAAAGGGGATCGGTAGTTGCCTGGATCCTAGACTCCGGGGAGAATTGATTGCAAAGAGGCACCTTTTGGGGTAACAGAAATAGTTGATATCTTGGTTAGGATAGTAGTTATATGTGAAAACTCATTGAATGGGGCAATTACACAGACATTTAATTATATGTCGATTATACCTCAATTAGTTTGTTTTATAAAGTAAAAAAAAAATTACATAGAAAAGCAACGCCAAATTGCTCCCCATCAATGGATGCTAGAGATTCCATTTCTACACTTTCTATTTGGATACTTTTGGGGTTCACTTCTTGAATAATCCCTCCTTCCCTGATCTTTCTGCCTTGCTGCTTCTGTTATATATCCGAATTCCATGTGTGTGTGGCCAGTTTATGTGATCTCTGGTCCGTTTCACTGTTTATCCTGTCTTAATTCTTCCAGCCTCATTCGCAGCTCCACTGTCGTCATTTGCTCTCGTCAGCAAATGTTTAGGCTGTTCCTGAGCCCGTGTTGTTTCCTAGACATTCTGCCAAGAGCTCCTCTGTTTCTGTGCTCCGAGCAAAACCCCGCTGGAATATTGACGGGGGGCTGTATTGATTTTATTGATCAACTTGGGTAGACTTTGGATTTTTGCAATATTAAATTCTTTGGTTTATAACTGCGGTCTATCTTTTTATTTGTTAAGATCTTCATGAATGTCTCCCAGTGCAGTTTGTAATTTTCCCTGTAAAGTTTCTGAACATATTTTGTATTTATTTCAAGACATTTGATTTTTTTTTATTTCATCGTAAGTGAAATCTTTCTCCTAATTATGTTTTCTTGCAGTTTTTATTGTTGATGTGCAGAAATATGATTTTTCAAAAAAAATGAATCATATATACAGGTAACTTTAGAATTTGTTTTAAAAAGAAGTCCATTGAACCCAGCCAGCATGGCTCAGGGGTTGAGCATTGACCTATGAACCAGGAGGTCATGGTTCCATTCCCGCTCAGGGCACATGCCTGCAGGGATCGTGCAGGAGGCAGCCAGTCAATGATTCTCTCTTATCATTGATGTTGCTCTCTCTCCGTCTCCCTTCCTCCCTGAAATAAAAAATATATATTTTTGGGAAAAAAGAAGAAGCCCATTGATGGATGAGCAGAATTTGTCATGTGTGCGCACGCATATTTTGCAAAGCGGTGGTGTTAAGGACACACTTTCCCCAAGTCCTTAAATTACTTTTTGGAGGCGAGTCTCTGCATGTGAGGTTGGCCCTGGGTCGCAGGAGAGGGGAATGGCTGGAGCTGGGGTGCTCCCAGCTTTACGTCGAGCCCCATTCGTGCGGTCACGGACGCCAGTGAGAGGGGTCTCTGGCCAGGCCAGCATCCTTGGGTTATAACAGACATCCACGGATCTCCCGCTGTCGCGATGCTTATGCCTGGCGCAGGCTGTCATCGCTAAAAACGTGTCGCTCTTCTCTTTCAGTATCCGGAGCGTGATGCAGAAGTATCTTGAGGAGAGAAATGAAATCACCTTCGACAAGATTTTCAATCAGAAAATTGGTAAGTCCCGCTGACGCATTGAGCATCTGCGCCTTCACTCTCGATGTCGCTGTCACCACAGTGATGTCTGCGTGCAGGCCCAACGCTCCGTGTGCTTTTACACTTCAGGCCGGGAGGGGAGAGTTCGTGTAATTAACCAGGTACTTAGTGATGACTTACATTCTGAGGCACCTGTCCTGTGAATAAGCCCGTGGGAAACAGAGGAGTTTGACTCGAGGTCTTAAGGGCGCGTGGGAGGCGGCCAGCATCGGGCACTTGGAACCAGAAATAAGCTCCCTCTGTTGGGACCCACTTCTGAGGCCCCAGCTGCTCTCAGGTTGTACTTTCCAGGATCCCAGGGAGCTGGCCTGTGTCTTCCCAGACATCACCCCACTCTCGGGGTTGGCTGTATCTGCCCAAAGTGTGGGGCTGGAGAACTTGATCTTGGCGGTTGTCATGGGTTGTATGGGTTCTGTACGCCATTCATTCTGGTCAGTTCCACATCAGAGTCTGTACCCTGCAGGTCACCAGGCCTCCCCCGGTCGTATCCACAGAGGCCCCGGCTCTGGCTAACGCTGGTCCTGGCCCCTGCGGACGTGTGGTTGTGTGGGGGTGCTCTGCGGCTGCCACCGCTAGTCCCTGCAGAAGTGAGGACTGACCAGCCGTTGCTTTAACGTGGAGCTTCGAGACCCATGAGGAAGGGAGGTGTTCTCCCTGGCTTTCTGAGGCTGGCGGTGCATTTAGGGGGGACTGTCGGCCGGTGCAGGGAAGAGCTGTCGTCTGCATGCTTCCCCCCGCCCCCCATCAGTTCCTGCTGTCCAGAAATTTCCAGAATAACATCTTATTCTCAGCTAGGATGGACTCCTCATTGGGCCTGCCAGCCGGCTGTATTGTTAATCTGCCCATAGCGAGGTGGTAGACAGACGATTCTAGGGTGGTCACGTGACGTCCACAGAGCAGAGTCTGAGCGAATAGCGTGTTCCTTTCCTTCCTTTGCACCTTGCCAGTCCCCCAGAGTTATTCAGGTCAGATTCGCCGAGGAACTGGGTCTTGGTTTGCAAATTATTTTACTATGAAAGGAAGTGACATTATTGAACTTTCAAGAAATGAAGGTCTTATTACAGTTCCCTGGAACTCTAATTCTGCGTTCAGTTCTGTTTCCGTGATTCATAAGTGCAGACTGACCCCTTAAATATATGTTTTTATTCATACAAATGTATATTTTTGGTAATATTTTTAATTTAAAAAATATATATATTCAGATGTGTTATATGTAATGTAAAACTCACCTATTATATACAGCTCAGTAGTTTTTTTTAGTGTATTCGCAGTGTTGTGTAGTCATTACCACACTTATTATTATTATTTTTATTGTTTTCAGAGAGAGGAAGCGAGAGGGAGAGAAAGATAGAAACATCAATGATGAGAGAATATCATCGATTGGCTGCCTCCTGCACACCCCACATTGGGGATCAAGCCTGAAACCCAGGCATGTGGCCTGACCAGGAATCAAATTGTGACCTCCTGGTTCATGGGTCAATGCTCAACCACAGAGCCACCCGACCGGGCACCACACTTATTTTAGAACATCTTCAAACCTTCCCCCCAAAGAAACTCCATATCCCGTTAGCAGTCACTCCCCATTCTTCCCCTCCCCCAACCCCTGGGTACCAGTAATCCAGCTTCTGCCTCTGGATTTGCCTGTTGGACACTCCGAATAAATGGAATCCCATAGCATGCGGCCTTTTTTAAAAAATTTTAATCATCACCCGAGGATAGTTTTCCATTGATGTTTAGAGAGTGGAAGACAGAGAGAAACATCGATGTGAGAGAAACACATCGATTGGTTGTCTCCTGCGCAAGCCCCAGCCGGGTCCCAGGCCGGGGAGGAGCCTGCAACCGAGGTACGTGCCCTTGGCTGGAATCGAACCCGGGACCCTTCGGTCCGCAGGCCGACGCTCTATCCACTGAGCCAAACCGGCCAGGGCAGCATGAGGCCTTTGCATTGAGCTCTCAGCATAGTATTTGGAAGGTTCACACATGGTGTATGTAGCACGTGTCAGGACCTCGTCCTTTGTATGCCCAGGGGTCTTCCATTGCGTGGCTGCGCCACACTGTGCTTGTCCGTTCATTCACCCATGCGCGGGTGGAGGTCTGGGTTGGTTCCCCTTCCTGGCTACTGCGCACCATGCTGCCGTGAGAGGAAGCCACGTCTTAACACGTCGTTGGCGTGAATGGCTCCCTGTGACAAACACGTGCTGGTAGATGGACCCACCTGCCCCCCTTGCGGCTCTCACTCCAGTTTCTGAAAGGCCTGGAGGGTTCTTTCTCCCTTTGTGTTCTCTGCTCCTCACTTTCCCTCCTGTGCCCCCTTTCCTGTCTGCCCTCCCCCCTACACACATGCAACCCCCAGACATGTCCTTCCCACTGTTTCGACCAACACCTTCCCTGACATAGGCTCCGGGAGCCTTTGATCTGAGCACCTGAGGCATTACCCTGGCCTTGAACCTTAGCTTCGGCCACACCCTCTCTTCCCCAGGAGCCCCTTTGCTGGACACGGATGGTCTGTGAATTGCCTCTCAAGTTATGCTGTTAAAAAACTGTCTGAGTGAGTCATTCCGGATTGAAATGAAAGATCATAAATAAGTCCCTTATACTGACTATACATGCAGGGTTTAGTTAGGTAGCTTTAGTGGCAGAGAAAGGAGCAGCCAAGACTGGGCCAAGAATCAATACTTTTAAAAAGCAGGAAGGCAACAAAAAAAAGCAGGAAG
>NW_005871277.1:2072041-2076262 GCF_000147115.1 Myotis lucifugus
AATGAAATGGCTTTCAATAAAACCGTTTCATCTTACACAAAAGTGGGCTAGAATAACAATCCCGCAAACATATACATCTCCCGGATTCAATATTTTTCAACGTTTTGCTATATTTGCTTTCTTCATCCCCTCCTTTTGTGGTGGCCGAAATATTTTAAAGCAGTTAGTAAACTTCTCATAGCATCTCAGTCCTATATGACTGAGAGAGAGAGAGAAACATCGATGTGAGAGAGACACATCAATTGGTTCCCTCCCGTAGCCCTGGGGCAGGGGATTGAGCCTGCAGCTGAGGTACGTGCCCTTGACTGAAATCGAACCTGGGACCCCTTGGGTCCGCAGGCCGACGTTCTATCCACTGAGCCACCCCAGCCAGGGTCTTACAGTCTCACAATCAGAGAACTGGATTCCCTGGAGCCTCTGGATAAGACCTCAGCTCGCCAGCACCCAAAGGAGCCCACCTGGACTCTTGCGATAAAGAATGGGGGTTGTTGACAAGTCCCGGCGCTCCTGGTAATTTAATCCCTGGCAACAGAAAACTAATACAGGGGGGGGGGGGGTGTCTTAATTATTTTGTTTTTAATTGCCACTTTTCAGAATAGAAGACTGAGAGCTGCATTTATCCTTCTTCTCATTCTTCCATAGAGATTACGTCCTAATGTTTATTAATTAAGTTGGTTCCTAATTGGCTGCCAGTGAAATTTACACATTTAGGTAATGACACAATATTCTTGCTTTGGCTCATTGAAAGAACAGCCTTCAAGGGATCCTGGTTATTGAATAGACAATAAAGTCAGCTTGTCAGCGGTGGCTAAGGTGATTCTGTTACAGGTTTCTTCTAGAATATACGTACATGGGAACGGTCGCTTCCCCCTCTGCCAGGGAGGCACATGGCTTTTGATAGGTTCCATCTGTCTGTGGGCAATCTATTTAGCTTCTCTGTCTGCGAACCTCTCCCATTAGAGGAGGATGTTTCTGATTAAGAGGAGGCAGAATTCATGAGGTATGCAAATGCTCTACAGTATAAAGACCCTCCTGGATAATGTAATATTACATCACATATTGCCTCGGAAGACACTTCATTTTATGACACCGGTAATCCGGAGTTTAAGTACCAATCTTTCTGAATTGGTATGAAGTAATGTTGGCGCCTGAAACGTGACTTTTGGTTAAAACAAAACTTTGCAGTTTTTTCTTTAAAAGAAAAAAAAGGGCTCTATTGAGGTATGGTATTACATGCCGTAAAACCTGCCCATCGGTAAGTTGTAATTGGACGAGTTACAGTCTGATGAGTTCTAGTGCGTTCACGGAGTTGCACAACCGTCACCACACTCTCACTTTACAAACGTTTCCGCGCCTTAGAGGGACCCCTTGTGCCCACGTGTAGTCACCCCCTCCCTGCTCCCCTTCCAGCTCCCGGCAGCCGCACATCTGCCTGCTGTCTCCACAGGAATTTGCCCCTTCTGAACAGTTCAGAGAAACGGAATCTCACAGCATGTAGACGGGGGCCTTCTGCACCTGGCTTCTTTAGCTCAGCGTGAGGTTTTGGACCTTCATTGACGCGGTGGGTGTAACCAGTGCTTCATTCACGGCCGGGTAATATTCCATATTGTGGATAGACCGCATTTTTTTTTTTTTTTGATCCATTCACCAGCTGGTGGAGGTTTGGATTCTTCTCACTTTGTGTCATTACGAACGATGCCGCTGTGGTTTCAGAAGGACATTGACACAAAAAGCATGATTTCAAAGGGCATTTACATGAAAAAGAACGCGCAAATCATTTTTTGGCATTTAAGGTTAAGGCATAAGAAATATACACTTGCCGGGGATTTTTGACAACAAAAATGAATATTTCATTTTTAAAACAGTACATTGGAAAAACAGAAATTGTACCAAAAGTCCTTTTAAAAAACATTTCTGCGCAGCCCCTACAGAAATACGCAAAGATGGACACACATGTCACAGGTACCTATTAATAAGCACTAGTAATTACGTAAGACCAAAGGAACACTGAAAGACAGAATGAAACAGGCTAGGGTTTTTTGTTGTTGTTGTTGTTTGTCAGTTTCAGAAGAGCAAGCCTTCCAATCTGTTTTCTAATTGATCAAATTACTTCTTCAACTGTTTGCTTAAAACCTGCGAATATTTAAAACTGCAACTTCCAACTCAAAGGCGGGGATTAAATTATAGTGAAGTAAGCACTTTTGCATGTGGCCCTGGAGGGAGAACTCTTAACCTGGGAGCCAACCGGTGTCAGTCTTTGTCTTCCCTTTTGTTTCCGTCTTTGTTTGGCTGTGTTAGCTGCTGTGCCCTGAAGGCCTGCCCCTGGCAAATGCTGCCTCTGGATTGACAGTCACTGAGCCGGGTTCCCACCCAATCTTGTCTGCACAACCTTCTCCAGCCCAGAGCAACCTACCAGGAGGGAGAAGAAAAACATCAGGGCCCCAGGCAGCCCTGCTGCAATTATCCAGGCCTTTGTGGAGACTTTGAGTGAGAGAAGGAGTTGAAGATGTTTAAACTTTCAAACTGCTGAGATAAACACTTGACTGAGCGCCGCTAATTGGATTTTCACCCTGGAGAAATGAGGGGCCCAGATTGTGCAGTTTCAACTTGGGTTTCCTAATAAGAATGCTGCCCAGAGAGGAAAGATGCCAGAGAAGAGGGAAGCTCTGGGAGGACTTAAGGACCGATGGGCAGGCAGGCTTCGCTGCTGATTTTCTTACCTGTGCGGCCTCAGCAGGCCTGGGTATTTTAAAATCCGAATTTTTAAGCGGTATGTGGATTAGCTATTCACTGGTTAAAAATGCGGATACCGGTTAAAAATGCGGATTTTGTAATCAAAGAAGATACAATAATTTCAAGAGAAACATCAAATGTGCTTTATTCAAAATCATGTCCATCACTAGCTACACATTTCCCCCATCTTTCAGGAAATTTGTGGATACCCTCCCATTAGAACTTTTCTTGTCGTGAGGCAGACCATTCAGAGACCCAGTTTTCCACTTCTTCATACGTTTTGAAGTGCTGCTCAGAAAGTGCGTGTGCCATCGATCGGAACACGTGGTCATCTGAAGGGGCAAGGTCTGGTGAATATGGCGGGTGGGTTAATACTTCCCAGGCAAGATCTTTTAACGTGTCTTTAACTGGTTTTGAAGTGTGTGATGGTGCGTCATCATGGTGTGTCTTCTGGCCCATTGTGGTTGTTTTACGATCAAAGCGGGGTTCAAATTGATTATTTGTTGTTGGTAGCGATCCGTATTAACGGTTTCACCTGGTTTTAGAAGCTCATAATATACCACACCTTCCTGATCCCACCAAATGCAGAGCTGTGTCTTCTTTCCGAAGTGATTTGGCCTTGCAGTTGATGTTGATGGTTGACCTGGATCAACCCATGATTTTGTGCGTTTGGGATTCTCAAAATAAATCCACTTTTCATCACCAGTCACAATTCGATGCAAAAAAAAGTTTCTTTCGTGCCATTGAAGCAACATGACTTTTACTGGGGATGCATCGGCGGACAGTCCTGAAAGCCGTGCCCTTGTGGAGCTGACATCTCCAGGGGGACAGACCAGCAGATACATGCAGGCAGACTTCGGCGATATTGCGGGTTGCCTTCCAGACCGCCGCCATAAAGCGAGCATGGCAATAAAGTGAGTCACACGCATTTTGGGGTTTCCCGGTGCATGTAAAAGTTATGTTTACACTGTACTGTAGCCTTTCAAGTGTGAAATAGAATTCTAAAAAAGCAACGTACACATCTTAATTTAAAAATAGGCTAAAAATGCTAGCCACCGCCTGAGCCTTCAGCGAGCCATCATCTTTTTGCCGGTGGAGGGTCTTGCCTCGATGTGGATGAAAGCGCAGTGAAGCGAAGAAGCGCAGTGAAATAGGCACGCCCATAGGGACGCGTGGCGGGACCAGTCCTGGAGAATCCGAGAGCCAGGAAGGGACAGGAGGGCCATGTGGGTGGCAGTTTCAAACCGAGTGTTTTCAGAAGGCACCACTTGCAGAGGGACAGTTGAACAAAGACCTGGGGGAGCTGAGTCTGCCCCACCCCCCGCAGCCCCCCCCCCCCGTGTATTTATCTAAGGAAGCGGGTCCAGGCGGAGGGTCGTAGGCAGAGACCTTAGAATCAGAGCCAGGTGATGAGGAGCAGCGAGGAGGCTGTGCCCGAGGCGCTGGCGTGAGTGACAGTATGGGGCAAGGTTTTTTAAGGCCATCTTT
>NW_005871277.1:2076480-2093720 GCF_000147115.1 Myotis lucifugus
CCCTCACTCCAGACTGGCAGATGGGATTTGTAATGAATTGTACTGTGGCTCTAAAGGGGGTGGGCAGGACAGGGGCTGGCAGGGGACACCACGCCCTCAGGTTCAGTTAGGGCCGGGACCTGCAGGAAAGGCTCAGGTAAGAAGCCGAGGATATGGACTGTGTTTTCCTTCCTGCATCCTTGAGTTAGGTGATTTGATTTGCATAGTGGGCCATCTGCTGAAGAGAATGGTCACACCCTGTTCTCATTCTGCCTGATGCTTTCAGGTCAGCCCTAGCTCAGAGCTTGGCCCCTCCTCTGCTCGCGCTCCGCTTGCCAAAACAGAGAAGATTCTTATGTTTCGGGGTAGACGAGAAATCCCAGCAAAGGTGGGGCAGGGAGAGCTGTTCTAGTCCCTGAAAGAGGCTATTGAAAGCAGTGGCGCCCAAGGAGAGAAACTAGGGCAGCTTCTTAAAGAAGCAAATATTCTCCCCTGGTGGGATGCACTTACTCGCTAAAGAAATCTTTTATTTTTTTTTAATTGACGTTTTCACGGTAACTTAAAAAAAAAAATATCACCGTTGGTCATCAGCGTTCGCTCTGTAGGAATCCCTTTACCTAGCATATAATTTAGGACTATTTAAGAAGATTGAACTGAGTTGTTTTGTGGCTTCTACTCTTAAACCAACAAGTGCGTTCGGAGTTGATGACGGAGAAGAACTTGACCCAGATTAGCTTACCGGGAACAGCGACGGGGGCCCTTCTCTCCTCCCGTTGCTCTGTAGTGTGTGGGTTTCAGAATGTGCCTGATTGCCACCCGCGGAGACACCACACAGACTCCAGTTGTTGCTTTTCTTTTTGTTTATTGATTATTATGCTGCGCTCTTGCATGTGAAGAACAGTTTTATAGAGGTGTAAGATGCGTACACTAACGGGTATCCGTTTGAAGTGTAGAGGTTGAGCTTTGACCGTGTATGTGCCGTGTATTACTGCACAATCCGCATATAGACCATTTTTATCCCTTTCAGAGGAACACGCTTGGCCTTTTATATTGAGCTCACTCAGCCCCAGGCATCCACTGATCTGCCTAAGTCACAGCAGGTTACACTTGGCTTTTCTAGGACTTCATAGAAATAGAATCGAGCAACAGGCACTCGTGTGTGTCTGGCTTCCTGGTCTCAGCACAATGTCCATCCTTGAGGTTCATATGTATTATTGCTTCTGTGGGGATTTTGTTTCTTTCATCGAATAGTATCCCACAGTACGGACTGAACACAGGTCACTTGTTCACGGACATTGGGGCTGTTCAGATTTGGGGCAGTTATAAACGGAGCCGCTGCAGACATTTTTACACACGCCTTGTGAGCGTACCCTGTCATTTCTCTCGGGTCCGGGTCTGACCCCTGGAAGCGTCGCGGGATCTCCCAGGAAAGGTGCACGCACGGGACGCTGGTTACGTCATCTTGATGAATTGACCCCTTTACCATGATGAGAAGTCCTTTATCCTGATAGGGTATTAACTTTGTCTAATATTGATAAAATCGCTTCAGCGTTTGTGATATTAGTGTTTGCGTGACACATCTGTTCTCTAACTCTTTTAAAAAATATATATATTTTTATTGATTTCTGAGAGGAAGGGAGAGGGAGAGATAGAAACATCAATGATGAAAGAGCATCATTGATCGGCTGCCTCCTGCTCGCCCCCTACTGGGGGATCGAGTCCGCAAATGGAATCGAACCCTGGCCTCCCTGGTCATAGGCCGATGCTTAACCACTGAGCTGCACTGGCCAGGCTCCTGCTCTAACTCTCAGTTGGATTGTTTGGACCGTTTCCAGTGGAATACTTACCAGTGTAGTTGGATTTGAGGCTCACATCCTCCTGTTTGTTTCCTTGTGGCTTTTTTCTTCGTTTCTGTCTTCTTTTGGATCGAGTGTATTCTGGTATGTTATGCTGTTGTCGCTACCGGCTTACTAGCTACCCGTCTTCATTTCGTTTATTTATTTGTGGTGGTTATAGGCACCTCGGTTTCCCTGCACTCCTGGGGCCCTCGCCTCAGCAGGACCACCCTGGTCCGTGTGGGTCCCCCTCCCAGCACCACCTCTCAGAAAGCACTTCCCGGCCGAGAGCCGGCCCATCTCGGGCCCTCCTAGTCTGTTTCCCTTCTCCCAGGCACCCCAGCCCTTTCCAGGCCCAAAAGCAGTTATTTCTCATTTTATGTAGAGTTTTCTGGTTACGGTGAGAGGTTAAGTCTGGCTCTTGTTGCTGTATCATACCCTGCAAGTGTCATTTTATTTTTGAAATAAGCTCTTAGGCTCTTGGCAGGCAAACGGGTTAAACGTTTGAAACTGGGACTATCTGTGAAACCCGAGACATGTACCACCATGGGTATCGCTTCGCAAAGTGCTAGGAGGACGGTGATCCGTTTCAAGCCTACCCGCGGCAGCACGGGTAAACCTGGGACGTGCACTCTGTAGAAGTCTGTGTGGCACCTTTCGAACGACGGAGGCCTGATGTGGTCAGTGCTCTACGTCCACATGTCACTTAGTCTTCAAAGTAACCCCACGCAGAGGTCACCGGCAGCCCCATTTTACTGGTACAGGTGAGAGGACACCACGCCGAGGGGCAGGGACTTGTCCCGAGTCCTGTGGACAGTGTTGGCCTGAGCGGGAGTGAGCCGCACAGAGTTGGGATCGGCCACAGTCCAGAGCTCGGGCCCTCAGACTCTGTGCTGAGCTGACCAGGGCAACCAACGAGGAGGTTTTTCCCGACTCCCTGGAGGAAGTGGCTTCTGGGGCAGCAGGAGTCAGAGCTCAGGTTGATAGTGTAGGGACTTCCACGCATGAAGCGTTTAGTTGTTTCCTGGAATAGCTGCTGTTGCCAGGACAAAGGATGATTAATTTCCCACCAGAGGTGGTTCTTAGAAACCCTCTCTCTACCTTCTCTCTTTCTCTTTCCCTCCTCCTTCCTGCCTTTCTTTTCTCACTCTTCCTTTTATTGATCTCCTTTCCCCCTTCTCCACTTGTCCAAAATAGCAGAAGAGCAATAGCAAAAAAGAATGAAATGAAAACCGACCACATATACGCACCCCTATGTTCATGGCAGCATTACTTACAATAGCCAAGAGATGGAAGCACCCTGAGTGCCCATTGATAGATGAGTGGATAAAGAAGCCGTGGTGCATATATACGACGGAATATTATGTAGCCACAAAAAAGGAACGGAGTCTTGCCATTTGTGACAATGTGGATGGACCTAGAGCAGCCGTGGGCAAACTACGACCCGCAGGCCGGATCCGGCCCGTTTGAAATGAATAAAACTAAAAAAAAAAAAAAAGACCGTCCCCTTTTATGTAATGATGTTTACTTTGAATTTATATTAGTTCACACAAACACTCCATCCATGCTTTTGTTCCGGCCCTCCGGTCCAGTTTAAGAACCCATTGTGGCCCTCGAGTCAAAAAGTTTGCCCACCCCTGGCCTAGAGGGTATTATGTTAAGTGAAGTAAGTCAGCTGGAGAAAGACAGATATCGAATGATTTTATTTATATTTGAAATCTAAAACACAAACAGAAACAAACTGAGATACAGAGAACAAATCGATGGTTGCCAGAGGGGAGCCGCGTAAGGGGTTGAACAGAAAAAAAGGAGAAGGGGAACTAATATAACATCGTACGTCAACTCTAATCGGAAAAAGGTGTAATAACACACTTCTGGTGAGGCCGTGGGTCTGAGCGGGCACTTCCGAGACCATTGCTGGCGGGAGCACGAATAGGGACCGATCCAGCGCGGCTGATCTGTCAGGTCGAGTAAAACCTGGGCGCGCCTGCATAACCTTTGGCTCCGCAGTTTCACTCCCAGGTGCGTATCCTACGAACATGCCTGACCATGTGAGAAATGATGGGCGGAGAGGGCATGGCAGCAGTTTTGTAAAAGCGAAATATCTGCAACATCTCAAACGTTCATCATTAGGGAGCAGGTTACGGAGATCATGATATTCTGCCCGCGATGGAATACCCGGCAGCTGTCGAAGCGGCCAAGCGGTAGGTACATGGCTAGCGCAGGGAGATCTCTCGGTGCAGCGTTGAGGGGAACAGGCTGGTGCGGGCGGTGTGTCTGGCCTGGTGAAAAGAGGAGGTGGTATCTGAGCCTGCCTTTTTGTTGTGTTAGGAGGTCACACAGGCACCTGTAACAACGAGATCCACAACGTCAGAGGCTCTACACACAGACGTTTCTCTCTCGTTCGGTGACAGGACGGGCGTCCCGGGTTCGAGTCAGGCCTCCCCCCCCTCCCTGTGCCGAGCTGTTCCCTTGCGGTGGCGCTGGTGTCCCTTAGGACCCGCAGTCCTCTGCATCCACTGGGTGAAAGAGGGCCAAGAGGTCCCACCGATTTCTTAACAGCCCTGTGCCCAGAAATGACACACACCCTTTCCCCGAAAAGGTACCAGGAACCAAGAACTGGTTCCCGTGGGGCCGACGGTGGGGGTGCACTGCTGGGGAGGGGAGGGGCGGGGGCAGGAATGGGACTTCTTTCCATGTTTTTTGAACTTTGAACCATTTTGTCCATTCAAAGACATAGACGTAGAGGGTGGCAGTGTAGTGGCATCATGTCTCGAATGGGGTAAGAATCAGGGTTTATTGGAATAATGTTTCTATTTCACTTGAAATTATTATTATTTTTTAAAATATATTTTTATTGATTTCAGAGAGGAAGGGAGAGGGAGAGAAGGACAGAAACATCAATGATGGGAGAGAATCATTGATCGGCTGCCTCCTGCACGCCCCCTGCTGGGGATGGAGCCCGCAACCCCAGCATGTGCCCTTGACCGAAATCGAACCCGGGACCCTTCAGCTCGCAGGGTGACACTGTATCCACTGAGCCAAACCAGCCAAGACCACTTGACATAATTTTAAATCTCACTTTATTTTAATTGTCAGTTGGTTTGTTTACAGTTAGATGTTCACAGAACCGTGGATCCAGGAAAACACTGACCGCCGTCTGGTGACATAGCCAGGAATTTTTTTTTCTCTATCATTTCACAATACGATACTTTTGAAAGGCTGAAAGTAATCCAACTATGAGAAGAGTTAAGATAGGATGTTCTTGCCCCGTATTTTCACATCTTCCTCCCAGTTTTCCTTTTTGTTCCCCTTTGAGTTAGGAGCCAATTGCTCGGAACATTCCGTGAATTTCTCTTTGGCCACATTCATGACCCATTTGTCCTTTTGTCTAACGGACTCTTAATATTCAGGGCCCCACGGCTCTCCATGCCCTAAGTGAACGGCGCCATTAATTAGTACAACAATATTCTATTGGGCATGTCCGTGCTGAATTTAAATTGGGGGGGTCGGAACTATTTACAATATTCCTAAATCACTTTTCACTTAGAATTTTTCTCTTTCTGTAAAGTTTTAAGCCAAGAAGTGAAGGTTCTAGTTTGTTAAGTAGAGTTCAATGAAAATAAATATGTTTAAGGTTTATGTGAACTAGATAAATATATCATTAGCTAAACGTTTGTTTTGATTGATATTCATTCGTTCCTATTGGGGCTTGGAAGAGATGAAAGGGAGTGTTACTCACCGGGAATTTGGGTGAGTGATACGCAGCAAGGAGGGACGCCGACACCCTGCGGGAGTTTTCCGGGTTAGTATTGGTGTGCTTTCGCCCCTTCGTTTATGAGTTGGCTTTTCTGTTTATCATTTGAGATTGCCTTTGTTTTCGCTTGTCAAGAATGTTCTGGATGTGTCAGAGTCATTGTTTTTGATCTCTGCCTTCCTAGGGACTTTTTACTTATTTTATCCCACACCTCTGCATGGGGATGGTTTTATCTCCCGTGGAAACTTGTGCTTCCCGAGATACATCCAGTAGCTGTTGAGAACTGTCTAAGGAAGTGATCAGGCCTTGGCTTCTAGAAATTTTAGATCCCAGTTTGCAGCCACTATTCATTCAGGAACATCTTGTGAGCCTTGTACGTGGCTCAGCTGTCTGTACCCAATCTCATGTTTCTCCTTTCATGGTTTCATTTAAATACATTAAGATGTACCATTCAGGTTGTACAAGTCTATGAGTTTTGACAAATGCGTAACGTTGTATAACCACCCCCAGAATCTAGATACGGAGCAGTTCATCACCTCCCAAAATTTTCTAGACCACCCCCTGTACCCCAACGCCGTCAGCCACTGACCTGTTTTCTGTTGCCATGGTTTCTTCTTTTCCAGAATGGCATGTAAGGGGAACCATTCAGTAGGGAGCTTTGGAGTCTGTTTCCTTTCACTTCACATCATGCACTGGAGGTTCACTCATGGTGCTTGGTAGCCGTAACTCATTCCTTTTCATTGTAGAGTTCAGTTGTAGGATACATCGCAGTTTGCAAATGGAAGAACATCTGAGTTGTTTCTAGTTTTTGGATGCTGTGTATAAGGCTGCTATAAATACCCATGTGCAGATGTTTGTGTGGATAGCTGGGATCAGTCACCCCCACCAGCACAGTAACTTCCTTATTCGCCTGTTGATTCAGAGGCACGGGAAGTCCAAACCATTGCACATGCTTCTCAGCCAATGAGAGTTCTGGCCACCAACACTGGTGTTGTCAGTCTTTTTTTTTTTTTTTTAAATATATTTTTATTGATTTCAGAGAGGAAGGGAGAGGGAGAGAGAAAGAGAAACATCAATGATGAGAGAGAATCGTTGATTGGCTGCCTCCTACATGCCCCTACACTGGGGATTGGGCCAGCAACCTGGGCATGTGCCCTGACCGGGAATCGAACCGTGACCTCCTGGTTCATAGGTCGACGCTCAACCACTGAGCCACGCTGGCTGGGCTGGTGTTGTCAGTCTTTTTAATCCTGCCATTCAAGTCATTGAGCAGCGGGTATGTCAATGTGATTTAATTTACATGTGCATGAGGACCAGTGATGTTGAGCCTGTTTCATGTACCCATTGACCATTCACTTCTCTTCCTCTGCGAAGTATTCCAGTGTTTTTGCCCATTCGTTAACTGGAAGATTTACTTTTAAACATTCTTTGTAAGAGTTTTTTAGTGTATGTAGAAATTTTATACAAAGCCTTATTCCGATTTAAGTTTTATAATATTTTATCCGAGTCTGTGTGGAGTCTATTTTCTTGACAGTGTCTTTGGGTGCGCATAAGTTCTAAATATTTTTTTTTTTTAGATCAAATTTTCAAATCTCTCTTAGGTAACACTTATATTTAACACTTGCAGAAGTTCTCATTGATATTTTATAAAAAGCAACACAATTCTTCCTACTAATTTCTGAAAAATATTGTGGTGGGAAATTGGGATAGTTTGCCTTTGCTGGATGTTATAAATACACTCAGAAGCTAATCAGTATGCATGCTGTTTGCAGGGGTTCAAATATGGAAACAAGGTTAAACATATCCACAATTGTCTCGGAAGCAGGTGTTGGGTCACTGTTTTTTATTCTTTAAAGTCTGGAGAGATCGCACTGATGAAAGGAACCTGTTAGGCAAATTATTTCCCAATTTTTGTCCTTTAGCTTTTGTTCTGATTTGAGAAGTACTTCGTTTGTTTTTTTAAATGTAATTTAAGCTCCATGAAGGTAAATTGCTTTCAGACTGGAACACAATGATCTAGAATTAATCCAAAAGGCAGAATACCTTCTGCCTGCTCCATTTTAACAGCTGCTGTGATAGAAAGTCCAGCTTCAGCTTATGGGAAGACATGAGGAAAACAATGTTTTTTTCCCCCCCTGTAGTGTGTTACAGTAGTTCTTCGGCCCATCCTTCACACCGACAGTGGAAAAATGGTATTAAAGAAGGAGCTAAAAAACATACTAAGTTGGATGTTCATTCATTGAACTCCCTTCTCCCTCATCTTCCTCATTTACCCTCCCTTCTCCCCTTTCCTCCTCCCTCCTGTGTTCCCTACTTTTTTCTTTTCTTACTGCCCCCTGTCTTCTCCCTCCACCTTCCTCCTTCCTACCTCTGTTCTTCCTTCTGAGCTCCCTGCATGCACCAGGCAGTGTTCTTGTCCCTGTCAGTGTAGTAGAGAACAAGACCTCTGTGGCCTGTCCATATGCAGCTCACTCTGTAGTGGGGAGGTCGATGGTGAAGACGTAAACCTATGCACAGGGCCAGGTTTGGTGGTCATACGTGCAAAACAAAGTGTGTTTGTGTGCGTATGCGTGCGTTTGTGTTTGTGAGAGGGAATGGGTGAGACATGAAAGAGAGAATGAGAACGAGAATCATAGAAGGCCTCGGGGCATTGGAGCTGAGCTCTGAAGGCGCACCAGATGCAGGGGAAGCGTGTTGGAGGAAGTGGGGTAGCAACTTAGAAACCCCGAGGACAGGTTCAGTTTGGTGTTGGAGAAAGTAGAACACAATAACAGTTCTAGAAAACACGATTTGGTAGTTCTCTGGCCCATCCTGCCCGTGGACAATGGAAAAGTTGCATGAAAGGGGCAGCTAAAGACCTTTCAAGTTGGATGGTCATTCATTCGACTCCCCTCTTCCTCACCTTCCTCAGTGGCACCCCAAGAAGCCCGCTTCCCCAGAGGCACCCCGCCGATGACACAGAGAGGTAGAGAGTCGCCTCTCCAACCCTCCCTGCTTGTCCGCTTCTTGAATTTCCCACCTGCTTCCCGTGTCGGCCTCGCCACAGGACCTGGCCGAGATGGGTGGGGCCGAGTTCCTGCTGCCCGTCTGCCTCCAGCCCCAGCGAGCCCTCGGCCTTGCTGACTTCACTAAGTCGTCGTCCTAATGCTTTCCTTTCGGTTCCAGGGAAGAACCATTTACCATTTTCAAAGGTCACGTTCCTGGAACTATGGAGGGGAACTTACAGAGCAGCATCAGGCTAATTCGAGTTACATGACTCTAACTTTATTTATTTTTTATTTTTATTTTTTAAATCGAGTAGAGAACGCATCCTCATTCTTTTTTAAAAATATATAAATTTTATTGATTTTTTTACAGAGAGGAAGGGAGAGGAATAGAGAGTTAGAAACATCGATCAGCTGCTTCCTGCACACTCCCTACTGGGGATGTGCCCGCAACCAAGGTACATGCCCTTGACCGGAATCGAACCTGGGACCCTTCAGTCTGCAGGCTGACGCTTTATCCACTGAGCCAAACTGGTTAGGGCAATGACTCTAACTTTAATGAAAACCTTGCCAAAGCCATTTCCTTTGTCTCAGTTCTACCTGGGGGACTCTGGTCTCCCTTCTTCCTTATACTTTTTGTGAGTCCTTCCTTTTTCAGTTCCCTTCTGTGACTTATGTTTCTTCCAGCAATTCTTGGTTGTTGTTGTTAATCCTCACCTGAGGATATTTTTCCCTGGATTTTTAGAGCGAGGGGAAGAGAGGTGGAGAGGCAGAGAGAGAGAAACATGGATGTGAGAGAGACACATCAATCGGCTGCCTCCCATAGATGCTCTTACAGGGGCTGGGGATCTAGCCTGCAACCGAGGTCCTCGCCCTTGACTGGAATCGAACCCAAGACCCTTTAGTCTGAGAGCCTATGCTCTAACCACTGAACAACCCGGCTAGGGCTCTTCTGGCAATTCTTCAATTATCTTGACTTTTTAATTGTTTTTTACTGTCCTGTTCAACTTCATTCATTCATTTAGGCTTGACTGTGTAATGGGCATTAAGCTAGGCACTAGGTTTGCAAATGGGGTGGGAGACATAGATCGGATAATGAGAGTGTTCTAAGTACTTTGAGAGAGGCGTGTTGGAAAGGTTATGTAAGTAAACATTCATTCGGCAAATACATATTGACCTCCTGCTGTGTGCCAGGCACTGTGCGATGGAGGTACAGTGTTCTGGCCGTACAGCGCTGACTGTTAAAGCTGGGGAGCATCGAGTCGCGAAGGAGCCAAGGATGGTTTGGGGCTGGGTTACCTGCTCTGCCAGGAGGCATTTGGTGGGGACTCTGAGATAGTAAGTGGTGAGAGAAAAAGGCTAGAAAGGTTGTGAAAGTCCTTCTGTCTTTTAAGGGAGTTTTGTCCTCTTTCTGAGAACAGAGTGTTTATTAGTCCTGTGATGACCCTTACCGACACTCCCATGCTACCCGCCTCTCTCGTTTCTGTGCTCATTCTTCTGCTGGCTGTAGTGACCAGTGGCTCTAGGTGGCGGTGACCACTAGCACTGCTGAGCATGCGTTTGTAAAAAGTGGGAGGGGGGTGGCCAGTACAGACGGAACCCCAAAGCCAGGAGGCCGGTATGGGGTGCCCTTACTTTGCCTGGAGTGTTGCCCTCTAGGATGTAATTAGCTTCTTGAAGTCTGCGTTTTTACTGTTTGTAAGGTAGGGGAGGAAGAAGTTAAAGTACAAACACATGACTTTGAAAGTACCCTGTGGGGGTAAGATTTCCATTTATTGCCCACCCTGAAATTTTTTATTCTTTTCCTTTAGGTTTCTTGCTATTTAAAGATTTTTGTTTGAATGAAATTAATGAAGCTGTACCTCAGGTGAAGTTTTATGAAGAGGTAAGAAGTAACTGTTTTCCTGCTGCTTTTACTTCAAAAGCACATTTAAACTGTACTTTGGAAAATATTTAAGACGACTCGAATATCTCGCAGATATTTAGAAACCCACGGGACTCACTTAGTAATACAGGATAAGCTACGTGGTGTATTCGAGATGCTGACATCTACACGAATCCGATTTGCAAAGGCCCCGGGGTGCTGCAGAAGTAGGGAGGGGTAGTGGGGCTAAAACCCCAGAGCAGGGCGGCTCCTTCCAAGGTGCCCCAAAGATTCCCGGCCGTTTCATTTTCCGAAGAAGCTTGCGGATTCTGTAGACACAAGCTGATGCCGAGGGCTGGCCACCACTGGGTGAAAGAGAATCTGGCGGTTTTCTGGTCACACATCGCTGGAGTGACACGTGGGAGACTTGGTGGAGGAGGGTGGAGGGGAGCCGAAGCGATGGGCTGAAAGCTGTGGGAGGCACCGTATTGAAAGGAAGCCCTGCTGTGGGCAACAATCTGAAACCAGATGGGCAAGAAACACAAGCCCCAGGGGATGCTCTGTTGACACTAAAGAGCTGTAGCTACTTCTCCCCTGGGGCAGCGGTTGATTCTGGGCATAACAGAGTCCAGGCTGGGCCCTTGGCAGAAAGCTGCTTCTGGGAGAAAAAGAGCCAGAAGAGGTTTCTGGGGCTAAAGTAAAAAAAACAAGTGGGGCTGGAGGAGCCCCAAGCAGGTGGCGAGTCTCGCTCTCAAGACAGATGCCAGGTTTTGAACACGAGTGGGACAGAAGGCAGAGAGCTGCTCTGAAAACCCTGGAAGGCAGGAGTAATTTCAGTGAACGCCATGGAGAGCCATACCGTAGGGCAGCGGTTCTCAACCTGTGGGTCTCGACCCCTTTGGGGGTCGAACGACCCTTTCACAGGGGTCGCCTAAGACCATCGGAAAACACATATATAATTACATATTGTTTTTGTGATTAATCACTATGCTTTAATGATGTTCAATTTGTAACAATGAAAATACATCCTGCATATCAGATATTTACATGACGATTCATAACAGTAGCAACATTACAGTGATGAAGTAGCAACGAAAATAATTTTATGGTTGGGGGTCACCACAACATGAGGAACTGAATTAAAGGGTCGAGGCATTAGGAAGGTTGAGAACCACTGCCTTAGGGACTGGGGCAAGCAAGAGGCAGACCGAGTCCTACAAAAATGGCAACTCAGACCAATCTCAGCTCAATCTCTCTCTTAAAAAAAGTTTTTATTGATTTCAGAGGGAGGAAGGGAGAGGGAGAGGGAGAGAGAATCATTGATCAGCTGCCTCCTGCCGCCCCCACTGGGGATCGAGCCGAAACCTGGGCATGTGCCCTGACTGGGAATCCAACTGTGACCTCCTGGTTCATGGGTTGACGCTCAACCACTGAGCCACACCGGCCGGGCTCCACCGGTTTTCCTAGCTAAGAATGCGTGTGACAGCAGTGCCTGTCTCTTAGGCTTGTCATGTGTGAATGCAACATACTGGAACAGTACCTGACATGCAAGCACTGCTCAGTGTGCTGCTTTACACACTTGTTTGTTCCAGTTAGATTTGGAGGCAGCGTAGAAAAATATGGATTTGATGCCTAGATTTAGAAGTAAATCATAGGAAACAGAAAATAAATAGAAGATCAGAGGTAAAGTTACTATCTAGAAATTTCTTCACTCATTCAACCAGGAGTTCTCAGACACCGGTGCCCGGAGCCACTGGTGGGATGAACAAGACAGGCCAAGTGCTTGCTATCTTTTCGCTCCTATTTTTGTTGAGAGCAGCGACAATAAACAAGTAATAAACAGGAAATACATCAGGAAGTAATAACTGCTGTAGGCAGTGACCCAGGACAGAGTCCAAACATAGGAACTCCATCAGGAAGTAATAACCGTTACACAGTGACTCAGAACAGACTCCTTGCTGATGGCCTTGCCTGGGTGGCCACGGGAGAGTGCCGGGTCAGAGCCTGCCTCCGAGGTGGCGGCATCTACACCGAGACTCGAATGACGAGGAAGCTAGCCTTCTGAAGGTGGGAACAGGGTGGGGGTGGGGAGACCATTTTAGGCTGACGTCATGGCTGAGATGTAGCCCCTGATGTGTGGGAAAGCCCTTGGCGTGCTTGAGGAACTGAAAGACGAGTGTGGCGTGTTGGTAATGGGTGAGAGGGCTGGAGTTGTGTGCAATCAGTCCAGAGACCTGGTTTGGGGGCCAGACTAACAGATTTAGATTTGATTCTAAAGCCCATGGGAAATTTAAGGTGAAGAGTCTATCAATATCAATTAGGTCAGAGTGGCAGTAATTGGGTATTATATAGGTGTCCCCCCTGGACCCTTCCCTCCCCCCGCCCCGGGAGGATTGCTCTGTTAGCAGTTAGTTGGCTGTTACCTGAAGCATAGCCTGGGTTTGTGATATATTTTGAGTATAAAGCCAACAAGATTGGCCGATGAATTGGATTTCAGGGGTGAGGGTGGGGTGTGGACAAGAGTGTGAGCAAAAGAGCAGAATCAATGATGACTATTCCTTTTTGGCGTAAGCTACTAGGAGTATGACTTTCGTACTTTTGTGATAAAGAGGAGGAGGGAAGAGCGAGTGTGGCTGGGGTAGGCAGGATGTGGACATGTCAAAGTAGGTAGGTAGCTCCTTCGAACCTGGAGCTCAGGGGGACAGGTGAGCCCCAGAGATCCACGCTTAGTCAGGGAAGGTCATTGGTCTCTGAATCTGTGGGACCGAGCGGTTGTGCCCGAGGAGAATATTGTGGGTGAGGGGCATTGCCCCGGCACCCCGCTCCGACTAGGCGAAGTAGAGGCCATTCGCGATGGTGCTGGCCCATTCCACTGGGATGGCCGTGGAACAAACCAGGGGCGAGAAAGTGGAGACCACGACGGCCATAGACCAAAAGCGCTTGCTCTTGGGGTCCTGGGTATTCAGGCTACTGGGGTGTTTAGGCTGTGAGCGTTGTAACCACCAAAGCAGAAGGGGACACAGGTGCTTGAGGCTCTTACCTTGCCTACTAAGGGTTTCCTTTTCTGTTCAAGCTGAAGTTTCTGAAGCACAAGGCTCTTAACAAAGGCCGTGTCCTGCTTCAGATGTCATTTGCCCAGGACACGAGCCTGTCCGGTGTGGCTGGCTTATTCCAGTTCTGGCCAAGCTTCCGTAGAATCAGCATTAGAGGAACCAGGTGCCGCCTGCTTTAAAGGGCCCCTGGAACTCAGACTTAGGTGTCACCCCACTTGTTTTCAAGGATACTAATTCCGGGCAGGCTTATTATTCTTCGAGTTTGCTCAGATGTTTAGGCAGAAGCACTGGCCTCGGGTTCACCGGCGGGCTACCCGTGTCATCCTCGCACCCTGGCGTTCGCCCGGCCCCCAAAACAGAACAAACCGGAGGACCCCCCCCCCCCCCAAACCAGAAGCCGGCGTTTATTTCCCGGCTCGGCTTCTGGTGCCGGTGTCTGGTTTCTGTGCCTTGCAGCGGCCCTGGTCGCATCTGGCCTGATGTTTGACCCTTGAGACTTGCCCTGCTGAGTGAACCTGGGAGGGTGAGCCCAGGCCCTTTGGTTATTGCTGGCTCACGTCTTCATGAAGACAGCCTTTCCCTCTGGGATGGGGCCCGGGCCTACCCCCGCCTGCCTGCCTTTGTGTCTCTGTTCCAAGAAGACTCCGTGGCGGATTTGCGAAGCGCAGCCTTTCGGTGTAACCCCGATGGTGCTTCCGGCCAATGGAGAGGACCCCAGTCGCTTCTCAGGGGCCTCGGGGGACCCCAGCCTTTCACATCCCCCTCTCTCTGCTCTTTCTTTCTTTCTTTTTTAAAAAATACATTTTATTGATTTTTTACAGAGAAGAAGGGAGAGGGATAGAGAGTTCGAAACATCGATGAGAGAGAAACATCGATCAGCTGCCTCCTGCACACCCCCTACTGGGGATGTGCCCGCAACCAAGGTACATGCCCTTGACCGGAATCAAACCCGGGACCTTTCAGTCCGCAGGCCGACGCTCTGAGCCAAACCAGTCAGGGCTCTGCTCTTTCCTCATCAGAAATTCTTACAGGATTGACTGATTGTGATTTCAAACCTGTCCAACCCTGACAATATAGGAAACGGGTCACACTTCTTCCCATTGATTCGTACTCTCCCCTGGGAGGAGTTAGCCCAGGGGTGGGCAAACTTTTTGACTGGAGGGCTACAATGGGTTCTTAAACTGGACCGGAGGGCCGGAACAAAAGCATGGATGGAGTGTTTGTGTGAACTAATATAAATTCAAAGTAACCATCATTACATAAAAGGGTACGGTCTTTTTTTTTTTTTAGTTTTATTCATTTCAAATGGGCCGGATCCGGCCTGCGGCCGTAGTTTGCCCACAGCTGTTAGCCTCACCTCTTACTATTTGAGAATAAAGAGCTTCCAGTTACTATGGAAGTCAGTGGAACCACTGGCTACCTGGGAGAAACATTTCCCCCCTCCCCTCTCCCCCCTTAATAAGTCACACAGAGTACAGTAGGTCCTCGGGTTACGTCGGAGATCCGTTCCTACAGACGGCGCAATGTAACGCAATTTTGACTGTAAGTCGGAACCCACTTACATAAGCACCTACGTCACTCACGTGGAGCACATACACAGCAGTAATGAAGTGAGACAGTAAAAAAAATTTAAAAGAAAGATAACAATTCCTGACCTTTACTTGTGGTAAATACAGTAAATAATAAAAAACGCAAAGCACATATGTACATATGTCGAAATGGCAGAACTTTTTTTTTTAAATAAATAAATGGGAGATGGCGACGTAACCACGAAACGACGTACGTGGAGTCTGACGTAACCCGAGGACTGCCTGAAGTTAGTCATTACAGTGGAGATCGCTGCTAGCCTCCTACTAGCTCCACATGTCATCTGTGTTTTCATTCTCTTTCTGTCCTTTGGATTAAAGGTATTTCTGTAAGTAAATAAAAAAAAAAGGCTTCTCTGACCTAGGAGCTTCCGTTATCAGGTTAGAATGACCAGGGCTGTTTCCACGTGAGGCACGTATTTCTAAGGCACACTTTATTTTTGGGCCCCTCTCAACACTGGTCGGGTTACCTTCCCTCAGTTAGCAAGCACACCATTTGGGGTGACCTTTCTGTTAATACTTTCGTAGTGCGGAAGGGGTTCCAATGCTTTCATCTACGGCTAAGGCCTTTCCAAAATACTTAGTTGATTTAAAAAAAAATTCTCTCTGCAGGAGCCCCGACCAGATCTATGCATTTTCTCCTGTTGGTTTTGCAATGCTGTCATTGAGCAAGAACGACCTCATAACTCTTAGGCCTGAATTACAGCCAGATGGAACTCGCGCGCGCTTTGGAGAGGAGAGTTGGCAAGCGCGCGTGGCCCGTGGCTGGTAGAGTGTAAGATCATTGTAACCATGGCAGCATTTGTTTCCCAATATTGTGTTTCTAAATTTAAGCGATGAGCTTCATCACTGGAAACGTCCCATTGGTCGTTTTCCCGTGGACTTTAAGGATCCCGGCTTCGTTCCGACAACCTTAGGAGCCGTTGTTTCCCGTGGAATAGCCCGGTCCGTAATTTGCCTGGCCTCGCGTTTTCTGCCAAGGCCAGTGACGCCTTTTAATAAAGTGGGTTTCTAGGAAGACGCATCTAACAACGATCGCTTTTTGAAACCTAGATAAAAGAATACGAAAAGCTTGATAACGAGGAAGATCGTCTGAGTCGAAGTCGGCAGATTTATGACACCTACATCATGAAGGAGCTGCTGTCTTGTTCGCATGTGAGTGCTGCCTGTCGGGTCTGTCACTGCCGTGTGGAGCGGCACGAGGCAGCCTGCAGGGCCCAGGATGCAAGTCAGGCAGGCGGAAGGCGTTCACAGGCCAAATGAGGCTCATCCAGGAGGGAACCCGTTCCTTCTGCTTTGTGGTTTGTTTCCTGATAATACCGACACAGTGTCCATTGCTGCACATACTCTTTTTATTACTGATTTTAGAGGCGGGAAGGAGAGAGAGAGAGAGAGAGAGAGAGAGGGAGAGAGAAACATTGATGTGAGAGGGTAACATCAATGAGCTGCCTCCTGCGTGCAACCCGTGCCATGTTCCCTGATTGGGAATCAAACCAGCGACCTCTTGGCACATGGGATGATGCTCAACCAGCTAAGCCACACCAGCCAGGGCTCCATGTACTCTTGATATATATATATATATTTCCAAAAGGTAAATGCTTTCACTGCAAAAATTGATGAAGTATAATAGCGAATTCAGAGCAAGGGTAGAAAAGGGTAGCCTCAATTCTAGACTTTCTCAAGAAAATTAAGCTTGAAATAACTACATTATTTTAGTGTAGTTATACTTTCGCAATTAGACTAATGAGATATTGGTAAATATAAGTCTTAAGTGGCTTCTTTGGATGTATAGGGAGGATTGCAATTATATTAATTGTGTTCATTAAGTGTTAAATAATGGTTGAAATTCTTTTTCTTATGAATCAGATAAACAGTTTAATTCGGTCATTAGAATAAACTAGGTTCCTAGGAAATTATTCCACCAGGAGTGAGATTACATGGAAAAATTTACCATGTAATCTCTCTACATTAAGACTGTTGTTGTTTTTTTAAAAATGTTTTTATTGATTCCAGAAAGGAGGGGAGAGGGAGAGAGAGATAGAAACATCAATGATGAGAGAGAATCATTGATCCGCTGCCTCCTGCATGCTCTCCACTGGGGATCAATCTCACAACCCGGGCTTGTGCTCTGGTTGGGAATCGAACTTTGACCTCAATGGTTCATAAGTTGACGCTCAACTAC
>NW_005871277.1:2094708-2097414 GCF_000147115.1 Myotis lucifugus
CCAAGAAGCAAGTGACGTCTGCGCTCTTCCAGGTGAGGGGAAAGCGTTTCACAGTGAGAGCATCTGCTTTGCTTAGCAGTTGGACTTGGTGGCATTTTCTTCCCATGTGTGTAGCTAGCGGAGGACCTGACATATCAGGCCATTCTTATCTGGAGCAGCTTGTCTCCTCATTGAAATGTACTTTTTCGTGTTGTTGTTAATCCTCACCCGAGGATGTTTTCTCCATTGATTTTAGAGAGAGTAGAAGGGAGGGAGGGAGGAAGGGGAAGAGAAAGAAACATTGATGTGAGAGAGACACATCGACTGATTGTCTCCCGCACGTGCCCCGAACGGAATTTCTCTCCTTTCCTTTCAGCCATACATAGAAGAAATCTGTGAAAGTCTTCGAGGCAACATTTTTCAAAAATTTATGGAAAGGTATGAAACTCTCCCCATATATATGTGTTTTTGTGTGTGTGTGTGTGTGTGTGTGTACATATATACATATATAAATCTTTTACTGTGATATTTGACATGTAACATTATAGTATTAGAATAATATATATATATCTACACTAATAAAAGAGAAACATGCAAATTGGTGTCACTCTGCTGCACCCACCAGCCAATCAGAGCGACTATGCAAATCAACCCAACAAAGATGGCGGTTAATTTGCATACGCAGGCGTGGAGCGAAGACTGAAGACTAAAGACTGAAGACTGAAGACTGAAGAGGCTTGGCTTCTCCGCTGCGGCCAGATCAAAGGCCTGGGTCCCGGGTGCCAGAGGAAAATTGGTGCCGGCAGCCAGGGAAAGGAAGGCCTATTGCGCGAATCTTCATGCAACGGGCTTCTAGTCTACACACACACACACACACACACACACACGTAAATAAAACCTTGTACTGTGCAGGTGTACCCACTTAACCCAATAAATGCTGTCCTTAAAATGTATGTCAATTTATTTATTCACCAAGTATTTATTGACCATAAACTGTGTACCAGGCTTCGTGTTAGCCTATTTCCTTGATACTTCACATTATAATTTTGATTTGCCAGGAGGGGACAAAATACAATAAAAACTTGTACTTCGTAAGAGCTCCCCACCCCCTTGCGACTTTGAGTTCTTCAGCCTCAAAGTGGTCTAACGTTTAAAGAGGCTGGGGAACCTCAATACTGAAAGCTTCTTATTGGGACACCTTTCCTAATGCAAGCACACGGCTTTCCTCGCCTAATTCATTTGTTTGGACTTTGAAATCCTGTCCCCCAAAGTGGGACAAGCTCGTGCCTGGTTCTAATAGAATTTGAAGGGTGCAGCCAAGTGATGTCTGTGATTGTATGTATCATTAACATACCTACTAGGTGTGTCCCTTGAGCCATGTACGGTTCTGACACATTTCAGAGGCGTCTCTACAGCACTCAGCTCCGGGCAGCCAGTCCTTCCGTGCGGGGAGTGTGTGTGTCTGTGGTCACGCACCGCTGGAGTCGGGCTTTCTAACCCGCATCCCCACGCGCTCTGGCTGTGCCTTTCTCCGCACACCCGGCTGCCATCCAGACAATCGCCGTGATGATGCGCCCGCTGCTGGGCCGCCTGCAGCTGGGCCGTGATTGCCCTTTAAGAACAAATGCTGCTTCATGGCAGCGTTGCTCTCCACATGTTCCAGGGATTTAGAAAAGAAACAAGCTTGTGTTGTGGTTCCACTGGAGTTCAAGGGATAATTTTATCCTGGAGCGGAGTCAAGAGTTTGGGAAACGAATATGCATACAAATGATTACACTGTTCTGGGTGGGGAGCAGGGAACTTGGCCAAAAAGCAGCAGCAGCAGCAGCAGCAGCAGCAGCAGCAGCAGCAAACCAAGGGGATGGGCTGCTGGCTCAGGGCTGGGCAAGGCTCAGGGCTGACTTCCCTGCCGTGTGTCCTCAGGGTTGACTTTCCCACCTCGGGGTTGGCCCAGCTGCTCTGGGATCCTTGGGGTGCAGGGGAGAGATGGGGGTGATCATTTCAGTTGGGGAAGAGGCTCAACCTGCATGTGGTTTTCAAAATCCGACTGAATCGGTCACCCTGACTGCATTTTAGGCAAGCATTTAGAAATTCTGGATTTCCTGAACCATTTACTACTTTGTCTAAATGCATTATTTTTAAAGTCAATTAGTTTATTGTTACACCTTTTTGGGTGCTTTTTTTTTAATGTTAATACATTCTCAAATGAGTAACAAAAAAAAAAAAAATCCATCTCAGACCAAGCATTTGGTGGTTTGTAATGTGCTACCCCCCCCAACCCCTTGACCCACCCCCCCCCCCCCCCCCGGACCAGACCAGGGATCAAACCCACAACCATGGTGTATGAGGACGTTGCCCCCACGTGAACCTCACAGGAGGGCGTTCCGTTTATTAATACAGCCGACACCCCCCGGGTGGGTTTGCCCTTTGCGCTCCCCATATCTGTAAAAAAAAAACAACAGGTTGGAATACTCATAAAAAGAGTGTGAATTTTTCATACCTCATCAAAGGATTTAGGAGGGATCACAGAGTAGCGTCTCTAAACACACCCTTTAGATTCAGTTGGAAAAAGACGCCGTGTGGGAAGCCTGGGACCTTTCTGGATTTCAAACTGATGGGAGAGCCTCACAAAAAATTTTGTAAAGGGTGCTGGCGAAGAACGCGTTTGTAAGGAGAAACCCCGGAAACTGGGAAATTTGGATGCATTTAAGACAAGTTATTAAAACA
>NW_005871277.1:2097514-2114873 GCF_000147115.1 Myotis lucifugus
TTACAGCATGTTATTATAACGCTGGTATGATAATACCTATAACTTGTACTTTATGAGAAACCCCCCCCCCCTTGTGCCTTTTCTGTCTCCCTCCCCCCATTTCTTTCCTTTTTTACTTCATTCCTTCATTCACTCAAAGAACCCTGAATACTCTGCTTGTGTCTAAGAAATCATAGCAGGGGCGAGATGAGCCCAGCAGTCAGCAAGAATGTTCTTTGCTTAGATACGTTGCTCAGTAACAAAAAAGTAATCAAAACAATGTATTTATTAAGTAGATTTTTTTTCTTACTTCGTGGGCGGAAGAGCCCTCAGCCAGCAGTTGAGTGCAGTGTGAGAGCACACGCCGCACGATGGCCCACATGGCATCTTCCGGGTCTAGTCTGAGGGGGCCTCTCCTACGCCCTCTGTGTCTTTGAGAGGCAGTACGTGGTCTGGGTTCAAATCCTGTCCCACCCATTCTCTCACTGTGTGACCGTGGGCAGGCCTTGGTCTCAGCTGTAAAATGGGTATCAGCATAGTTTCTGCCCAGGGAGTTGCTGGGTTGGGTCAACGAGCCTTTAGAACCTGGCCCATCGGAGTGTTCGCTGCTCTTACAATGATTCGTCAGCGGTAGTTCTTTCCGTCATTAGCGCCGCACTGTCCAGCACCGTAGCCGAGAGCCGTAGGTAGCTACTGCGCTCTGAAAACGTGCTGGTCTGAGTAAACACGGGCTGTAAGTGCAAAATACACACCAGGATCAAAGACTTAATAGGAAAACAAGAATGTAGACTTTCTCATTAACTTATGCTGATTACATGTTGAAATAGTCATTTTTGATATATCCAGTTAAACCAATATATTATTAAAATTTGATTACACGTGAGTGGCCAGATTATTATGACCACCCCATCAGTACAATGAAGTGAATTCGTTATGCAAATAATAATAATAATAAAACCTTGAGAGTATTTGCTTAGGAAGTTTTTTCAATATTCAGTATTTTTGGAAGTGTGAATGAAGTACTGATGGGGTGGTCATAATAATCTGGCCGGTCATAATAATCTGGCCACTCAGTGTATATGTGGTTCGTGTTACCCTTCTGTCGAACCATGGTGGTTCCGATGAAGACGTCCCTGTAGCATCATGACAGTTAAAGGAAACATGATGCCTTTCATGTGAGCCACGAAATAAGGCCCACAGGTGAACGCACTGTGAAAAGATGTTTAAGAAAACGAACCCTGTTTGAGACGTAAAACAAGTCGAGCGACGCTAGTTTATCTCCTCTTTCCCTCCTATCTCCTAATGCGGTTAATTTGATATTTAACTTTCTGGCCACTCTTTGTGTTCTCTTTCAGTGACAAGTTCACTCGATTCTGTCAGTGGAAAAATGTAGAATTAAATATCCATGTGAGTATCGTCTTTTTACTTCCTTTTTAAAATTAAAAAGTCCCTCTGGCTTCCCTGCGTGAGAAAATACTTGCTTCTGGAGCCTGCTCCCCAGGGTGACACCCTGCCCGAGCAGATGTCCTCGCTGCTCTGCGTACGACAGAGCTGCCCTCCCATCCCAGCTGCAAACAAGTTGAATTTTCATTCTCTCTCTTTTTTTAAAAAATATATTTTTATTGATTTCAGAGAGGAAGGGAGAGGGAGAACGAGGTAGAAACGTCAGCGATGAGAGAGGATCATTGGTTGGCTGCCTCCCGCAGGCCCCACACCGGGGATGGAGTCCCCAACCCAGGCATGTGCCCTGACCGGGAAAAGAACCGTGACCTCCTGGTTCATAGGTTGATGCTCAACCGCTGAGCCACGCTGGTTGAGCTTAATTCTGTGGTTTTTTTTTTTCATATTCCTATAAGCATGTGTTTATTTCTTTAAGAAAGGACATTTGATCACATCTTTTTTAGACCAAAGTTTTACCTTTTTTAAATTTTTTTTTTTAATTTTGAGAATGCTAAGAGGGTCCTCAAACACTGGCTGCTTTCTAACCTGTATTCATTCCCCTGGCTTTCCATCCTCCATTAGCGTTCAAGGTCAGTGATTACAGGATGTAACCTCTGCTGCACTTGGAGAACATGCTTTCTTGCCCAGCCTCTTACTTCCTCCCTCCTCCTTTCCCTTCACAGAGGCTTGCAGTTGGGGGAAAAAGTTATCAACTGGATTTTTTTGGGTGGAGTTTTTTACTTGAATGGGCCTGTTGGAAGAAGTTTTTTTTTTTTTTTTTTTGGTTTGTTTATTTATTGATTTATTGAATCTCTCCTTTCCATCACATTTCCTGGCAGGATTTAGAAGCATGAGGCAATAACACACATTTTAAAAAAATCCCTCTCCTAGCCAGTTTGGCTCAGTAGACAGAGCGTTAGCCTCTAAGAGTGAGGGGTCCCAGGTTCGATTCCGATCAAGGGCATGTACCTTGGTTGCAGGCTCAATCCCCGGCCCTGTTCCAGGCGTGCACGGGAGGCAGCCAGTCGATGTATCTCTCTCACATCGATGTTTCTCTCTCTGTGTCTCTCCCCCTCCTTCCACCCTGTCTGAAAATCAATGGGAAAATGACCTCGGGTGAGGATTAGCCAAAAATAAATAAGTGAATAAAAAAGCCCTTATATCTGCTGTGGATTTTCCTCACGCTCATGCTCCTTCCACCGGCCTGGTGTCTGTGTCCTCATGTCCCTTGTCCCATGTCCTCTCAGCATCAGACATGATCAGACATGAAGCCTGTGGCCAGCTGCCCCTACCTGGCTGCAGACATGACGTTTTAGGGGGTGGGTAGGGGAACTTTTAAGAATCTGACCCTTAGGCTGCCTAGCAGGCCTCTGCTGTTATCCGAGGGCCTCTTCCCATGACCGTAGGATTGTCTGTCTGCCTTGGCACCATCGGGTGCTGTTCAAACTCCGTCTGAAGCAGGGCATTGCTGACACATCCTGACCAAAAGGAAAAGTGCTCATGAATAAAGCCTCTTTATCTACTTTGCTCACACTTAGTCTTGCTTCAGGCTCACATGCCCAGCACGAGTCCCCTCTCTCTTCACGGATGTGATCGATAAAAAAATTCACATGGCCGGCGTCCGCCGGGTTTTCTGATCATATGGCTCACTCTTAGGGGAACTCGAATGCCCTGGACACGGGCTTATTCTCCCACCACGGCGGTTCCTGGGATTGCCGCGTGGTTGCCAAACTTCAGGCTTCAGAGCGGCCGAGGTTGCTTTGCATTTCGACTAGAAACTTCCCAGACGCTTGTCTTCCGGGCATGTGTCTTGTAGTCTGAGACGGATGAGGTGGGCACAGCAGTCTCGCTGGGCTCCCACTCCGTCACCTTCCCGTCTGCCTCTGTGCTGGGCCTTCGGGGGTGGAGCAGGCAGAGGTTCTAGAAAGCCCTGCCTCCTCCTGCTGCTCCCCTCTGTCCAAGGAGTCAGTCGTGGGAACGGCGGGCCCCTCCCTCAGAACGGCCACGTTAATAACTTGTGCGTGTCTCGCTTGAAAAAACCCTTCCCATGTCATTTTTATGCGGCCGTTACGTGTCCATTTCGTGTTTTGAATTCACAGTTGACCATGAATGATTTCAGCGTACATAGGATCATCGGGCGAGGCGGCTTTGGAGAAGTCTATGGCTGCCGGAAAGCAGACACTGGAAAAATGTAAGTTTTTGGCGTTCCTACGTTTTCCCGGGACTATGACGAGGGTCTTGTGCTCGCACCCAAAGACAATCCCTGCACGGACTTTTGGAAGCCCGTGATCCTCGCTCCCGGGCTTGTTTGCCTCGGAAAGAAATAGACATTCTCCTAAGTAAAGGCCCACCCACGATTTAGCACATGCAGTTTGGGGTGTCGTAGCATCCAGGCAGCGTGGGTCCCCCAGATGAGGAGCTGGGTACTGTTGAAGAGGGTGGACGCTCTGCTACAAAGGTCAAGGTCATGGGCCCCATCGCTCATCTCAGTCACTCGTCTCATGGGAGGTGGACGTGAGGCAGTTACGTGTGGGACATACGGGTCTTCTAGTGGATGGGGGAGTTGTGAAGTGTGGGGAACGTATGTTAATATGGAAGCGGTTTAAGTGAACATGTTTCTGAAGGCAAGAGAATGGGCAGGTCTGATGTGATGGACCCAGACCTCCACGTCTGGTTCAGGGGCAGGCACGGGAGAGCAGTGGGCGAGGCGGGACAGTCTGTGAGGGTGGTGCATGACGTCATTAGTCAGTGTGAGACGGAGGAGTTGAGGTCACCCAGGTCGGTGCCCGCCACCTGCACTGCCCCCGCATCACCTACGGGGTTGCCGCTCAGCCCCTGCCTGAGTCTGTCCTGGTCCTCCACTTGGCATGTTTCGTATTCTGTGGCGGCTGAAACTTACCTTCACTGGCTTGTGCCCATGGCTCCTCTTCCTGCTGTGGGGCCCTGTGCAGGGTGAAGCCGGTGCCTGGCACCCAGGTGCCTGACGTCTGGCGTCCTGCGGAGACGGGATCACGTAGGGATCCCGGGTGTGGGTCTCGGGTGCCGCACGGCCAGGTCAGATTCGCTTCCGCACTTTCTTGTTGGCTTGGGCAGAGCCTGTGCCTCTCTGAGCCTCCACATCCTCGTTTGTAAAGTAGGGATGAAAAAGAGCGCCTGCCTCGTTGCAGAATTAAATGAGACAACACACTGTCAAAACAGTCCTGCTATGAAAACTTCCTTTCCCGTCCAGTACTCACCCCGGGGACTTTGATCCTAAACGATACACTTTACTCTTCACTTATTACATTTCATGAAATGTAGTAGCTTTACTTCATCATCGCAGCGTGTTGAGGTTTTTAGAATATCTAGGCAGTCCCATGATGTTGTAGAAGCACATGCTATCGATTTGTCTCTTTAGACACATTTGCTTTTTCACCTGACTCTCAAAAACTGGCACGGAGTGGAAGGTCTTTCGATTTAGGTTTGTCCGATGCTTTTCCCACAGTTGGATGGGGGTGGTGGGCTTCAGGAAGGAAGACCCAGAGGTAAAATGCCCTTCTCATTGCATCAGATCACATCAAAGTTACCTGTTATTAAAGTGATGGATTTCTGTTGATGTTGGTCTTGATCCCTTGACCGAGGTTGTGTTTGTCAGACTTGACCATGAAGTCACCCTCCCCTTCTCCCTGCTGTGCTCCCCGGAAGTTCCTATGCATAGCCCACACCTGAGGAGTGGGGGGTTGTGCTCCTGCAGAGGGGAGGGGATTTTTTTCCTTAATACGTGTAGTAAGACTTTTTTTTTTGCATGGCACTTGGGTGCCGGTTTGCTTTTTATAAACACTGCCCAAACCTGTCCCGGTGTGGTGTATCGTGTTGAAATCAGTCTGGGTGTGTTTATGGTGTTGATTTTTCAACCATATTTCTGTTTCTAGGTATGCAATGAAATGCTTGGATAAGAAGAGGATCAAGATGAAACAAGGAGAAACATTAGCCTTAAATGAAAGGATTATGTTGTCGCTCGTGAGTACAGGAGTAAGTATTCAAAACTTCCTCCCTCCCTCCCTCCTTCCCTCCCTCCCTTCCTTCCTTTCTTTTTTTTTTTTTGCCCTGACTGGTTGTCGAACCGGCAACCTTTTGGTCCTTGGGACCACATTTAACCGTCTGACCCACGCCGGCCAGGGCGATACTCAGTTGTGAGCATTGCTCTTTGTGTGTGGATGTGTTTGTCGGTTTTATATCAGGACGATGTATTTAAAATGCAGGCATTTTCTGGTTGAGTTATGGGGCCAGCCGATTCTGGGGTGGGTTGGAATCCATAGCAGGGATCGGCAGCACTGAGCTGATACAGTGTCCCATTCAGACATGACCTCTGTTTCCTGGGGAGCTGGCCAAGTACCAGCAACCTGCACCATGAACGCCCGTGACTTCTCCCTATAGTATGCGTTTATGATGAACTTCACTGCGGAATATGGTTGGGGAGAAGGCAGGAAATAATCATACCAGCAACAACAAAGTCCCCTGAGTACAGTTAGGAATTAACTGCATGACCGAGCAGGACTAAGCCAGAGAGAAAGTAAGAGATCTTCGCTCCTGTCCTTCACAAACAGAGAGCAAGCGACTGGGGCTCGCCAGCTCTGCGCTGTCCCCGTGGGGTTGTCCCCAGACAGTGTCTCCTCGGAAGGTGACTTTATCTTCTCAGCACTTGCCATGTTTTACCTGCTGTGGCCTTTGGCCGTTCCCATTCCCAGGACACCGTGTCCACCTGCTGGGTGTTTTATTTGTATGTCAGGGCTCGGCACATCTACAAACAAACCTTGACCCCATGTCTCCACTTGCAGAGCAGTGTCCCATGCGGATTTCTGCGGATTTCTTTTTCTGGTGACGGCGTTGGCCAGGATCAAAGCCGTGGCTCTTATTTATTTGGGCAGGTGTCGTAAAGGCACATCCAGAAACCACACCGTCCCAGCGACCTGGCGTGCCTCTGCGCGTCCATAGGTCTGTCGTCCAGCGCTCGCGAAAAGGAATGTAACGAGCACGGAATGGCCAGGCCCATGCTAAGAAGCTCACATGTGATTTTCACGTTAAACACCAAACCACGTCCTGGCCAGGGTGGCTCCGTGGGCTGGGCCTTGTCTTGGTGGGCCAAAAGGTCACTGGTTCGAGTCCCCGCCAGGGCACAGACTCAGGTTGTGGTTTGATACCCGTGTGGAAAGCAACCGATCTTTTGTTTTCTCTCCCTCTCTCCCTCCCTTTCTCTCTCTCTCTCACTCTCTCCCTCTCTCCTTGTTTCCCTCCCTCATTCTGTTTCTCACTCTCTTCCTCCCTCCCTTTTCCTTCCTCTCTCTCTCAAATCAATAAAAACATAAAATTAACCATTTGTACGCTGTAAGCATCTATAGATGCAAGTGGTGGGCTTTTTTTTAATTAAATTCAAAATATCGTGGCAGTAAACTGATTAAAAACAAAAACACAAGCCAGGAAGCTTTGTACACAGCGAGACATCCCGCATTTTAGTCACTCGATGGGCCGCGTGGTTTGGGTTCATCCCCTGAGTTTACCGCATTGTGGTTGATATTGTCCAAATGGTTCTAGAAGGGCCACCTGCTGTTGAAGCAATAGAATAGCCACATTGAGCTCGACTCTACCAAATGGAAATGCCATGGCTGTAAATAACTGTGCGCCGCTACCTCCGGGCACATGGGCGGTGAGCATTTCCCATCAGAGTCCCTGTGCGCACGACCACGTCTGCAGCCGCCCTGAGCGGCCAGCTCCCTGTAGCGGGATCCGTATGCCTGGCTCCGGCTCCTCATTTCTCCGGGATAAGTCTTTGTCTTAAATTCCACACTTGGACCTGCGCTCACTGCAGACTTTCAGGGCTTATTAAAAGCATTAATTTTTAACGCGTTCTCTTCTACAATTTTCCTGTAGCGATTTCATATTTATTTTATCCAGCCGAGGGGAATGTGGTTAATTAGTTGTGTAGTTCCTCGCCAGTCTCCCCCGAAGGCTATAAATAAAAAATTGGGCTTTTATTGGGCTACTGCTTTGAACTGATTTAAAAGAATTGTTTATATTTTGTATCCCAGTAGCAAACTGTCTAGATTTTTTTTTTTACATATAAATATAAAATTTACCCAAAAGAGCTGTAGTAAAATTGTTTGGCATGGCTTTTGCTAATCAGAGGCCACTGTTCATAGGTTTGGAGTGATCTTCAGTTTAAAGAGCCTCATTAGGGTGAACTCTCAATCTCCTTCATCAATATGATGTTCTAGGTGTTGGTATGAGACTGAACTGCACTCACTCATCTTTTTTTTTTTTTTTTTTTACTAGAAGTGTTTTTTTTTTTTCTTTCAATCTCAAACGGAGTATTCCACCCCTCATCCCCCAGAGAGACAGCAGGAAGTACTGTTGCCAGTTTCCTTGTGTATTTCTTGCCAAGTAACAAGGGAAGGCATGTGCGAGATGCAAGATAAGTCCGCCCACAGCTGGGAAGAGCAGTCAGCACCTTCCTTACACAGTCCCTTAGCGTTCAGCTGGTGTTATTCCTTCCGTCATTGAAGCACAATGTAGGGCCGCCTTCTGAGCCACGCACTCTGCTCTGAGATGGGGGTCCTAGGACTTGACTTTGGCCCTTGCTCTTGCAGAGCTGCATATGGGATGAGAGAGGGAGGTAGTGTTCAGGTCATCTTGGAAGTGCATAGGTGATTGGAACAGGTGGCGAGAGCTGTGAAAGGCGCGCACGCAGGGCTCGGAAGGCACTTACCAGGGTGGAGATGTTGCCAACGAGAGTTCCCGTGACGTCAGAGGGTGCCAGCGCGTGTCTGGTCCTGAGCACGGAGGGTCTGGGGACCTCAGGGAAAGCCATGGAGCTGGGGTCAGAGGTGATGGGGTGAGGAGCACAAGGCGAAGCTGGAGAGAGAGGAACAGACCGGGCCGGACCCTAAAGAGCTTTCTGGGCCAATATTGAGGGTTTTGAAAAATCTCCCAGCAGTCGGAAGCAACGCGTGTGAAGTGGGAAGATAACACGATAAGCCTTGCGGTCTGCAAGGATCCCTCTGGCTGCAATGTGGAGAACTTTCTTGAAAAAATACTCCCGGCCTCTCTTATCCCAGTCCTACACGGAGTTGCTGCAAAGTGCAAGCCGTTTCGCTCGCTGCCCGTAGGAAACCAGGCAGTTCTCTGCTGAGGAACTTTATTTAAGGGTTTACTTCTAGAAATTCACTCGTTCTCATTGGCCCGCATTTGTAATCAAGGCAGAACCTCTTAACAGTAACCGTGTCAACATCACTCGTTACATCGCTGCCTGTGTGTCCTTGCTGGTCAGCATTTGGTTCTGGATCTCAGAGTCGACTTGAGACTCGGCACGGATCCACTCGGCACCTGAGAGGCGAGGCCTCGAGCGCAGTCCGTGGGCTCTGTAGAGGGAACCAAGTCACCTTCACAACAAAGCGTTGCTGTGGGAACCTGACTGGTAGCCCATCGCAGAACTCCGGAGAGGGTCAGGAGGCCTGGGGTTTGAATGTTGGCCGGCTACCAAGTTTCCTTGTGACCTTACACAAGTCATTTCCCTTGTTGGGGGGTGGGGGGGGGAATCTTTAGTTTCCTTGTCTTTAAAATAAAGAAGTCGAACCAGGTAATTTCGTATTTAAAAGAGCCCTTTCTACTCAGACAGCCTATGATTCTAAATCTACAGTTCGAGCCCCACCTAATGACGCAGTATCTTAAGGATCCTTTAACCGTTGGACGTCTTCTTGCCGCTGTCATTAGACGGACCGTGTGCCATCGGGGTCACAAATGCCCCTGGGCCGGGTCTGCGTGTCCCCCAGCTGTCTCGAGCTGGGGAAGATCCCGACTCTACTAAGTCCTGGGGCCGCCCACTTCTCCGCGCTACACATGAACTAACTGCTCATCAGATCAGGAACCAGAGTGGGTGGGGAACCCCATTTAGGGAGGAGCAGCAGGCGATTGGGAAGGTCTGGAGAAACGTGGGTGGGTTCTAAGGGGGAGCGCCCCCCACCCCCATTCCCCGAAGGTCACATGGCTTTTAACAGAAAAGTGAGAGCACCTTTACTTTACCTATTTAAAGCAAAACAGATCTTGGCATCAGGAAACACTAACACCATCTCAACAGAACTCCAAGGGAAACTAGGTAACCGCAAAACGAATTTTGTCATTCACTCGGAAGCAATTTCCCCTGGAAGGTTTGTGGAGATTGGGTCTGACTTCATGAGTCTTTAGCATATAGGAATGAGTGAGCTCAAGTTTAACTGGATGCCCTTAATGCAGCGGTTTGGACAATGTGAATTCTGTTTACAGATTATTCTGCTAAAACTTGAATTTAGTAATTCTTTTTTTCTTCTGTTTAACAAAAGTGGATACAGATGTTCTATGCCTTTTTTTATTTGAATCAGTGGAGGGGCAAGCATTCACTGTACATAAGGAATCTAAATAGACCTGGCTATCGGTCTAGCACAGCACCGATGCCGTCTCCCCGGGGAGCCCACGTGTGTGTCCAGCACCCAGATCACGGGATCGAGAGTTCCCAGTGTCCCAGAGGCCTCCGCGTGCCCCTCTCGCCACTCACCCCACGCCCAGCTAACTACCACCCCGACTCTGGCACCGTAATTTAGCTTTCCCCCGTGTTTGAACTTTATATAAACGCTCCCTTTTGTGTCTGGCTCCTCTCGCTCAGTGTTGCGTGTGACATTTCGTCTGTGTCCCCGCACGTGGCCACAGTGCATCCCGCAGCTAAACACGGGGCCGACACGCTATGTCTAGCCTCTGGACCCGATCGGGCGTGTGGCCTCCTGTTGCGCAGCCCATGAACTCAGAATGGCCTGGATGTTTGTAAAGGGTTGTAGAGAAAATTAGCAGACTGCCTGACAGAGGCTGCCTGGGGCCTGCAAAGCCGAAAGTATTTGCTGTCTGGCCCTCGGTAGGAAACGCTTGCTGACCCTTGTTCTCCGGTGTTCCATTGCGTCAGGAGGCCACAGTTGAGGGACCCGTTCTCGGGTGGTAGACGTTTGGTTGTTTGCTGGTTCGGGCTGTTTTGGACAGTGTTGTGAGGAGCATTCTCGCGCAGTCCTCTGGGTGCACGGAAGTACAGATCCCCGGGCGGGGTGCAGCCCAGGGTGGAAACGCCGGTCACAGGGCGGTGGATGGTGCTCAGCTCTAGCGGATGCCGCCCAAACAGCTTGGGAGAGTGGTGGTTCCGTGGCACGCTTCTGGCAGCCACTTACTCCGTGCCTTCCCAGCACTTGGGATTGCCGGTTTTAGCCGGTTCTTGTGAGTTCAAGGGATGGCATGTGTGGTTTTGAACGTGCATTTCCTTGGGGACAACTGAGGTTCAGCATCTGCTCATAGGCCTGTGGGCCATTGGATAGCCGCTTATGTGAAGGGCCCATTTATTCCTGTCATTGGCATTAGCAGTTGCCCTTTTTCCATTGAGTGGATGGCTTTCTCTCTCTGTTGACATACAGGGGTTCTTTGTGTATAAGTAAGAGTCCTTCCTGCGTTTATGGGTCACAGCTATTTTCTCCCATGCTGCACAGGGCAGTGCCTGGCTGCAAAGATCTGGAGCCGGCCCTGGCCGGTGTAGCCCAGTGGTTAGAGCGCCGGCCTGTACACCAGAGGTCGCAGGTTCGCTTCCTGGTCAAGGGCATGTACCTCGGTTGCAGGTCCGATCCCTGCCCTGTGTCGGAGCACGCACGTGTGGGAAGCAACGGGTCCATGTCTCTCTGCCATATTGATGTTTCTCTCTTTCTCTCTCCTCCTCTCCCCCGTCCCTACCACTCTCTCTAAAAAGCAGTGGAAAAAAGGTCCTCACTCCTCGAGTGAGGATTAAAAACAAAATCTGCAGCTGATGTTTGGTAGCAGATGTGCTTTTCAGGGAAGCTTTTGCTTTTCTTACACATTTTTATGTTTTTTTTCCCCTTTGTTCTAGGATTGTCCTTTCATTGTCTGCATGACCTACGCCTTCCACACTCCAGATAAACTCTGCTTCATCTTGGACCTGATGAACGGTAAGCGAGTCGGACTCCCTGAAGGACGTAGCCGTGACCCGGCCGACGGGCAGGTTGGGTCTCTCTGATCAGTCGTTTGCCCCTGAAGATGGAGGCAGCCTTTTACTCTTCAATCTAATTAAAATTCATGTAAAATGTTGACCTGGGTTTCCCTCTGCCCCTCCCAGTCTTTCCCTGGAAGTTGCATTTCCTAGAAAAGATTTTCATAAAATACTTACAGCGAAACGTGATTTTCTGGAATGCAGCTGGTCTGGGCCGTTAATTAGCTTGTTGCCTGGCCCTCAACGTTTAGGAATGAAATGTCTCATAAGAATATAGGTTAAATGTATTTAAAATCCAACTTTGAAGGATGTTCGCCCGATTTCCTGTACCTTTAGCCCAGAACAACTGTACCTTGGCCTTTTCAACTGTGAGTGAATGATGGCCTTTAGAATGGCGAACAAGGTTTAGACAGAAAAACGATTTCTAATACTAGAAAGCGACACGGGGTGGACAGAGAGTCTTTTTGATAACAAGAGCTGAAATAAAAAGGCATACAATTCAACAAGTAAAGTGCCTTTTTTTGAGGTTCCTGGGATGTTTTATTATGGTTTGAGTGTTTGATTTAAGACTGGATCTGTCCCACGACATGAAGGGATTTCACAGACATAATAACGAACAAAAGCGGCCAGACGCAGCGGCCTGCGGTCTGTACGGTTCTATTTCTGTGACCGTCAGAAATCAAAGTCAGGCACGCAGACTCTTTAGGACGACAGCGACTTTTCAAATCAACCCTGTGCCTCCGACTCCAGGGGGCGACCTGCACTATCACCTGTCACAGCACGGGGTGTTCTCCGAGAAGGAGATGCGCTTCTACGCCACCGAGATCATCCTGGGGCTGGAGCACATGCACCATCGCTTCGTCGTGTACAGGGACCTGAAGGTGAGCTGCGCGGCCGGCTCGCCGGTCACCGGGTCCGCGCGGGGAGGCGTGTGGTCCCGGCGCTCGGACATTCCCGTCCTTTTCCTCACTCAGCCCCGACGTCCCTGTGATGTCGGTCTCTTCCAGGCTCCGAACTCTGTCCTCGGAGCTCGCGTCTGTCCCGGTGGCCAGTCACCTCGGCGCCTGCTACGGTGCCTGGCGCAGCTCGGACGCTCATTCCACAATTTTAACTGGTTGATTCGTGCAAAGCAGGGGCGGGCGCTTTCTGGTGTCGCTGCTCATGTTTACCATGAATTGTAATTCGGTTGATGCTCACTAAGCCGCTGCCTTGGCCCTGGCTCTGTGTCAGAGCTGGAGATGTGCAGAGATAGCAAGCGAAGGACTTGCGTCTCACTGGATGCACCCTGGTGAACCAGGACATAGACGGGCCGGTCAGAGTTCATGGGGGGGCGAGGCTGGCCAGCCTGCAGAGCTTCCCCCAAAGGCCAGTGCCAGAGCTTCGAGGTCAACTTAAAAACCACGGATAGATTGTTCTAGATCCCTGAGCTACAGAACCCCAGCGTACTATGCTTGGGCTTCTGTTCTTGTTTTCTTTAAAAATATCTCACCGGTGCCCGGCCGGTGTGGCTCAGTGGTTGAGCGTCATCCCATGCACCAAGAGGTCATCAGATCGATTCCCAGTCAGGGCACATGCCCGGGTTGTGGGCTCCATCCCCAGTAGGGGGCATGCAATTTTAAAGCTTTCTTCAAAGTTAATAAATTATTCTCTTAATTTTCACAAGAGCACAAAGAAAAATATTGTTCTCATCGAATTATAAATAATGAGACACTGGCTGGTATGTGACATTTTATTTCCTCGTGTGAGTTTTACAGAAGAATAAAATACAAGCCAAAGATCTAGAAAGTACCATTGTAATGCGTTTCCATGTGCATCTATAACCGGTTTCTGAGCGTCTTTATGCCATGGTTTTGTTTTCTCAGCTATTTAGTAGGCAGTGGTATTATTTAATTTCTATTCCAACTTCATCCTCGTCACTCATGATTATTCATGCTCCGCTGTTATAATAGCATGCCATTATTTTTATTTCAAGCGAAACAATGGTGATCTCCAGCAGAAAACGATGAAGACGACTGTAATTCAATGTATATCGGGGAGAGGAGCTTTGTTTGCCGTGATTATGCTGACCAAATCTAATCTCAGTGGCTACATTTCATCAGCGTTGCGGTCAAAATTACATTTGGTCATTTGGTGGATCGGGCACCAGTCAACAGAAATGACATTGATGGGGACCTGGGTGGCCCTGTGGAGTACTTTGACTTCTTAGGTCAGCGCCGGTAGCATCTTGCAAGATTCCTTTCTGTTCTGTGCCTCATGGGGTCTCCTTCTCAGAAGTCGTTATGACTCACAGAGGCACAGTGTCCCAGCTGGAAGGCCGGGAAAAGAACAAGCTTTGTCACACTGATGAACTGTGCTCACAGCCCCTCGCTCTTACCTGCACTTCATTTTCGTTAGTAGTTGAATCCTTCGCTACTAATAACCAGCACCATCATTACCACTCTCAGCGGAAGTTAACGTGCCGCATTCATCCTCAGCATCGTGCCCTCCTTGGCTGTGATCTCATAGAGCTAGAATTTGTGTTCAGGAAGGAACTGTGATAAGATAATGAGGCACTCCGTGCCTGTAGTTTTAGACTTCCTCAGAGCCTCCAGGCATCCGGGGAACTCTCGCAGATCACCTTCTCTTTCTCTTCAGCCCGCAAATATCCTCTTGGATGAGTACGGACACGTCAGGATATCAGATCTCGGTCTGGCCTGTGATTTCTCCAAAAAGAAGCCGCACGCGAGCGTGTGAGTAGTGCATCGCCTCTGTCCACCATCATTTCTCCACTGCAGCCTGCTTGTTCCCTCGGACGCCGCCCTGGTCACGTGTTATCGTCCATGCCCCTCCCCTCCCCCATTTTTTTCTTGCCAGCCGTGATTTTCTTTTTCTTTTTTTTAAAAAAAATATTTTTATTGAATTCAGAGAGGGAGAGAGAGATAGAAACATGGATGAGAGAGATCGGCTGCCTCCTGCACGCCCCACACTGGGGATCAAGCCCGCAGCCCAGGCGTGTGCCCTGACTGGGAATTGAACCATGACTTCCTGGTTCACAAGTTGACCCTCGGTAATAAAGCTCTGAAGGTCGTGATAAGGAGAAATGAAATAGTCCGTGGGCCGAGTGCAGAGGCAGCTGTATGGGGAACTCTCCAAGGACAGCTGGAGGTCAAGTTTCTCCATCTACCTGTTCCTTCCTTTTCAAAATAACTGTGTGGGTTTTTGTTTTTTAAGAGAAATTAGGAATATTATTAAATTAAAAACCAAACATCTACTTGCAGTTCAAGCTGTTGAACATGGGTCAGTCCTCTAAGTGACCGCGCAGGGGACCCTCCCTGACACCACAGCCTCCGCCACACCTGGCCCCTCGGGGCCCCCTGGACTGCGTGTGGCGGTGGCCATGCGTGATCGGGGCATTTTGACACTGGCCCCAGAGCTTCTCTGAACCCAGGATTATTCAAATGACAGGTGTGAGGGTTCAGTCATTGAATGAACGAAACACGTGTTCATTTACATTGGCTGTGTGCTAGGTGCTGGCGGTGCTGCGGTGACCACGACAGAAAGGACCCCTGACCTCCGGGAGGTGACCAGGGTGTGGGGTGGCAGTGCCATCGGTTGGGCCTCAGCTGTTCCAGGCAGGCACCGCTTGCTGCTTTGAATAGGTTGCTATCTTCACAGAAGCCCTGGAGCTTGTAGATGCCATTATCTACTTTCTGTGGTGGGAAAACTAGGCCACCCATCCGGCACATCCCGGGGCCAGAACTACAGTCCGGTCTGTCTGTCTGACTCCCAGGAAATAGCCCCACCTCAGCATGGGCGACGCGGGTCCGCAGGAGTGGGTGTCCCCACCCCTTCAAAGTGCACGGCACGGCCGCGTGGTCGCCTGTGCATCGTCCCCTCCCTTCCCTTGTCCCCAGTCCCACGGGCTCCTCACAGGAGCTCTCGGTCGGGAGGAGACCTTCCGCTCTTCAGAGCTGTCCAGGTGGAGGAGGGGGCTGACCGGATTCAGATGTCTCCTCCAGGACGGAGCACTAGTCTTCACAGTGAATTCGTGGGGGATCTGTTGCGAATCATTTCCTATCCCGGGTAGGACACAAGAGCTGTCCCCCCCCCCGGTGTCTGGAAGGGTCAAATTTGTGCAGAGGGTCCATTGTTCCCGGCCCTTTGTTACAACCCTCCGCCCTTTTGTGAACCCATCAATTTGCATGAGGGGCCCATTTTTCCCTGACGCGCCACCCTTTCTCTCTCCCAGGGGTACGCACGGGTACATGGCTCCCGAGGTGCTGCAGAAGGGGACGGCCTACGACAGCAGTGCGGACTGGTTCTCCCTGGGCTGCATGCTCTTCAAGCTTCTGAGAGGGTGAGTGAGGCGCCCCCTCCCGGTGGGCGCGTCAGCAGGGCCTGGGCTGGGGTCACCGTCAAGGCTGTTAGACTTGATGCTGTTCCGGGTCCCACAGTGGCCTGTCAGCCACGTGCTCATCTAAATGAGGACCGTGGCTCACTCTGCCTCGTGAAAGCGACAGCTCTGTTCCCGTAAGATTATAGAAGAAAGCTTATGGTGTGGTGTTTTTATTCCATATCCTGTAGGAGTTACAGCAGTGATGGCGAACCTTTTGAGCTCGGCGTGCCAGCATTTTGAAAAGCCCTAACTTAACTCTGGTGCCGTGTCACATAGAGAAATTTTTTGATATTTGCAACCACAGTAAAACAAAGATTTATATTTTTGATAATTTATTTTATATATTTAAATGCCACTTAACAAAGAAAAATCAACCAAAAAAATGAGTTCGCGTGTCACCTCTGACAGGCGTGTCATAGGTTCGCCATCACTGAGTTACAGCATACTTAAATCTAAAATAAGACCGCTTTGAAAAAATTTATAAAAACAATAAAATAAGACGGCTTTGATATATTTCCATTGATACCCCTTATTTGAGAATAAGTGTTATTTGAAAATGTGGGTAATTGACAAAGGTAGGATTTTTTTTCCCCCTACAAATGAATTACCCATGATTGTCTTGTGCGCTTAGGTCATTTTCAGGGTTACCCACGTGGATGAAGACCCGTGATGAAGCCGTTTTAAACGTGCATTTATTTGTAATCCTGCTGACAGTAATTTGTTTTTAAAACGCAAAGATGGGATTGTGTAGTCTTGTGTTTCTAATTCATTTGGTGGTAATGGACCCTCAGTCCTAAGCTACCGAACATGGTGAAATCGAGGGGACCGATGACGCCGCGGAAGCGCTCTCAAAACGTGTCCTCATCTCGAACGATTAAACGTTGTTAGCATTTCCGCGGAGCTTAAGAACGTTTAGCCAATTTCAATAGAGAGCTTAAGTTCTCAGCGTATAGTGTTGCTTTTTCTTCATTCACAAAGAGGCAAAAAGCGCTGGACAGGAAAACGTCCTCGTCCAGGTTCGCCCGTTGATGTTTCCCTCGTGAGCACGCGAGGCTGGTGTTTGCTGACTTTCTCACTTTTCTGTCTGAAAGCCTCCTTGAGCACCACTCATCTTCTTCTCTTCAGCACATCTGGGAGGGGCTGGCCCCGCACTCGGTCCGGAGCCCCCAGACTCCGCCGATCCAGCCGATCTCTGCTCCCCATCCGCTTGGGCACTGAAATTGCATTATTGCCTAGAAGAGGCAGAATCTTGTCGGGCCCTGAAATTGAATTAATGGGGTTTGTGGGAGCCGGGAGGGCCTTAAATTCCCGTCATCAGACTTGCTGACCCTAATTAGGGGGGCTTCTGCCAGGCCAACCAGAAGACAGCCGTTCCCACCCGAGAACATCCTTCGACCCCTGGGAGTCAGCGGGGCCCGGGCGGGCGCATGCCGCTTGGCCAGGTCCTTTGCCCGGCCTCCCCGAGGAGGTTAGAGATGCAGAATGGCCCACTGACAAGAAGTTCAAGGATGATGAAAAACTGC
>NW_005871277.1:2116043-2119252 GCF_000147115.1 Myotis lucifugus
AAGAATGCTCCGGGCAGGAGGGAAAGGAACCGGTGTGAAGAACGTAGTGGCAGGCCTGAGCACGGGCTTGCATCCCTGAGTCACGGTGCCGAGCCATTCGGAGGCCATGCGTTCAGGGGCCGGGCGCAGGTCGCCCGCTTCCCCGGGAGATGCCGTGGTCAGATGCTTAGGAGCATCTGTGCCTGCGCTGTGTCCACGTGGCAGGCGTGGAAATGCCCGTCACGGTCCTCAGTCTGGGTTTCAGGTGTCTCTAGGGGAAAAGAATTGCCCTGTCGCCTGATCTTACACTTGTCACCATTGATTGTCCCCAAAGGTGTCAGACGCGGGGAGGGAGCCCCGGGGGGATGGGGGGTGTCTGGGGAGAGTGGAGCTCTGCCTGAGGTTGTTGAGGTGGTTCCACGTGGAGAAAACAAGGCATGTTTATGAGCATGTTGGCAGCTATTGGCTCAGGTTCAAAATGCGTGTAACACCATCTTTTTGGTATTTTAAAATTAATTTTCGATGTAAGAGGTTTTAATCACTTGTCATGTTTTTGAACCCATTGTTTCACTGTGGTGATGGTGTGTGTGTGTCTGGGGGTGGAGCCGCCATTTATCATAATTTGAGTGATTTTCCCACTCGTGGGGAGGGGACGATGCAGCTCTCCCACTCTGTCTGTGATTCAAAAGCCACGTCTGGCCGCTGCCCCTGTGAGTTGCTCCCATCACGTTCCCTGGTGCGGTGGGAACATTGCCTTGTGCCGCCTGGGGAACACGGCTCGCCGGGGAGCAGCTGTGATCACACAGGACCTGGGAGCACCACGCGCCTCGCTCCACACAGAGATCGTTGCTGTCGGGGCCTTTCTTTAACATTCTCCAAAATAGAAACCGAATCTTCGGTTTTGTTCACAAAGAATAATCAGGATTGAACGCGCTGGAGGCAGATGTGCGCCGGGCTTTGCGCTTGAAAGACCCACGTTTCCCAGCCCCGCAGCACAGAGCTGAGGAGCCGCCACGCGTCCCCGACCACGTCCCCTCCAGTCGGACATGGACGATCTCTGTTTATAACGTGGGCTTTGTGGTGCGAGGGCCCGTGCGCCGGAAATGTTTCTGGCACTCGCCAGCTCTGGCTGCAGTTCCCTTGCAGGCCTCCCTCTGGTCTCATGAGAAGCTTTTTAAATTTAGCACAGAGCGTCTCTGTGGGGGCACAGCAGGGCAGTCCTTCCCTTCCAGCCATCAGGCGCAGGCAAACCCCGGGGTCAAGGGTGGGGTCAAGGGCGGAGTGGGCTCTCTGGCGCTGCACCAGGAGCTGCACCAGGGGGTAGGGGGCCGCAGGAACCCCAAGATCCTCACACAGTCCACTGCACACGTTCAGGGACTTGGCGGGAAGAGCTGTGCGGAGCAGAAAGACCAAGGTTTTAGTCAGATTTAATAATACACTTTGTTCCTGTCCTTTCGAACCATGAGCGTGCTCATTTCTCCCTGTATTTTGCATAGAGGAACGATGCCAGTGTTTTTTTTTTTAACGTTAGACTATCTTACAAGTAACAAAGCAGTACCGTTTGCTCTTGTATCCTATTTGATTTTCAAATGTAGTAATTTTACATTTTTGTCCTTGGAAATAATTAGGGTAAAAAAAAAATACTTCCAATCTGCTTGATACTAAGTCTCCTTGTTAATAGGTATTTTTTCAAATTAGTGCTCTCAAGAGATGGCAGTAACTTTGTATTTCACTTGCAGGATGAGAAAGAAAATAAGGTGGGAGAGTGCCCTCTGTTGTACAAAATGAGAATGGAAATATTTCAGATCATAAATGCTCTGAAAAGGAATAATCTCATCAAGAGCCGATTCAGTGCATGGCTTCACTAATTGGGCAGGATGGCCCGATCAGTCCCAGTGAGCAAAGATGCGTGGGATTTTAGTGTTTTTGGTAAATCCCGTTGATTTGTGTGTGCGACATTCTAATCTCTCTCATAGCGTTAACGGAGAATATTTTACATATCTCACCTCAGATGTCTTATAAATACATCTATAGGATTAGTCATTCTACAGGCATGTCTTACTGTAAGAAAACGTAATCACTTACATCCCTTCTTTAACCTTCAAAGAAATAAGTCAGTGAGGCAGTGGTTTTCTAATCTGCATGTTAGCTGGTCTCTCCACATGCGAAGGTTGCCTTGAAAAGCCAGCTTCCCCGGAGTTTTAAAAACATGGCGAAGAGTAAGAATTCTGGGTTTTACGGAGTTGATCAAGCAGACGCTCATTTTGTAAAGTAAGGTTCATCTTTACTGATTTCACAAACGGCTTCTCTGTTAGATGCCGCCGCTCGCTGCCGCTGTCTTCACTGCTAGCGCAGACATGGTGGTTGTTCCTTATTGTGGCTGTCCCGGCACCGTTTTGGTGAAGTGTGTGGCAGTATGCCCGTTAGCGATGAAGAAGTGGAGGCTGAAGTTTTACATGACTGGCGCACAGCCGGTGTACCGCCAGTCCCAGCGTGAGCCCAGGCGGTCCGACTGGGAAGACCGGGGTCTCCGTCAGTAAAAAGGGAGTAGCAGCTCGGGCTCTCGTTTATCTCTGTTTGCATCAGAGGGGTCGATTGCTTACAATGCCTGGCTTCTCGAGGGGAAGCATGTTCGTCTTGGGCATGTTTTGATTTGACTATAGTTCCTTGAGGGACTAATAACCATTTTTCTTAAAAAAAAAAAAATGATCTCAAACACTTAGCCTGACAAGTGTTGTATAAATGACTTTCATTTTCGTGACTGCCTACTGGTTAATCATTTTTAAAAAATATGTTTTTATTGATTTTTAGAGAGAGGGGGAGGGGGAGGGGGAGAGAGAGAGAGAGAAACATCGATGTGAGAGAGAAATACTGATGGGCTGCCTCTCATATGCACCTTGACCAGGGATCCAACCCACAATCTGGGCATGAGCCCTGGCTGGGAATCAAACCGGCGACCTTTTGGAACATGGGATGACATTCCAACCGAGCCCCACTGGCCAGGGCATAATTTTTGTTAATATATTTTAAAACATCCGTTGGAATATATTTGCTGACGCGTATCTTATTAGTGCCGTGACTTTATTGATGAGAGGATCAGGCAGAGCCGATAAACATAAGCCTTGCTGTTTCTGGCCTCTGAAAATGATCAGTGTTGGTGGCTTTTGTATTTCTGTAGTTTTGAATAAACAGCGATGGAACACCATACTTTACCGAATATTAGTCCATGG
>NW_005871277.1:2121525-2123005 GCF_000147115.1 Myotis lucifugus
TGATTATCAGCTTTGGACTCTTTTTTTTGCATAAACTCACACTGTGGAGGAATCGTGATCTTTTAGCCCTGCCTGCGTAGAATTAGGGTTCCGGCTCCAGTTATATTAATATCGGCCTCAGGACTGAGGGGCCCAGCAAGTGGAATGTGGCCCCCAACCCCCCGAGAAAACATACTTGCTTTAAGCCGAGTTGGGAGGATGTGCAGTCCTGAGCCTCCATTCCATGTAATAATTATTTAAGACTTACTTGGACATGAGTGTTGTTGGGTTTTTTCCCCTTAAATATGTCTAAGATCTGAGGTCTTCCTTTGGGGCCATTCGGGGCAGAAGCTCCTCGGTGAAGCCTGTGACGTGCTCTGTGTGAGCTCGACACCGAGTTCCCTCTGTGGGATGGTGGTTGGGGCGGGGCCGTCAGAGCGGCTGGCTTCTGACCCTTCCCCCTTTGGGTCCTCCAGTACCCTCCACCCCTGATTCCTCCCCGGGGAGAAGTGAATGCGGCCGACGCCTTCGACATCGGCTCCTTTGACGAAGAGGACACCAGAGGCATCAAGGTGCTCGCATGCTGTTGGCCCTCAATGTTGTCGGAGGGCGCGGGGGAGTTTCTCATCGGAAATCAAACGCTGTGGTTGTCTCAGTGTTGGCCCGCCCGTGGGATGTAACTTACAAAGGGCCATCTGCACATTTGCAGAATGTAGAAGACTAGGACCTAAACGAGTGAGAAACTGAAAGCTTTTTTGGGGATAATCACTCTGTTTGGTCAACTGCAAAATGGTCAGATTTTGACTGACCTGGGTAGATTGGCGATTGAAATAAAATTCCAGTTTGTAGGAAGCAGGAAAAACAACCGTGTGAAAGCAAACCTGCTTCTCGTGCCCCAGAGCCAGTCGTATTGAATTAGAGTAGAGTTACAGTCAGCATTCGACATGATTCTCCTAAGCCTCAGATCTCTCTGTCGGGGTGAAAGGCGCAAACCGCGTGCATCGAGTTGCATTTGTCAATCAAAAGTGAAGTAGTCACTGTTGTTTAAATATAATCCTCTGCATTTTTCAAACTTTGGCTCGTATCACTATTTTCCCATAGACAGGATATCATTACGGATGGTGAGTCATGAGAGAAAATCACCCTCTTTGGGGTGCAGAGTCACTGCACGTCAGGCTCCCTCCAGCCCCCACTGCCATCCCAGGACCACTCCTCCCTCCTGGATGCTCCTGGTCTCCTCTCAGTTGCCTGCTTTTATACCCTTCTTATCTAGCCCCCCCCCCCCCCCCCCATTTTTCCTACCTGGGAACTCCGCCTCCTGAAGGCCAGGGCACTGGTAACACACACACGCCTGCGAGGGATACATAAAAACACTGCCACATGCAAAGCCCGGGCCCCGGAGGGGGTGTGCCCCGAGACACAGAATGGATCCCATGGGATTGGGGGCAGAGAAAGGGGGGGGAAGGGGCTGGGGGAAACATGATGGGGGTTGGGCAGGGGA
>NW_005871277.1:2123270-2139553 GCF_000147115.1 Myotis lucifugus
AAAGGGGTGAGCAGGTCCGGTTTGTATAGGGACATCTCGCTTTTGCAGGCCACCTGTCGCCTCTCAGCAGGCCCACTCCCCTTTCTATCACAAACCTGCAGCTCTGAGGCCTAAAGCCGTTTTCCTCACTTGGTTCCGGGGTGCAGCCTCACTCAGGGAGAGGGATGAGGAAGCTGGAGTAACGGTGTGGAAAAAAAACACATCATGAGTGTCATGTTTATCACGACTCCTCTTTTTTTTTTTTTCCTATTATATATTTTATTGATTTTCTACAGAGAGGAAGGGAGAGAGATAGAGAGCCAGAAACATCGATGAGAGAGAAACATCGATCAGCTGCCTCCTGCACATCTCCTACTGGGGATGTGCCCGCAACCCAGGCACACGCCCTTGACCGGAATCGAACCCGGGACCCCCCAGTCCGCAGGCTGATGCTCCATCCACCGAGCCAAACCGGCTTCGGCAATCACGGCTCCTCTTAAAGGCCAAGCTGCCCAAACCCTCCCTGTGTCTTGAGCTTTCGCTTCTGCATGTGATGGAACTGTTACACTTGGATTCGCTGGGAGGTTCATGGAGTGAATAATAGGTTTAGCCCCGCCCACATTTTGTTTTCCTCGATTTTCAGAGTAAGTGGAGGCGGCTAGAAGACTCCGCTGGCTTCTCCCTTTTCATTGTTTCTAAAAACTCTAGGAGTCTATTTTCCACGTAAATCGAATATCCTCACCACAATGGAAATTTTATTTTGTTGTCCAAACCTTTTCATACTCCAGATAAAGGCCTATGTGTGCTGGTTTCATCAGCAAAACTGCAGTGAATGTGAAGGACATTGGGGGCGAAGCCACCTGACCCGGGAGTGAGAGCGCAGTGCTCACCAGGGACAGCCCCTGTGGGTCCCGGCGGCTGGGTGGTCCTCAGTAGGGATTTGTCACCTTGGAGAACCTGTTCTAAGCGGTTGTGTGCCATCGTGCCGCCCGGTTCCTGCGCCCAGTCAGGCGCCTCTCGCCTTGGTAAGCACGGTCGCTCATAGGCGTCTCGCTTTCTCGCCACACGCAGCTTCTGGACTGTGACCAAGAGCTCTACAAGAACTTCCCGCTGGTCATCTCCGAGCGCTGGCAGCAGGAGGTGGTGGAGACCATCTACGAAACAGTGAACTCGGACACGGATAAGATCGAGGCCAGGAAGAGGGCGAAGAACAAGCAGCTGGGCCACGAAGAAGGTAAAATAGCTCACGTCTCTCACGATTTTCAAAGCAGAATATGTAACATAGAGTAGTAGAGTGATCCGTCATTCTTCATGCACTGAGTATTGTTGCTCTTTTCATTGTGTTAGATTTTTATGGCTTTTGGATATTTAAATGTATTGTGGGCCCGGCCGGCGTGCTTCAGGGGTTGAGCATCGACCTGGGAACCAGGAGGTCTCGGTTCAACTCCTGGTCAAGGCACATGCCCGGGTTGCAGGCTCGATCCCCAGTGTGGGGCGTGCAGGAGGCAGGCAGTCGATGATTCTCTCTCATCATTGGTGTTTCTGTCCCTCTCCCCCTCTCCCTCCCTCTCTGAAATCAAGAATAACGTATTAAAAAGTCCCCCGAGCGCACCGAGGGGAACTTTGCAGCCCTTTCACTGTGCTCACCTCCCTTCTCTGGGGAAAGGGCTTCGTTTCTAAGCTGCTCTGTAGAGAAAAGGTCCATTGAGATCCCTCTGGGCTGCATTTGCCGTAGCAGATTTTACGTCGAACTGATGACATTCTATCAATGGTCATTTGCTCCAAGGGGGGCCATGATGTCTTGACAAATTAGACCCAGAAAAAAAAAAATAATATATCCCAATGACCTTGCTGAAGTGTTTCCTTCTCATTAGAGCTGGAATTAGAACTCTTCTAACCAGTTAATGAATCCATCTTCATGTAGAAAGAATTAATTTGGGCATATCTAGGTCTTGGTTGAAGACCTCAGAAGTCACCTCTATAGAACAAAACACTCTAGGCCAGTGGTCGGCAAACTCATTAGTCAACAGAGCCAAATATCAACAGTACTTCTTCAAAATAGACTTACTTGCCCAGGCCGAAAACCGACTTCTGCGCATGGGCCACGAAGTTTCAATTGCACTGTATGTGCGCGCCCGCACGTGGTATTTTGTGGAAGAGCCACCCTCAAGGGGCCAAAGAGCTGCATGTGGCCCGCGAGCTGCAGTTTGCCGACCACTGGTCTAGGCTTAGATTTCAACTAAAAACACAAGATGTCAACCGTAGATATACTCTAGAAATGCAGGCACTTTTTCATGAAAAGGGCACCTCCGGGGAGCTCACTCCCTGGTTTTGACCCCCTTTGCCCCCCCCCCGTCCTATGGGTGTTGCTTACATGTTTATCGTCTGACTTCCCTCTAGAGCAGTGGTTCTCAACCTTCTGGCCCTTTAAATACAGTTCCTCATGTTGTGACCCAACCATAAAATTATTTTCGTTGCTACTTCATAACTGTAATGTTGCTACTGTTATGAATCATAATGTAAATGATATGCAGGATGGTCTTAGGCGACCCCTGTGAAAGGGTCGTTCGACCGCCAAAGGGGTCGCCGCCCACAGGTTGAGAACCGCTGCTCTAGAGTGTGAGCTCCCTGAAGGCGAGGGGTGTTGTCTGTTGCTCACCGCTGAGTCCTCGATGCCTAGAACATGCTCAGCACTTGGCTGCTCACTTAATCTTGTTGAATGAGCGAATGAGAGAGGGAGTGAATGATTTTAGCCCAATCACCCAAGCTTTTCATGAAGGCAAAGCAAGCCACTTAAAATGAACCTGTTTTTGTTTTAAGAGACAATACTTCCCTATAAAAGGTCATCAGGACTCAGGGTGAATGAATGAGCTTGGTCTCTCTACATAGCCATGTATTTGAGAGAGAAATATAACCTCAAGTCAAGGAATAAACACTTTTGATCCTTGTGCTACTTTGGCTTAGTCAGCCACGGAAATCCCCACTCGGTTATTATATAGAAAACAAAAAGTAGAAGGAAGGGAGAGGCCCAGTGCCACATAGAGGCAAAGGTACTTGGGGCTTGCATTCATTTACTCTCTGTTCTTCCATTGTCATTATATATAACTAGAGACCCGATGCACGAAGTTCGTGCAAGAGTAGGCCTTCGCAGCTGTGGTGGCTGCCTGGATCCATCCCTCCCAGCTGAGGACCAGCTGCCTGGATCCATCCCAGGGGCTACGTTCGGAGGATGTCTGGTCTAATTAGCATTTTACGCTTTTATTATTATAGATGAAAAAGTCGTTTCAGAACAAACTTTTGCCCTCTCAGAGCAATAAACGACCACTGTGAATTTATCAGGAAGTTGAGAAGCAATGATTAGTGTCAGTAGGGAAAGAGCTAAAGAAACCTCTATTTTTTCAATTCCCAGTTCCCATGTGTTTAAAGACTGAAATAATGATTTCTGCAACAAATGACCAAACAAGACAAACCAGCAAAAGCGCAGAGACACAGACAACAGTGTGGTGGTTGCCAGAGTGCAAGGGGGTCAGGGGAGGTGGTGGAGGGCAAAGGGGGTCAGGCACATGGTGACAGACAGACATCTGACTTTGGGTGGTAAACACAATGAAGTATACAGGTGACGTATTGTACAGTTCTACACGTGAAACCTATATAATTTTTATATAGATTTAATTTAAATTAAAATTTAAGTATTGTCAAAATTTAATTTAAAATTTTATTTTAATTTAAAAATTTTAAGAAAGAAGTAATGATTTCTGTAATGTCGTATACTGCTGGAAACTTGACTTTTCCAGAAAGTGTGTACTTCTCTTTTCCTGAGGCACGTCTACATGAAGACGTTCTGTTTCAGACCCTATTTAACTCATGGTGACTTTCTATTTCTCAGATTACGCCATGGGAAAGGACTGTATTATGCACGGGTACATGCTGAAACTGGGGAACCCGTTTCTGACTCAGTGGCAGCGTCGATATTTTTACCTCTTTCCAAACAGACTTGAATGGAGAGGAGAGGGGGAGTCCCGGGTAAGTCTGACGCCCGTTACCGAGCACTTGCTGTCGTTAACGTTGAATGGATGGCACGTGGTTATCGCATCGTGAGGACACGTCTTGTCAAGCAGCCTCGGAAGCACTGTGCACCTGTTTAACGTGTGTGCATGCCATTTTGATGTTCAGACTGTGACTTTTAGACTTGCGAGTCAAGGACGGATTTTGTAATATCAGAAAATAGAATGTGCTGTTCTGTGAGGTCCAAAGCAGACAGGAAATTGTCCCACTTTTCAGTATATTTGAAAATTAAACAAAAACAAAACAGAAAAAAAAACTTCCTTTGTTTAACATCAGGAATAAAAGGCTAATATGCAAATCAACCGAAGGGCAGAACAACCATTCGCTATGATATGCACTGACCACCAGGGACAGGCACTCAATGCAGGAGCTGCCCCCTGGTGATCAGTGTGCTTCCACAGGGGGAGCGCCACTCAGCCAAAAGCCCTGAGCCGGGCTCATGGCTGGCGAGCACAGCGGTGGTGGCAGGAGCCTCTCCCAACTCCGCAGCAGCACTAAGGATGTCCAACTGCAGGCTCCTGGACTGCTAAAGGGCGCGGGCCAGGCTGAGGGGACTCCCCCACTGAGTGCACGAATGTCATGCACCAGGCCTCTAGACAGACAGATATATATATATATATATATATATATATATATATATATATATATATATATGGCTAATATGCAAAGTGTCCCCTTGGGAGTTCAACCAGGAGACCGGGAGTTGGATTGCTCGCTATGACGTGCGCTGACCACCAGGGGGTGGCATGGAATGAAGGAAGGCCCTGGCTGGCAGCCAGGGAACTGAGGCTGAAGCTAGCAGCCAGGGAAGGAAGGCCCCGATCGGCCCTAATCGCCAGCCAAGCATAGGGACCCTACCCGTACACGAATTTTGCGCACCGGGCCTCTAGTGTGCAATAAAAAGAGTCAATGTTTAATGGCCCGTTTGAGAAGCTGCTTGGATTCGTAGGTACCAATGAGTTATAAGCAAACACGCGCGTTTATGATGTCGTTTCTCATTTAGGACTCCTGGAGTATTTATCCAAAAAAACATAAAATGGTAAGGTCCTCGGGACGCTACAGCATTCACCCTAAGCAATACTGCTATAGACCTAGCCCGCAGGGCAGTCCTTTAAGGACGTCACCTGTGTTTATAGCATCGTCTGGATATGATCGAAATAGCGTCAGCCGACAAGCTTGCATCGCCCGGCATTTACGGAGCTGCTGGGTGAAAGCTCAGCCTCTCACCTCTGGCTCCTGTGAATCGCCCTCGGCGCCCCCGCGTTCCCTCCCGGCTTTACTGATGGCGTTTAGATGGGTGCGTGGTGCAGAAAGCACGTGACTCACAGTCACTCAGACATCAGTCCCGTGTGGAGGGAACAGCTTTGCTCTTTGGCCTTAGAGACATTCCTTTCTTTGCAGGTTTTTTGTTTGTTTGTTTGTTTTTGCGGTGGTATAGTTTGCACTTTGGTATGTGTTCCTTTGTAGCCATCTCCCCCACTTTTAGAATATCCGCAAAGAAAGACAAACGCCAAGTTTTTTGTTTGTTTACTTTTCCTAAGTGGGTAGTTTTCGGTATTAGTTAGTAGATTAACTTCAGAAATCATGAATGATGTGAAGTAATCGGTCGTTTTTATTTTTATGATCAGCAAAATTTACTGACCATGGAACAGATTATGTCTGTGGAAGAAACTCAGTTTAAAGACAAAAAATGCATTTTGTTGAGGATAAAAGGAGGGAAGCAATTTGTCTTACAATGTGAGGTGAGTTTTTGTTATTCTTTTCATAGATGCAGTTTAGAACAATTCTTCCTGTCTGTCTCTCTCTCTCTCTCTCTCTCTCTCTCTCTCTCTCTTTCTTCAGCCACACGAGGGCTGCTTGGTTAGAGAGCATTCTCTTACTCCATGCTTTGCCACTTGCATACTTAGAAAGAAAGCCCTAAGGTTCAAAGTTTTCAGCAAATTCAGTTATTTTCAGAGAAGCAAATATTAGCGCGTGTGTGGAGGAAGCACGTGACATAATTTGATTGCATAACTCATCTGATATTTTGCCGGGTCCTACAATAGTACTTGTGCCCTAATTTTCCCGCTCTTCCAGCGTGTTGGAGTTTGAGTTTGGAATAATTAAGTAAATGCAAGATACCAAAGTGACCCTGCGAAGGAAAATGCCATGCTTCTCTCCCTAACTCTATTGTAGCCCCAGTTTAATTCCTGAATCCTTTTCCATTGGGGCACGAGAGAGAGAGAGAGAGAGAGAGAGAGAGAGAGAGAGGAAGCATATATAGAGAGATAACCAGTAGTAGATACACAAGTGTGTTTAATTCATCATTACATGGGAAGGAGCGTTAAACTTGTCAAAACTGTTCCTCTGTTATTTGAACTTGAGCTGTTTTGTGAGCGTCCTCAGTGGATGCGGGGGTCACGGCAGGGCCGGCAGGGCCCTCCTTCCCCTCTGGGGGCAGAAGAGTCGAGTGTGCGCTCACTGGGGTCGGGGGGTCTCGGGACTCGGGCATTGCCAGCGACGCCCACGTCGGCTGGCACAGTGGGCGCAGCTGTCACACCTTCTCGTGCGTTTCCCTGCAGAGCGACCCCGAGTTTGTGCAGTGGAAGAAGGAGCTGACGGAGACGTTTACCGAGGCCCAGCGGCTGCTGCGACGAGCGCCCAAGTTCCTCAACAAGTCCCGCGCGGGCGTCGTGGAGCTCGCGAAGCCGCCCCTCTGCCACCGGAGCAGCAACGGCCTCTGACAGCCGGGACGCGGGTCCCGGGGAAGACGGTGCCTGGGGGACGTCCTCACGGGTGTTCTCGGCCCTGGACGTGGAGCCTTTCGGAGGAGGAGGAGGAGGAGGCCTAGAGGATGGATCGCTCATCCCGGTCCTTGCATCGCTGGGAAGACGCGGCCGCCGGGATGCTCCTGCTCGCGGTCCTGACCATTCTCGGCCCGGGCGGCCTCCCTCCCGTCCTGGGGGGCCCCCCCGCCAGCCTCATATTTGTCCACAGTCGAAACTACTGAGGAAAAGGAAGTTTTTTCTCCGCCGCACACTCATTTTGGTACCTATGAACCTAGAACTTGAGGCGATCACTACTCACCAGTTTTTACGTCTGATATCAAACATATCTTGTACTTGTCCGGATGGAAGGTGCCCGTCCGCCGTGTGGGCTCACAGGTCGCCCGGGGTCGCCGTGTTTTACCCAGAAACAGTCACTGCGGATTTTCTACGTCGTTGCTCTCCATGCTCCTGGGATGGGAGGCCAGCCGTGTGATTCTTCCGTGCATCTCAGACCCGGCTCCGTGCTGTCCTGAGTTCGAAAGCTGAAGATGCTTTCTGGGACGGTTGTGCTTGGGCCCCTCACCGTGTGGCTGCACCCCCAGCTGCGGGTCTGCCCCCCCCCTCCCCCAGGGAGCGCTCGTTGCGCTGGGCATGGAGGGCACGGCCCCCGAGGACACGGGAGCCCGTGGGAACTGCCGGCGCTCGACCACTGGAGATGTTGACAGCGATTCCGAAGGCGAGGCCGGCGCGGGGTTTTAAACTTCAGGGTAATGACGATCGTCAGAAATCTTCGAGGACACGAGCCGCACTTTCACGTGTCCGGGTGCACAGGGACATTTGGGGGCGAGTCCGTTGCGTTTCGACAGCAGGCCGTGGTGTGACTCGGGCGATCTGGTTCCTTCTGCCTGACCTCAGAGAACATATCAGCGATGGATGTGTGAAGGAAGGAAACTGTTGTACCTTTTGGTGTAATTTAAATGAATTTTATTGAAAAAAGAACGAATGTGTCCCAATGGGTTCCTTGTGTATTTGGATCTATGTTGTCATTCGTGAGTGACCCCGTGCCCTGGGCGGGTCGTCCCGTGACCGGGACGTTAGAGCGTGAAGACTCTTCGCCTGATCCCAGCGGCGTCCTTTCCCCGTGGTTTTCCCCTGGCGAGTTCCAGGCCCTTCTCACGCCCCAAGTAAATGCTGGGTTATAAGAACCAGTGTGTTTGCCAGCAAAGCCCTCCGTGTCATCAGACTAAAAATAATAACAGCAATTTCAAAAAGTCCACTTGTTGGTCCTGTTCCCAGCGCACTTTTATTGTTCGTTTCTAAGTTAATAACAATATACAAAACTTGACATCGTAATTATCTGCATCCTGTCCTTGATCTTTTTAGTGGCTCCAAATCTTCGTTTTCACATGCGTGTGCTGTGTTCATTGGGAAAGAAAGTGCTTTTTAAATGAAATTCTATTTGGGGGATTGGGAAGATAATTACTGGCAGAGTCTTTCATTTCCTAGGAGTTACTTTGGGAAAGGAATCGGGAGGGTCACTGTCCATCTCAAGTCTTAACTGGAGTTTAAATTAACACGCATGTTCTACTGCCTGCTATTTCCAGTATTTCCAATGCACGCTATGCACATGCATTCTCGAGTTTAAAAGGGAAGGGTAATTAAGTTGCTTAAAAAAAAAAAGAGTAAAAAAAGCCACCAAGACAGACACGCAGTTGTTCACAAAGAGTGAGCATCTCCCCAGGCCGGCTAAGTGCAGCTGTCGTTGTTCTCGCCACCGCCAACACGCATGCTCAGCACGGAGAGCCAGAAACCTCGGGGCCTCGTGTGCCGAAGGCAGGCAGACCGTACCCCTCCGGGTCTGGGCTTAGCGTCTCACGTCTCACACCTAAGGCAGTACCTCCTCTGATTCGCATCTCTTTGAGAAATACAGTTTTTGCTCTGGGGTGGAAGGTAAAGTTAATCTCTTTTAGAAATTTAGGAATTGCTCCTAAGAGAGATGAATGGGAAGGCAGCCTGAGAGCCCTGTTGCCTCAGGCTTATCCCAAGTAAACTTTTTTTTAAAAAAATATATTTTATTGATTTTTTACAGAGAAGAAGGGAGAGGAATAGAGAGTTAGAAACATCGATGAGAGAGATGGATCAGCTGCCTCCTGCACGCCCCCCACTGGGGATGTGCCCACAACCAAGGTACATGCCCCTGACCGGAATCGAACCCGGGACCCCTCAGTCCGCAGGCTGACGCTCTATCCACTGAGCCAAACCGGTTCGGCCCCAAGTAAACTTTTATATTCTCCCAACTCACACGTGACTTACAATGGCATGGCTGAGGAGGGCCTCGCATGGATGGACTTTACTGATGGCCCTCTGTGGTCTCCAGTTGTGTTGGGGTCTGGGTAGGCAGTCCCTGGGGAGGCCGGTCTTCTGCCTGAACTTGTGCCCACAGCCCCTCTGATGGGGTGTTGACGGAAGGTCCTAGAAGGTCAAAGAGGTTCATTGGTATATGTGGCTATTCCAGACGGTTTTAAGAGTGTTATGTCATTCCTAGATGTTTGACCCTTCCTGTGTTTGGACCATGTAAAAAGACAAAATTCTGCACAAGTTTTCTCGTTATTTTAGATATACAGAGACGGTCGGGGTATTTTAACGTTGTCGAAGAAGATCATCGAATTGGTATTTTTATATAGTTGTGGTATAATGAGCCTTGATTTCATAATTCAAAGGAATCAATAAAGCAAAGTTTAAAAATAATAGTTTAAGCTGCTATAGACGGAGTAAATTTAAAACTTTTATGAACCCCAGGTTATTTTTTTTTTTAACCTAAAACTCTCTCTTTGGTGTCTTTATCCCCCCCGTCATTGGGGCTCACGATTTTTTTTCTTCTCTATCATGTTTAAGGGTGATTTTTCAGCAAGCCTTCTAGAAATTAGCTGTTATTTCACTGCGTAGGCAAAGGTTTCATTACTTGGGCCTCTGATTTGTCAGTTCAAGGAAATGAAAGCCTCACGTTCCAGGTGCACCGAGGAACAGAAGAATCCTGCTTGGAAAGACAACAGCAAACCTGGAAAAAAATAACCAAAAGAAGGAAGAAGGATAACAACAAACAGCGACCTGTTTCAAGCAAGACTTACCTTGATTTGCAGTTTGAAATATACCATAAGATACCTGAAACAATCGTTTTAAGGCCTTCCCTGGCCATTAAAAAAATGTATCACTTACCAATTGACAATAGGATTTAACTAGATTAAAAAGATCAAAGTGTAGTTTTTCTCTAATGATTTTTTTAAAAATTTCAGTCAGAATCCTAGTCGGGCCAATTCAATTCCATTTTTAAAATTTTGTCCTAATATAAAATGTAAGGGTAAGGTATGGAGAAATAATTCTAATCGTGTATTCATATTACAAAGGACTTGACCCTGGGTTTGCTTCTCAGTTGATTATGTTCCATGATGTATATATTATATGTAGTTTGTGAGCGAAACACTGGCCATTTTTAGTTTCATTGTTAAACTAGAGACCCGACGCACGAAATTCATGCAAGAATAGGCCTTCCTTCCCCGGGCTGCTGGCACCGGCTTCCCTCTGGCACCCAGGACCCGGGCTTCCCTCTCAGCCCCGGCTTTGTCCGGAAGGCCGTCTGGAAGGATGTCCAATCTAATTAGCATATTACGCTTTTATTATTATTGATTGAGTTTTTCTGTGTTTTAACGAATTACAACAAATAGATTCGGCCTTTTCTGGGTAACACAAAGATTGCTCAACGACATATATAAAACAGAGAGTTCTTTTTTAGCCAAAAGCATTTTACATTATTTATTGACTCCTTCCGTTTGTTTTCATCAACGACCTTCCTTATCATGTCTGCTCCTTTTTATTTGTATAGCTCGTTATTTAAAGAAATGGCAGTCCTTCCCATTTTTTTCACAAGATAAAATCGAAACGAGGTGTCCAGCAATGCCGGGCACACACCTCACCGCCACCGCCTGTTTCTACAGTTGCCCATCCTCTGGCCTGAGCGAGGAGGAGGGGGATGAACTTTTTAGTAACACCCGACAGCGACCTCGCTGTGAGTTACTGCTTTCATCTACCTCTTCCGAAGGCCTCTGCATGCTTTATTGGCTACAGGATGAGAGAACTCCAGTGAAGCGTTTCGCCTCACTTCCTGGTGATGTCGATTTGGCCGTGAAGCCCCAGCCTGGGTAAGGGCCCCAGTGAGCGGGTAGTCAGTTTCCCCCTCGTCATGGCCATCCCTCAGGAGCCGAGTTCGCCTGCAACGCCTCCTTCATTTCCTGCTCTTCTGGTGCCAAATCCCCACCGGCAGTCTTGCCATCGCCTTGAGATTCGATTATTGCCCTTGATTTATCGAGCCCTTACTCCTGACAAATCCGCAGTGTTTGAAAACACCGCTTCCGGAAGTAGCCCTTCTAAAGTGACCTTTTCCCCCTTCGCTGTTCCCAGATGGTTCGAAAAATGGGGTCACAATAGCCAATGCCCTGGTGTACGATCGAAACTTGGCAAGAGGCCGGCTTTGCGAGCGGACCCCTGAGGATTTACGTGAACGAGAATGAAGATCGGACCGTGAGGGGGCTTCCTCCCGATGGCCTCTGCAGAGCCATCCATGAAGTGACATGTTTGCTGTATTCTTGGCAACGTTAATACCCTTCAAGAAAGAAATCCGTTTCGCACTGGGCATTGCTATACATAGGGAAGCCAGTGAGCTGGATCTTGTAAATCTAGATGTCGTACCTATGAAGTCACTTGTTTTCGCATTGATTGTGCCCTTGGGAGTTTCTGGGCCTGTCTCAGGATGCTCACTAGGGCACGTCTGACGTAGGGTCCCGCCAAGACGCTGTTTCTCATTCGTGGTCGCCGCCCTTGTGTGGTGTGTCACCGTCAGTATCACCATCTCTTACCGTCACTCTGGAGCAGCGAGGCTGGCTCTTCTGTGCTGAGAAATTACTTCTGTGCATCTCAATCAACAGGACCTGTGCAAAGACACCTCCATGGATGTGCTGTTTCTCTGTCTCCCACCCCCCCAACCCCCATTAAAAACTGCATTTATCCAGTTGTGGAGACATCAGGAGTGATTCATTTTGCAGAATCCTGACCTGGGGGGCCGGAGGGGGGATTCGTGCAGAGGCCGATTTTATAAAGGGAAAGGGAGTGGCTGCCAACGAGCATTTCTGTTGATTCCGTGGGTTGGAGCACAGCCAGCTTCACGGTGTCAGGGGTGTGGAGACTGACTGCTTGCCCCTCCTGCAAGATCCATTACAACAGTGGTTCTCAACCTTCTGGCCCTTTAAATACAGTTCCTCATGTTGTGACCCAACCATAAAATTATTTTCGTTGCTACTTCCTAACTGTAATGGTGCTACTGTTATGAATCGTCATGTAAATCTCTGATATGCAGGATGGTCTTAGGCGACCCCTGTGAAAGGGTCCTTCGACCGCCAAAGGGGTCGAGACCCACAGGTTGAGAACCGCTGCATTACAAGGAAAGAGTCCGTGAGAGCCAGGACCCCGGGGAAACCCAGGAGGTCCATCTCATCTCCCGTGTGTCCCACAGCTATGCCAGGCTCCCCAGCTTACTCTGCGGGCGGGTGGTGGTGGTGGTGGTGGTGGGGTTACTGCTTTCTGTGAGTTACTGCTTTCACCTACCTCTTCCGAAGGCCTCACAGATGCTTTATTAGGGGATTAAAGTCCCTCACAGCAGCCTGGGCAGAACCGTCTGCTTGTGGGTCGACAGGCCGAAGGGGTATAGTGGGTACTTGCCACCCGTGAGCTGGGCGCTAGTTCAGGAAAGAAAGAAGCTACCATGGGGGCCACGTGGCCAGCGAGTTTTCCTGGAATGTGTGTGTTTTGTGCTTCCTGATCTGACCCATGCAGTCAAATGGGCGTGGGGAAGCCCTACCTCATGGGGTTGTCAGGAATAGTAAAGAGTGAGATGGTGTGGCTCAGTGATTGAGTATCGACCTATGAACCAGGAGGTCAGGGTTTGATTCCCAGTCAGGGCACATCCCCAGGTGGTGGGCTCAATCCCCAGTGTGGGGCGTGCGGGAGGCAGCCGCTCAATGATTTTCTCATCATTGATGTTTCTCTCTCTCTACCTCTCCCTTCCTCCCTGAAATCAATAAAATTAATGTGTGTTTTTTAAAAAAAAGAAATAGTAAATGAGTCCGGAGAGCCCTCAGGTTGGTGTGATCACGTGTCCTGCACGGATTGTTGGCTAAGAGGCAGCAGCTGTAGTTGACGGTATTTCCTCCCAGAATCCAGCGGGAACGGAGACCCGGGCTCCCCTGGCCCAATTCCTATGGCGTCCAGGTACCTGCTTGGGGCAGAGGGAGGCAGAAGTGTGGGTGCGTGGCCCGGCCCGGCCAGGGATGACGGGTGAGAATGTGCTTGCGTCGGGAGCTGTCCCCTCCCCTGCTCTGTGCCACCAAATATGTCCATGCTCTCCGATGCCTGGTCAACGGCCACCCCGGGCTGCCGTCCCCTGGCCAGACCTGGAGCTCACCGGCTAATTTTAGAAATGACTCGGGCACTCAGCTGCTGCTATCACACTGGCGCAGAGGGAGGGTGGGGGAGGGCCCGGAGGAGCAGTCCGAGAGGGGCTGTGTGTGGAGCGTGGGGAGGGGTGCCTGTGACATTGGTCCTTCGCCCCTGCGTTGCCGGCCTGCTGGGCTCTCTGCGCCGCCACCTGGGGAGACCTCTCGGGCGGGAGAGGTGCCTGTGACCCGAGACCTCGAGTGGACAAGGTACTGTCAGCCTGGGTTTTACGATGGGCACCTTGGGAGCTGATGGGCCAGTTTTCATTCTCCAGAACGTGTTTTTGGGGGGCCGTGGCGGCAGGCCTCCGGTCTTTCGGCCTCTGGTAGGCCTTTCTGGAGTGGACGTCTCTTTCTCAGAACACAAGAGTGTTTTGTGGGTGGATTTTAGAACAAAACGCTGGGCGTGGGCTCTATTAAGAATCAGCCTTGTCAGGACCCAGCTGTTTGCGAATCATTTTTAAAAAAATATGTTTCAGGTCACGCGATAGCCTCCGCTGCGGAATCTCGGCCCGCAGACAATGCGGTTCCTACTTTCAAGGGCTGGTGATTTCTGCTCGCTGTCCACAGCCGCTTGTCTGTTTATGGTCAGGGAGCCAAACCCTTCCTCTTTCACCTTCCCAACCATCAGCCTTAAGGCTAACGGTTTTTAAATTCCAAATGGAGCCCCGTGTGTGGTGGGGGAGGGGTGGTGGTGGTTCAGGGACGGAGGTTTGAATTGCATGCGATGTTGACTCGATGCTCCATCTTAGAGGAGTGGTTGTATCTGGCACCCCCAGTACCAGGCATTGCTTTGAATGGAGACGATTCACAGGCCTCGGTGGTGGGGGTCAGGGTGGGGACAGCGAGGGGGCTGTGCTGTTGACATGGAGCTCCCTCTCTGAGCCCCGAAGGCCTCTCCGGCTGCAGGCCTCGGAGCCCTGCCGAGGGCAGCTTTCCCGTTCTGGTGCTCAGGTGGCTGGGTGGGAAAAGTCCCGTGGGTCCCAGCTGCCCAGTCTGGCCTTGACCCGGCAGGGGCCTGGGTTTCTGTCCCACAGGATCCGGAAACCTGGGCTGCTACTCTCACTCTGTGGCCAGCCGAGACCACGCCTGCCCGGGTCAGGGCACCAGCGGACTTCCTGTGCCCGGCAGGATGGTGGTTCCCGTGGGGACTGTCTTTGCTGCTGACCTGAATCCAGACCTCCTGTATCTGAGCAATCTGTCCAGGGTGGGCTGGGGGAGGGCCTGTATGGTTTAGGCTGTGGATGAGTTCTAGAAAATAATGACGGAGAGAAACGGGGGGAGGGGAGGAGGGAAAGGAGGAGTAGGAGATGGAGGAGGTTTAGTCTCCTGGCCTCCTGACTTTTGAGGGTCTGTATGTCACCAGTTAATAGATATCTGGTGCCACCTGCACATAGGCCTGGTCACCTTGAGTAGTCTCGTTTGGGCTCTGCTGTGACCTCTGTGACCTTGGACAAATCCTTCCTGGTCTGAGCTTTAGTCTCCCCTCCGACACCTGTGGGGGTGGGGCCTGGCCATCCCACAGGTGTCCTCCAGGATTTAGCCCCAGGACAGTGTTTCCCCAGTGTGGGTCCTTGATGACCTACATCAGCCTCCACCTTCTGAAATGCAGGTTCCCGGGCCTGTCTCGGAACTACTAACCCGTCCTGGGGGCAGGAGCCCAGAAATCCACAGACTTCAAACCTCACGGAGGCTGGAGGACCGCCTCTCCTCTGCTGGAAGCCAGCACAGCCTCAGAGGGCTGCCACTCAGCACCCACCTTGTCCAAACTCACCGGGGTGGGACACAGACGGGGACTGAGTATGGATGGCAAAGTTTCGTAGGGAGAACCATCAAGCCCTTCTGGTGGCATTTTGAGATGAGAACAGAAGGCCCAAGAGCTGAAGAGACCCTTCTCTCGATGCCAAAAGAATGGAAACTCTGGCTGGGACTCTACCCTGAGGCAGGTCTTGAGTGTCTTGCTTTCCCTAGGACCGTGGTCGGCAAACTGCGGCTCGCGAGCCACATGCGGCTCTTTGGGCCCTTGAGTGTGGCTCTTCCTAAGCCTTAGGAGTACCCTAATTAGGTTAATAACAGTGTACCTACCTATATAGTTTAAGTTTAAAAAATTTGACTCTCAAAAGAAATTTCAATTGTTGTACTGTTGATATTTGGCTCTGTTGACTACTGAGTTTGCCGACCACTGCCCTAGTGGATAAGAACAACTGTCTGAATGGCCCAGTTTAAGCAGGTGGTTCGTTGATGTGGTATATGGCATATGCTGAATTTTTTTTTAAATTAATAAACTTTATTTTTTTTAGAGCAGTTTTACGTTCACAGCAAAACGGAGGGGAAGGTACAGAGATGTCCCATATACCCCCTGACCTCACACAGGCCTAGCTTCCCCCATGGTCAGCATCCCCCATCGGATGATATGTTTGTTACACTGATGAACGGGCATGGACACATCATAGCCACTCAAAGTCCAGCGTTTACATCAGGGGTCACTCCTGGTTGTGTTACATTCTGTGGGTTTGGACAAATGTGTAAGGACAGGTATCCATCACTGTAGTCTCATACGGAATAGTTGCACTGCCCTAAAAACCTCAGTGTCCTGCCTATTCATCCCTCCCCATCCTCCCTTCACCCTGGCCACCAATGATCTTTTTACTGTCTCCATAGTTTTGCCTTTTCCAGAATGTTATTCAGTTGGACTCATATAGAATGTAGCCTTGACAGATGGGCCTCTTTCACTTCACCACATGCATTTAAAGCTCCACCAGGACTTATCACGGTCCCCTTAATGTTCAAACCACATGAAATGGAATTATTTGAAAAGATGTCGAAAGTGGGTTTGAGACAACGTGAAGGGCCCCTGGGTGCTGTCAAGTCTAACCCCGTTTGCGAACAGCTGCGGCACAACTTGCTCAAGGACACGACCCCCTCATCGTGAGGGCATTCGTCTTAGAAT
>NW_005871278.1:0-11522 GCF_000147115.1 Myotis lucifugus
TGAACACAAACAAATCTTTAGCACAGGAGGAGTGGGCAGTGGTCATTCTGAAAACTCACCGGCCACTGCCTCCTTTTTCCTTTCTTCTGCGTGTTTCACTCCTCTCCACTGACTCATCTATACATAGACTAGAGCAAAGGTGAAATATATGTAAATATTAAAATGCTGTTTATGCTTTGGTATAATCATCAAAATATCTTGGAAAAAAATACTATGGTTCTTTCAAAGTTAGAACGCTAATATAACATAGACAAACAATGGATTCAATTACAGGTTTGCAAATGGTCAGTTGCCCCCCAAAATAGTGATGTATGCCGAGTGAGCAGTAAAAGATGCTGATTTCATTTTTCTTTCTACCGTGTGCTCCCAGCAAGAAGAGGAATGGCATTTTCTAAATAATTTATTTGGAAAGTTGACTGGCTGTACTGAGCTGGAAGCATAACAGTCCAATCTGCCACTACCTGCTGTGGGCCCTGGTGGGCACTCTTCAATATTGCAGAATGGATTGTGTAGCTAATTGCCATGGCGTGAGACTGGAAATATAAATGCCAGCAGAAGAGGGAAATTTTCAAATTGTTATTATGTAGGAAAAGACAAAAACAATTGCAACTGAGAAGAAAAAAACTTGTAGTTGATTGAGAGAAAATAGGAATAGAAAAAAAGTTAAGTGTCAGAATTAGAGAAACTAAAAATACTTAGAATAAAAAATAAAATTAAGAGGTAATGAAAGGAAACCTAGTGTTTTAAAAGCTATAAAGAAAAAGTAGAAATGGTGAGGTAAAAAGCTTATAAATCTATAGCTTAAGATAAAATGTGGGGGTTTCTCTTATTTAATTATTTTTAAATTTATTTTTATTCAGGCATAATTGACAAATAATATAATATAATAGTTTCTTTCTAAAAAGACTTTGACTAGTACTCCCTAATACTCATGAATAATATCTTCAAACCCAAACCAGGAATAAAAGATAATGTAAAAGTCTGTTGACAAAATCTGAGAGATATTTCTACTGAATGCCAAGCTTATGGAACAACCGCTTCTGAAAATTAATTTCCTAAACCACTCATGCTCCGCTGCCTGTCTAAAGGTAAGCAGGGAGATCTTTCATTGATCCTGTTCCTTCTTCCGGTTGTCCTGTTGGGAAAGTTCAAGTCTTTATAGACAAACAGGAAGCTCTCTGCCTGTGCGCTGAGTGTGCTTTTCCAGTCGAAGTGCCCTGGCAATTTCTAATTAGTAACTCACTGGTGACAGACAGTGAAGACTTTCAGTGTCAGCAGCGGAGTGTTTGGAGAGTGGGGATTGAGTGGCATGGAAACCAGCAGGGGGGCACTGCATGTAGGGGTGTGTATTTCCCACAGGAAAACGGACAAGGAGAGAGGTAGAAGTTTGAAGTAGTCTGCTCCGAGTCTTATAAAACAGTCTCCTTACTCTGTCTTGGAAAGTGTCAGAAATCTGGGCAGTGGGATAAAGATGACCATCTGAGAACAGGAGGGCACTCGGCCAGGAGCTGGAAATCAACTCGCTGCCTATAGATGGTTGTGAGAAGGGGAATCCAGGAAAATGTGAGCAGATTGCTATTGGAATATGAAGTCAATAGGTCTGTCGGTTTTGTCTGGGGAGATTTTACTTTCTTTAAGACTGAGTAGAAAAAAATAGCCTCCCCAGGGCTTATAAAATATTGTAAAATAAGCAGATAAGCAAAGCATCATGCTGAGGATTCAGAGAGAAAAAAAAAAGACCAGTGGAAACAATTTATGGAAATCAGAGGGAAAAATGTATTATAATATAATAGTAATAAATACTATTGTTATATTCAATAGCATACAAGAGAAACAAACTGGAGTAGGAATGTGTGAACTAATTTAATTGGGGAGAAAAGTTACAAATATGAGATGGAACAGAAGATTCACAAATAAAAGTGCAATATAAAAATTTAAATCTGTACCGGAGGCGTGATGAGCAGAATGGATATTGTGGAAAGCTGAACGAGAAACACAGAGGACAATGTGAGATGGTCCCTCTGAAGACAGATGCAAACAAGTAAACCTTGGGTTGCAAGATTAAAGGCACTGGAAGACAAAACGAAGGTGTGCATGTGTTCCTGCAGAAGCAGCTCAAGCACCTGAGGCACAAGCTATACGAGAGCAAGAAAGCTTTCCCCAGTCCAAAACACTGCCTAGGAATAAAGGGTCAATAGACTGACACAGACCAGTCAAACTGAAGAAATATCCTAAGTGCACAACAATAGCAACAAACCCCCAATTTACAAAACAAAAGCCAGCTTACCTGGCCTGGAGCAGCTTTCTGATGGCCCAGCCTTCCCTGAGACGCTCCTCAGAGGACAATGAAAGCACATCTCTTACAATTCTGTAGAACAGATTCTGATACACAGTTTTGATACACAATTGGCATTGTATACAAACCAAATATCTCATTAGCACAGTTATTGCATGAGTAGGGAAAACTAAAACTATTTATAGAAATTTGATGGTTCAGTAAATGCACCACAGCATCTTTCTTGCAAAATATATATTTTTTCTTTTCTTAAGAACTTTACATTTTTAAATCCCTTATTTTTTTCTACATCATTTATATTTCACTATAACCAGATTATAACAATAAGCGTGAACCTATGCTATTATCTGGTTGAACCAAATGAAATCGCTCTGTTTTTAACAGTTTTTTTTTACTATTAATAGGGCAAGTACAAATGTTCAAATTTATAGTATTGAGCATATAATATTTATTCTTTGAATCAATTTTATAAATTCTTATAATTAGCTTACTATGTTGATGTTTATCTACATAATCTTTCTTTTTCCTTTTAATCAGCTTTCTTTTTTTATTTAAGTTTAATCTCATTGTCAGCAATAATCTCCAGGTCATCATGCATTCCATTTGCTGGGTGCACTATTTTTTTCTTAATACAACTCCATGTGTTGACTTTCCAGAATACCACCAACATCTCACACTTCCTATGTGAAAACTGGCAGAGGCCCTGGCTTGTGACATGCTGGCTGCTGGGCCTGGTACAGTCACTCCTGATGCTTGTCCCAGGTGAGGGAATGCCTCCCCACAAGGCCCACCTACCAATGTCTGCTTCCAGTCTCTCCAGGCTAGTTGTGTTGTCCCTGTCATTTCATTACATCCTAATATATAAAAACCCAGGGTCCATAACGACTGAACAGTCCATCCCCCGGCCCTCAGGCTCCATTGATCAGAGGATGGTTAACGGGAGAACCGGTGAATAGACTTTATTTTTAAAGAAGAAAAACAACCAGCAAATCCGGGGAAGATTTGAGGTGGAACACGGGCGCTGCAGAGATCCCATGCCGCCAAGGTGAACACGGGCCCCGGTGATGGATGACCACAGACCACTCCGAATATTTGATTTTTAAGGGTGTAGTGAAAAAGAAAAGACTATTTTAAAAGTCTCTCCGAGAGTGTATCTGAGACAGTAGGAAAACTGTCTCAGATGAATTCTTTTTCTGAAGCACAAGGACACATTGTATCAGGATTTTCAAACTGTTTTCCAGACAGGTTGAGTTACTTTAGGGATTTTGCAAATAATCAGGTATATGCTAGACAATAACATTTTAACTGCCTGGGGAGAGCATTTACCACCTTGATGTGTTTTATTGAATAGAGTTGAAAAGAAAAGAATCTTGCTGCTGAAAGCATTTGAACAATCTAGGTCCTGGACGCTCTCCCCGGGCCATCTGAGCAAGGGCAGAGCCCAGGATGGAGCAGGTGTCCCGAAACGGTTGAGTAATTAAATGAATTCAGGAAGTATGGGCTTGCGTTACACAGATTATTTACCTCCGGAATTTTAATATGCTTGTTTGGTGAAAATTCAGGAGAGGAACCATAGTATGTTGTCATCTTTAACTAAGGTAACAGTTATATGTGCATTTGTTTTATTTTTTGCAGGGCACTAATCTGCATTAGCCAGACAGTGAGTTCCTTATACTAACCTACACAATAATAATGATAGTATCAGATCTATTGAATGTATTATATTTTTAAGCACTGAATGCTTAGCAAATATTTAATTTTCATAGTAAAAGATGGTATTGTTTTCTGTTTTTTTTTAAATGAGGCCTAAAGATATTATAGAGTGTGCCTAAAGTTATAAAGTGATATAGTAACTCACCAGCCTTTGAACCCCAACTTACTTGACTATTATTGTAAATTCAGTATATCGTTTATTTTCGTTTCTTCAAAATCTGGAATTGGCCCACAGTTCCCTCAGCTCCCTGCCTGGCCCATGGACTTTCAGCTCCTCATTTATTGGACAGGTATTAGCACCTCATTACCCCAGATGGCGCTTATCTATATATATAAAACCCTAATATGCAAATAGACCAAATGGCAGAACAACCGAACAACCAGTCGCTATGATGTGCACTGACCACCAGGGGGTGGGCATGGAACATGGCGGGCGTCAGCAGCAGCCTGTCCTGGAGCCCGGCTCTCACCTCCTGCCAGCGCCCGGCACCAGTAACAATTGCTCAGCACCATCAGCAGTGCGAGCTGTGGCTGCCTGCCCCGATTGCCCCTGAGGGCTTCTTCATTTCCCCCTGCTCCTTAGGGGAGATTGGGGCAGCAGCCGTTGCTTGCACCTGCTGCTGGCGCTGACCCCAATTGCTCTGCACCATCAGTGGGCACGAGTGGGGCAGCGCTGTCATCACATGAGAGCAGTGGCAGCAGGAGTGGGGCTGCCGGCAGACAGGGGACTGGGGGCTGTGAGGAAGGGGCCAGGCGGGGGCACGGAGGATAGGCCGAGTCCCACCTGCCCCTGTGCCCACTGCAGCCTCGTGGCCCACAGTTCCTTTCAAGGGGCCCAAATTCATGCACTGGGCTCCTAGTTGAATAGATAAAACTAGCATGTTTCTAACTCTGAAATGTCAACTTCTCTGAATTTTCACAATACATTTGCATCTTGGTTTCCTAAATTATTTTCCTTTTCTATTCTTAAGTTATTTTTCCTTTCAAAAGTCTTATCTATCTAAGCCAGTTTCTTGTTTTTTTTAACCTTTTATCTTTTTAGTCTCCAACTTTTTACTTTCTGTTTTCAACAGAAATTAACTGTTTCTATTTCATTCTGTGTCCCCATGTTCTTGTGGGAGGTGGAAGGAGGCTCTTTGAATGAAAAAAAGACCAAAATCATATGTTTGTAAAGTAAAAATAAAACTAGGACAATTATTTCTAAAATGATTATATTTTCACTAGTGGCCCAGTGCACGAAATTCGTGCATGGGGGAGGGTGTGTTCCTCAGCCTGGCCTGCACCCTCTCCAATTTGGGACCCCTCGAAGGATGTCCTACTGCCAGTTTACAGGGATCAGGCCTAAACCAGCAGTCGGACATCCCTCTCGCAATCGCGGGTTGGGGGGATATAACCCTCTCCCCGGCCTCCCTCCCAGAAGGATCCCTCTAAACCACTGGCCGGCCGATTTTTTCCCCCCAATGTGCCCCCCCCCCGCTACAGGTCCCCTGGGTGGCCTGATAACTCAACCCCCCCCCCCCCCCCCCGCTGTCCTGATCACCTCCAACTGATCCCCACTGATGGCCTGCTTGCCCCCAACTGACCCCCCCTGCTGGTCTGCTTACCCCCAATGGCCCCGCCCCCCACCAGCCTGATCACCCACAACTGCCCTCCCCTCTTGGCCTCTAACCGCCTCTACCTCGGCCCCGCCACCATGGCTTTGTCCAGAAGAACATCTGGAAGGTCTCCTGGAAGGTCTCCCAGTCTAATTAGCATATTACCCTTTTATTAGTATAGATATATTTGTCTGTAAATATGGTTATGATTGCAGATATGAGTAGGACAAGGGAAAATTTTATAGAATGGGCCTTTTATCACAGATGGTTTGCCATGTATGCATTTTTTCTAAAGAAGTAAAAATTACTTTAAAAAATGTTTCAGGAAGACTTTGAGAAATTTACAGTATCTGCTTTTCTTCCAAGAAAGTTGTCACTTTTATGCCAGAGTGAGAATTATTTGTATGCTTTGTATGTCAGCATTGGGCCACTGTGACTGGGGGGCACTTAGCTTGACTTGAGAGTAATTATCTTGTTCACTGGCTGGGAGGGAGGGTGTGTGGCAGAGGAGATAAATACTCGGTTCTGGATTATTCATAGATTGCTGACTTTCTGGATTGATTGTGCAAGCCCCTCCTTTTATTGATGTCCACCTTCTATTGACAGACATCTACCCTGGGAGAGAAATGAGATGAAACTCTCTTTCTTTTCATTGTAAAAAGCATTTGAATTCCTAAGGTGTGATAAGGCCACCCAGCCATCCACAGTCAAGGTACATATTTTCATGGAGGATGTTCCCACTCTTGAATAAATTAAAACAATTTTTTTCTTTTAATTTAAATTTTCTTCTATAACTGTTTTCTTGTTACTTAAAAGCTAGTTTTTTTGAAACTACTTCCAAAGCTTTTCAAGCTGTATATGTCCTTGGAATGAATTTATAAATAAAAATTGAGCCCGGCCAGTGTGACTCAGTGATTTAGCATTGACCTATGAACCAGGAAGTCACAGTTTGATTCCAGGTCAGGCCACATGCCTGGGTTGTGGGCTTGATCCCCAGTACGGGGCATGTAGGAGGGCAGCCGATCAATGATTCTCTCTCATCATTGATGTTTCTATCTATGATTCTCTCTCATCATTGATGTTTCTATCTCTCTCCCTCTCCCTTCCTCTCTGAATCAGTAAGAATATATTTTAAAGAGAGAGAGAGAGAGAGAGAGAGAGAGAGAGAGAGAGAGAGAGAGAAGAGAAGAGTATATATGTTTGTAAATAAGAAAACATGTATTTGATGCTCTTAGAAAGTCTTATTTTCTTTCATTAAAACTTGTGCAGTATAGGGAAATACATAGATTCTCTTAATTTGAAGAAAGTTAGAGGGAAAGGTACTAATTCAGAGTTCCTTGGGAAAATGTGTCACTTATATATTTTTTATGTTTATTTTTTTAAATCAAAAACTGAAATATTTTATATTCAGAAAATATATTTGGATCTAAATATCTTCTATAATTTTAACCCTAAAATATCAATTTAAATATTTTAAAAATGGTTGGGATGTTTGCTTTTTTAAATAAGTTAGGTTACTGGAGTTCTACATGTTACTGGATCACCTGGGGTAATTTTCTGATTGGAAAATTAAGAATTATAGTCAGAGGGGAGGACATGAGAATTTTTAAAGAACATATTCAATTTACTTTAGAAGCCGAACCTCTCTTATCATGTGACTTGTTTTGTATGTTTGTTAAACTATATTATCACATAAGCATTGCTACTATTGGGACAAACAGTGACAGTTGATTCGGGTCATTTGAATGTCCACTGTCTGTTTTAATTTGTATGTTCGTTTTGACTCTGTCATATGCTCAAACTTCAGTGGAAGTCATGAGAACCTATTATTTTTGCCTGCTTCCTCCTTTACATTGGAAATATTCTTTTTTACTCAGACGGACCTTAACTTTGATGTAAGGGATTGTTTCCGTTGCCAACTATTTTCTTCCTTGCCAAGTAAGACAGTTGTTGTGAACTCTTCAGTGATGCCTTCCCCAGGATATTTGCAGATGTGGTTGGGAAAAGTCATTTCATCCCCGACCTTTGCATATCAGGTGCTGGGGTGCTGGGGTGCCGCCTCGCCTGCACCCCGGCTCTCTGATCGCAATGCGGCTCTCTCTCCCTCCGATCACCATGGCGACCATGGGGCCTGCGCCCCGGCTCTCTCTCCCTTTGATAGCCATGTGATCACAGGCCACAGGCGAGGCGGCACCCCCGGGGCCCGCAGCCTTGCCTGCAGCCTGGCTTTCCGATGGCGATCACTGGCTGGGGGGCAGGCAAAGGCGGCCCTGGGGGCCACCCGGCTCTTGCCTGCTGCCTGGGTTTCTGATCACTGTTCTTCTGTCCTTTCCCTTTCGCCTCCCATTATTGCGCCTATGTATGCAAATTAACCGCCATCTTTGTTGGCAGTTAATTTGCATATCACCCTGATTAGCCAATGGGAAGTGTAGCGAAGGTATAGTCAATTACCCTTTTGTCTTTTATTGGATAGGATTTTAAAATATGTATAGATTCATAGAAAGTTGCAATCCCTTCTACCATGATACAACTTAATGGTTACAATTTAACGAAGTACAATATCAAAACTAGAAATTTACATTGGTGAATGTGTGTGTAGCTCTGCAATCTTATCATGTGTAGGTTCACGTAACCTCCACTGCAATAAAAACACAGAACGGTCCCATGCATTTGGAGTGAATTTGAACCACTATGTGGCTAAGCTGTGGTCACAGTGGATATTTTTGAAGCGATCTTTTCTAGAACAGAGAACACAGTGAGCAGTGGCTTTTAAAGATCAATCAGATGGAAGAGAAAGCTACTTAAGTTTAGAAAATATGGAGCTAAACTGTTACCTGGCATCAGAAACTAGAAAGAATCACCAGGAACTTGAGGTGGACAGAACGTGCACCCTGAGGTTCCTTAAATTCCATGCAGAGGGAGATGAGAAATGAGTGGGACAGGGAGCCTAAGCTGAAACCCTCCACCCTGTGAAGTCATCTCCTGGCCTGCTCCCCCCACCCCCAACCGGTGCCTCCTGATGTTTTGGAAGATGCATCTCTACCACTCTGATCATGAATCTCTGAGCAGAGCCCTGACACCAGCAACTGACGCTGCGTCACCCATCAGGCCAGACCTGGGCGTGCACTCCTACCTACGCCTTGCCTCTCCCTCTGGGTCTGGAATATTACCTTGCTACCATTGGTTCTCCCATACACTTAACCTTAACTACAGCTTGCTTTTGTTTGTTTTTGGTATAATATGAACAATTATCAGTGTATGAATGTATTTTGTCTCACAGAGATTATAATACATATTTCAACTTTGTAAATTGTACTATGTTTTGAAAAATCATTGTGTTGCTGCATTCATTTGTAGCTTTAGAACTATTAGCTCTATTATATGAAAGACTGAGAACATTCTTTAGAAAATAATTACTAACGAATGCTCCTTTGCCTTCTAGGTACAAACACTGGGTCCCAGATTATCTGGTACAATTAACGTCAGGGCTTTTTTACACGAGCGAAAATATACAAGATAAAATGATCATGTTTTCAGATTTATTTACTTATGAGTCTAATAAATCATGATTGCTGTTTAAATGGTACATGAAGTAGGCACAAACACATAAATTTCAAAGGATGTTTATACCAAATTTTCACAATCCACTAAAAGATAAAAATATCTCCAAAATATATTTTGGGAGTCATTGTTTTAGTTGAAAGTAATATTTAGTGTATGAATGTGGCTCCCAGAAAAACTCCCTGGCCATAAAAATTATAATTAAAACAATTATAATTTAAAAAACTAATATGATAAAATATTGTTGGAGCTTTAAACATAAGAAATAAAGCATTTAACTGAAATTCTGAAACTTCAGCAAATATAACTTTTTTAAATTACATTCTCTTTTATAACTCATTTTATCATAAATAATTTTACATTTAACAATCAAGTGTATTTTTGTGTTCTGAGTTTATTATAATCTCTTCTTAAATAAGCAAATTTTTGGTTAAATTCTCAATTTTTAAGTTCATAACACTAATTTAAATATTTTACAACGTTTGGAAAGTTAGAAGTTTCTTCAAAGATATAAATATGTCCTCGTTTTCTATTATGAACTTCAGCAAATGTCCTGGTATACAATTAAGAACAGTTTTAAATGTTCCTAGATGGAACAAAAATGTTAGCAATGGCTCCTGTGTTTTACTTAATACTGTGGCCCGGTGCATGAAATTCGTGCATGGGGGGGTGTCCCTCAGCCCGGCCTGCACCCTCTCCAATCTGGAACCGCTCAGGGGATGTTCGACTGCCCGTTTAGGCTCCAGCCCTGTGGGATCCGGTCTAAACCAGCAGTCGGACATCCCTCTTACAATCCGGGACTGCTGGCTCCTAACTGCTCACTTGCCTGCCTGCCTGATTGCCCCTAACCACTTCTGCCTGCCATCCTGGTTGCCCCCTAACTGCTCCCCGGCTGGCCTGACTGATGCCTAACTGCTCCCCTGCTGGCCCAATCACCCCCGACTGCCCTCCTCTGCCATCCTGATTGCCCACAACTGCCCTCCCCTGCTATGACCCACCTCCTCCATGCGAGGCGGCGGAGATGCTGGGACTGGCCTCCTCCATGCCGTGAGGAGCTGCCGGACCCCCAGGCCTCACTGTGTGGAGTGGCTGCTAGGCCCCGTCTCCACTGTGCCATCTTGTGGCAGCCATCTTGTGATGACGTTTCATGAAAGGGCCACCTAGGCTTTTATTCTCCCTTGACTTATAGGGAATAGTTTTCTTTTCTTTTTTTTTTTATATTTTATTGATTTTTTACAGAGAGGAAGGGAGAGAGATAGAGAGTTAGAAACATCGATGAGAGAGAAACATCGATCAGCTGTCTCCTGCACACTCCCCACTGGGGATGTGCCCGCAACCCAGGTACATGCCCTTGACCGGAATCGAACCTGGGACCTTTCAGTCCGCAGGCCGACGCTCTATCCACTGAGCCAAACCGGTTTTGGCGGGAATAGTTTTCTTAAATCACACTATAGATTTCAGTTCTGCATTCATATTCATTTTTCCTGAAAGGAGTTCTTTGAGTATCTAAGACTCACATATGTTCTTCACTTAATACAGTGCCACAACATTATGAGATTTAGGAGAAATATTTTTGAGAATGGCAACTTAGTAGAGACACCTCAAGGTCAATCAAGGTGTGTTGATTTGCCATCTCTGCTAAGTGATGGCAAGAAATTGCATAGCCCTTGGACAGGGACAATTGTGTGCCTAGATTTCTAGGGGTTATGCAAGGATAAGAATGTTTGCTAGAGAATTCATTCAGGCTTTCCATCGCTTTATCTTGCTGCTATTGGACATGTTCTAATACTGCTTTCTTTCTTTTATAGGTTATTAAGATTAAGTGATATCTATATATAAAAGCCTAAGCAACCTTTACGACTAGAATGACTGGTCAGTTACTATGATGAGCACTGACCACTAGAGGGCAGATGCTCAATGCAGGAGCTGCCCCCTGGTGGTCAGTGAGCTCCCATAGCCAACCTCCCATGGCCCACCAAACCCCCATGCCCCTCCCCCCCCGCCACCGGCTGGCCAACCTCTTGTGGCCCCTCTCCCTGGCAGGCCAAACTCGCAGGCGCCCTTCCCCCAGACGGCCAACCTTCTGCGGCCCTGATCGGTCCCAATAGGGGACTAAGCGAGATGCACCAATCAGTCCTGATCTCCAGCCAGGCTAAGGGACCCCACCAGTGCACGAATTCATGCACCAGGCCTCTAGTGTTATAATAATAAAAAATGCTGACAATTTGGCTTTTCAAAATGGTGGCCAAATAGGTAGATGTGTCTTGAGCCTTCTCATGGAGCCAATAAAAGGAACAACTAAATCGAATAATATCCACTGGAATTGGCAAGTTTAACACAGCTGGTGAGACAATTCA
>NW_005871278.1:11637-26637 GCF_000147115.1 Myotis lucifugus
GGGGGGAGAGAAACTTGCAGCGGTGAGGTTCTTCTGCCTTTATATTTTCCTTGCTTTTACTCACTGAACCCAGTTAATCGGGCCTTTCAATTACAAACACTCGAAGAGGCTGTGGTGCCAGTGGGGGTGCAGTTTTGTGGAGGAAGGAGAGAGGCTGTGGAGAGGAGAGGACAGGGAGAGGTGACCAGAAATCCAGCACTGGGACATTCCTGACCCTCCAAGCCTAAACAGCCGTTTTTCTCCTGAAGAGCCAGCCCCTCCCAGCAGCACCCACAGGGCAACTAGTGCAGCTGCACCCAGCCTTGAGCTTTACAAGGGAAAGAAAGAATCTACAACCCTGGGGGACTGAGTTGAGGAGCCATTTGGTTCCAGAAACCAATAAAGGAACACCCACACCTAAAGCCATGACAGAAATAGATGCTTGTGTAAATAAGACTGAAAGAAGGCAGACAAGTGGATTAAAAAACAGTGGTACATCTAAACAATGGAATACTATGCTGCTATAAAAAAGAAGGAACTTTTACCATTTGCAACAGCATGGATGGACCTGGAGAGCATTATGCTAAGCAAAATAAGCCAGTCGGAGAATGATAAATATCACATGATCTCACTCATTTATGGAATATAATGAACAACATAAACTGATGAACAAAAATAGATCCAGAGACATAGAAGAATCAAAAAGACCATCAAACCTCAGAGGGAAGGCAGGGGAGGGTGGGGGGCAAGTAAGAGATCAACCGAAGGACTTGTATGCATGCATGTTAGCATAACCAATGGATACAGACACTGGGGCGGTGGGGACTTGTCCTGGGAGGTGGGAGTGGCTGGGGAGGGGTCAATGGGGGAAAAAGGAGACATGTGTAATACTTTAAACAATAAAAAAATACTGACAATTTATTTAGGCACAAAATTGATATTTTTAGTCATTCATTTTATATTGTTTTCCCATGATCATATTTTTTAATGTTATTTATTAATTGACTATAGGCTCAGTGCACGAAATTCATGCACTCAGGAGGGGGTTCCTCAGCCTAGCCTGCGCCTCTTGCAGTCTGGGAACCCTCGGGGGATGTCCGACTGCCACGAAGGCAGGAGAGGCTCCCACCACCACTGCTGCGCTCACCAGCCATGAGCCCGGCTTCTGGCTGAGCGGCGCTCCCCCTGTGGGAATGCACTGACCACCAGGGGGCAGCTCCTGCTTTGAGCATCTTCTCCCTGGTGGTCAGTGCACATCATGGCGACCGGTTGTCCCCCTGTTTGGTCGATTTTCATATTAGCCTTTATTGCATAGGATTAGAGAGAGAGAGTGGGGTAGAGAGAGAGAGAGAGATTTTTGTTCCTCTTATTTATGCATTCATTGGTTGATTTTTGTATGTGCCTTGACCAGAGGTTGAACCCCAAACCTTGGCTTATTGAGATGACCCTCTAACCAACTGAGCTACCCAGCCAGGGTCATGCTAATATTTATTTTTAAAATGCACAAAATTTTAAAGCAAAAATAATAAAAGAAAATGAAAAGAAGCTCTTTTATGAATAAGATATTAAATAAATTAAAATATATTAAAAGAAAAAATAAATAGTTATAGCAACTTACCTGTAATCATGCACAAATGGCATAAAAGAAAAGGTAGGCAGGTAGGATGCCACATTTTTTACATAAATATACAGAATATCCACTTAAATTTAGACTTCAGATATATAATAAATTGTTTAAGAATAAGTATGCCCCATGTTATATTTAAGATATTTTTTCATTTAAAAGTCCATTTTTGTTAAACTGAAATTTGAATTTTGCTGTACCTTCTCTCTTTTATCTGGCAACTCAAGATTGGGGACTCCTAGAATTCCAGTATTTTGACACCTAATGTAATCAATGTTTCAGTTAATTTTAAATTAACCCATGACTTCCTTGCTTCATTATCAGGAACACCATACAGTCAGCTAACCGAGATAACAAATTTTATTTTATTTTTTTCACTACATTTAACTTTTAATTGACTTAAAGGTTGGGACAGAATCTCCCAGTTGCCTTACGCAGTTTCATTTTTATAAGCCTTCCTCTCACATATTATTATATTCTCATCCACAACCATGTCTTTGCTTATGTATCTGAGTTTTATTCAAAGCCCCTAGTACAGTGATGGCGACATCAGAGGTGACACGCGAACGAATTTTTTTGGTTGATTTTTCTTTGTTAAATGGCGTTTAAATATATAAAATAAATATCAAAAATATAAGTCTTTGTTTTACTGTGGTTGCAAATATCAAAAAATTTCTATATGTGACACGGCACCAGAGTTAAGTTAGGGTTTTTCAAAATGCTGACACGCCGAGCTCAAAAGGTTCGCCATCACTGCCCTAGTACTTGCTCACTATGTGATCTTGAATTTCATGTGAAAAACATGACTTTATGTCTTAAAATTTGAACTCAATCTTTTCCAATTTTTTTCACTTCTTGGCATTATTGTATTTTGTGAATTCACACACACACACACACACACACACACACACACACACACACACACACACATCTATGGAAGCTAACCAGCTTTTTTTCACCATTTTAAAACTGGTTGTAAGAAGAAATATATCTCTATAATTGTTACCGCTTCGTTATTTACATCATAGGGTTTATAAAAGTTTCTACTACGTAATGAAATGTTAGATGGCTTGTCTGATTCAAATAACCAGACTTTAAAATTAGCTTAATTCATTATTATATATGAAGCATCCCCAAGAGCACAGCTGTGCAATTTAATTCCATTGAAACCTCCTCCCTCTTAGCAAAATATTTAGATACATAGACATATAGATTGAGAATCATAATAGGGCATAGAGGAAATAGACAATGGTTAAAAGATGAATTTCACTTGCCACAACATATTTTCACGATTTTTCTCCCTATGAATCTACTGCCTTTGGGGTTTTGTGTGGCAGAGAGCAGAGTACGTTGTAGCTGAAGCATGTTTTGTTGCTGATGTTTTAAACCCTGCCTTTCTCCCAATGAATTTCTTGCTTTTTAAATAAAAAGAATTCAGTCCTATCACCCATCACACATCAGTATTAGTGGACAGGCGCCTTTCTTTCCTAATGTTATCATCCCCAGCCCATCCACCTGTCCAGCTCTAGCAGCTGTGTTAAAGGAACACAGATTTCTGGTCAAATGTCACTGATATCGATAGCACTTATTTAGCAGGTGCTTCAGCAATCCGGTTTAATGAATATGAGCTACACTTATTTCTTCTGCTGCTGCTGGCATGTTGAAAATAAAAGTAAAATGGTGGTAAGTGTGTCAAAGACCCCATCAGCACAGACTTCCTTAAGAGACAAAACCCAAAATAACTACTAATGTGTATGTTCCTGCTACAGTGACAGTCAAAAAAGACTTAGGAAACTCATCTTCCTGAGTGACTGTGACCTCATTGTCATTCAGTAGACACACCTGTGAAGTACATCCCCAAGGTGCAATTTGAAGTGATTATTTTAATCAAGAACTTCCAAATGGTAGCATCGTGAAGGATCACCACCTAAAACTTCAGAACTCCAATGCCACTTTCAGGCAGATTCATTTTTTTTATTTTTTTGGCAAATGACAAATGAAAGTCAAAATCTGAATGTTCTTCCCTCCTTTAGGTTCATTAGGCTCTTCATCTAGTTTTGTTAAAGCTCATGGGTTTTGTTAGGTGACCTCGATTGTTAGCAATAAGTGATAAATAAAGTTATGAGTTGTTGCCAAATCTGGATGGGAGGGTCAACAAGCACACAGGTAACAAAACAATAATTATTCAAACTCTTTACAGTGAAGAAGTAGTAAATATTGCTATCATGGCTCGTAAGAAAAGCAACATAAGTAACAACTCTCATGCTCTCTTTAATTCATCCAATCAATCACTTGTCCAAAACTATTATTTGAATATTTTGTTTGTACACATGTGTGTTGTACGTGTGTGGTAGGGATGAAGTTAGGCAATAGAGAGATGACAGTGAACATGAAGGTCACCACTTGGTCCTGATGGAGCCTGGTGGCGATTATGTGTTGACTTCTGTGAGTTTGTTATAACTGGAGTAAATGTAAGTTTGGGTTTGAGGTGAATTGATTAACTCTTGATTCTATTTTATTCTTTTAAAATATATTTTTATTTATTTTGGAGAGGAAGGGAGAGGGTGAGATGGCCCCGATTGGCCCCGACTGCCATCCAGGCCGAAGGACCCCACCCATGCACCGGGCCTCTGGTTTCATTATAAGCAGCATGAAGAAACTAAAATAACCTTTGACATTTTTTGTGTGGAAATATCCTCAGCTAATTATCCAAGTTCACCTTTCTACAAGTTGTGCTTTCCATACAACTGCAGGACAGATTTCTGTTAATCTTTCCACCACAAGGGTCTCCCCTCGTTCCGTGTCCAATAGCATGTTACTTTTTTCTGAGCTCTCAACAACACCACAAATGTCCATATCATACTAATAGTCCTGATCATGGCAATTTAGGTATTACTTAAGGCAATGTAGTTTTTCTCTTTATGTTTCTTCATTGACCTAAAACTGTCATAAATTTTATTGAAACTCGTATAGTATACCTCATAAAATAATCTACCCTTTCAACAAGTGATTTTATAGATACAGCTCTAACATAATGCAGACATAGTCTCTTTTTAAAGGAAAATTTGTATGTACTACTTCTTATAGTTATGACAGATATCAGAACTGATCAAGGCACTTTTTGTTTCTAAGCCCTAACACAGTATCATCATCATTCCAAGTAGTGCCATACAGGCCATCATCAATGACCCTAAGTGTTGGCATGTGAAAAAAAATGTTTGCAAAATATGAGTGCCTCATTCTTTTATCTGGAATCATCACTGTAATATTAACCAGAAAGATGCCTAAAAATATAAAATCAAAACAATAAAGATGCCTTTCATTAACAATTGATGTAAACTCTCAATGTAAGTCCATATTATACAAAGAAAATACTTCCTATAATTTTTGCATATAACATTATTCCTTTTATTTTAAAAATTATGCTCATTACTATATAAACTTAACCAATATAGGATAATACAAACAGTAAACCAAGCTATACTTCCATTTCCTGCTATCCAGAAATGAAAACTCTCAATATTTGTTCTATATTAGTTTGGATATCTCTCTCTCTTCCCATATATGAATAAGGAAATAGATGAATAAATAGATGAAATCCTAAATTTAAAAAATCCAAAACAATCACTTTTTTGATATAAAATACTAACTTTTATTTTATCTGAATAATAGGAAAAAAAGAATGAAAATAAAATTGAAGGTTGTAGAATATCTAATCAATCTTTATTTACCTAAATTTTTAAAATAATACTTCTGAAATAAAATGGAAATATTTGAAGGACTTAAGGTCATTTACTTTTGTTTGGAAATTATTTCAACTTTAGCAGTATTTGTGGTCTTCCTGTCAACAAAGTTAAATAATAAATCTAATTACATTTTCTTATACAATCTGGTCTTGTATTTTCAGAATTTTGCTACTTGTATGTTTATTTTTAGATTGTCAACATGTTTAATGCTAATAGTATAACGTGTATTAGGTTTTAGTCCATATTCACGTTTAGCCCTTGCCATAGAGTTTTCATTGTTTAGTTCTTTATTTGATCTTATCTTTTGATGGTTGAATTTATTCTCAAATAATATTCTTTTATTTTATCCAGAAAAATACTGGTTTGAATTTTTTCTGATACATTCTTTGCCTCATATATTTGTTGACACATCTGATATCTACAGACATCTAACATTATTGTGGAGAAGGCTTAAATATTTTATCAGTGAGACCATCTGGCCCTGGAATTTTCTCTGATAGAAAGATTTTAACTATGAATTCCATTTTTTTCATAGATTTGGAACTAGCAAGGGTATTTATTTCTTCTTGAGTGAGCTTTGTTTTCTTTGTCTTTTGGGGAAGTCCTTCATTTCAAGTAAGTTGTTGAGGTATTTTAACTTCAAGTTTATTGTTTTCTTATTTACAAATTTGGAGTCACTTCATTCTTATTTTCCTAGTTTCTTAAGAACATTTATTTGAGAATTTTTTACTTTTCTAATATAAGTAATTCCATAAATTTCTTTTCATGTCCGTTTGTTGCTTTCCACACATTTTTAAATATTGTGCTGCTGTTTTATCACTCTCTTTATAATACTAGCATCACTCAACATTTTCTATCTTCTATAGGTAAAGTCACTTATCATTAAAAATAATTCTCATTAAATACTTAAAAACTATGTAGTATTAGTTGCCTAAAATCTTCCTCTGTTTTCTGGGGCAATTTTTCTTGTAGTGTACATTCTTGTTATGGCTTTTGTTTTCATTTCCTTTTATATTCTATTGATAGGTAGACATAGATAATAGATAGAAATATAGACACATACTCATAGATACACACGCAGGTACACACATATATTATATATTTATCTTGGACATGACAATCCCTTCTATAATGCCCGACTAAAGTTTTCGGCATTTTAATTTGTTACTGTGTTGCAATCTGTTGGTTCTGGGTTTTTATCTTTAGTTTCTCCTTCAGTGGCCTTCTGGTAGGGTAGAATTTTTTTTTTTTTGTATAGAAATATACTTTAATTATCATGGCTTTCCCACATAAATTGATTTGTTTTAAATAGGAGTCACTTGGCTGGACTCAATTTTTCCCATGGATTCTAGATCGTTCAGGACTATAATTATTTTGTGGGTCACCTACTTCCTTTTTGTGTCATGTTAGCATCTTTTCTTATTTTGACCTTATTCTCACTGGATTCAACACATTCTTCTCATTTTGTATTTGAAATTATTGATATTTTTGTTATTAATATGGTTTTACCTTAGAAATAGTATTAAAATAGCTAATATTAATTAAAGACAGTTATTATGTGCTAATGTTTATGTCTCTGTGTTTATGAAGTTGAATAGAAGATGAAAACCTAAGAAAGAGTTACTGTGCCAAGCTTTACTAGGAGTTCAACCTCAGAGCAGGTGAATGAGGAGGAAAGGGGTGAAGCTCAAGAAGGAGGCGAACGAAATGCAAAGTGGCTGCAGCTTCTAAGCACACCCGCTGGCCCCTATCTCCTCTCCGGGCTACAGGCCTGGGCTCTGCGGGCTCTGGAGGAGCTGCGAACGGAGCCTGCGCAGGTGAGAGACAAGGGACTCAGCTTCCACCCACCCGCAACCTCAGCCTCCGCTCCAGCGCCCGGCGCCCTGGCTCAGTGGGTAACGGCAGATCAGAAAGGCCATGGGAGCTCTGTTGCCACATTCCAGGTCCAGGAAGAATGCCAATGGATTGCTTCTGAATGGCAAGGAAATTCTCTTTGTAATGTGGTGTGGAAAGTTCAAGGAAAAAAAACTGACAGTCAAATTGTCCGGCCTCACAGTATTCTATCAGAGTTAACAGATATCTATTTATTTACTAAAGAGAAATCCAATGTAACTCCTGAAAAGACGGGGTGTGCTTATAAGAAGCTTTCGAACAAGCATGAATTAAAACCATTTTCAAGATTATCCCGCTCCGATCTTTAGAAAAGGAGTATAAAGCACCATCAAAATGAAAAGGGAACCCACTATAAAGGAGAACATATTTGCCAATGATACATCTGATGGGGGTTCATATCCAAAATATATAAAGAACTCATAAACTCAACAAAAGGAAGACAAACAATCCAATTAAAAAATGGGCAGACCTCAATAGATATTTCTCCAAAGAGGACATACAAATGTCCAAGAGACATATTAAAAAAAATACTCCAAGTCACTAATCATCAGAGAAATGCAAATTAAAAGCACAGTGAGATATCACCTCACACCTGTCAGAATGTCTACCATCAGTAAATTATCCTGCTGGCAAGGATGTGGAGAAAAGGGAACCCTTGTGCACTGCTGGAGGGAATGCAGACTGCTGCAGCCATAATGGAAAACAGTATGGAGACTACTCAAAAAATTAAAAATGGAACTTCTGTTTGACCCAGCTATCCCACTTCTGGCAATATATCCTAAAAAATCTGAAACACCAATCAGAAAGAATGTATACAACCCTGTGTTCATAGGAGTTACAATAGCTAAGATCTGGAAACAGCCCACATTCCCATCAGTAGATGAGTGGATAAAGAAGCTGTGGGACATTTACACAATGGAATACTATTCAGCTGTAAAAAAAAAAACAAAACTCTTACCCTTTGGGACAGCATGGAGGGACCTGGAGAATATTAAGCTAAGTAAAATAAGCCAGACAGAGAAAGATAAATATCACATGATCTCCCTTACTTGTGGAATCTAACGAACAAAATGAATTGACACACAAAATAAGACCGGAAACATGAGGCCTGGAATAGACTGACCTACCTCGATGTGGGGATTAGGGGAGAAGAGATAAACCAAAGAACTTATATACAGGCAGTTACTCAGGTTTCACTGGACTTGAGGTATGTCGCCATCTCCCATTTACAGTATTTATAAAAAAAAAAAAGAGTTCCATCATTTCGACATATGTACATATGTGCTTTATGTTTTTTACTAGAGGCCCAGTGCACAAAAATTTGTGCACTCGGGGGGGGGGGGAGTCTTTCAGCCCCACCTGCGCCCATTTGCAGTCCAGGACCCCTTGGGGGATGTCCACCTGTTGACTTAGGCCCACTCCCCGGGGGATCAAGCCTAAGCTTGCAGTCAGACATCCTTCTGGCAGCCAGGGAGCCCTCGGGGGATGTCCGACTAAAGGCTTAGGCCCCAAGGGATCGGGCCTAAACTGTTAGTTGGACATTCTTAGTGCTGCCATGGAGGTGGGAGAGGCTCCTGCCACCACCTCTGTACTGGCCAGCCATGAGCCAGCTTCTGGCTGACTGGCACTACTCCTCGGTCTGACCTAAACCCTAGAGATTAATACTTCATTTTACAACTTTTCCTCAGTTTATAGGCAGCAGCAAACTCAGACCACACAGTCAGCTATGCAAGAAATGTTGCTTTCTTTATTGTTTAGTAACCAAACCTAACTACAACTTCAGCCCCATTCTGCTAAGTGAAAAAACAAAAACAAAATATTAGTTAACTTAGGTTCCCCACCCTCTTCTCTGGAGTTGTACTTCCATGTCAGACAGTTTATATCTCAGGCAGAGGTGCCAAAGAACTAAGCAGGGTCCAGGACATCTGGACCTCAGTCTTCTGTCTTGGCTGGCCCCCATCCAGCTGCCCTTGACCCTCACCTCAGAGCTCAAGTCCATGCTGATCCCTGGTATATTCTCCTCATCTGGGCCTTGAGGCCTCTTGAGTCCAATTCGCTCTCTCCCTCCCTCCCTGCCACCTTCTCTCTCACACACAAAGAGCTATTGGGCTTTCTGGGGTGAGGTCCTCTGACACCTCATCAGCCCCGTTGCACGGACACCATCTTGGTGCCTGGGTCACGGCCACAAAGCTGTGTGGCTGCTCTCAGACCCTCCGTCTCCTGCTGCCTTAGGGAGTGACTCAGTGGGAGGGGAGGGTCACAGTCCTTTTTACATGGCCGCCAACAAACACTCAGTGTTCCTTCCCTCTAGTTCTCCTTCTCCTCCTCACCCCAGTCCAGGCATGTCTATGTACAGGGCAGGGGAGGGTGGGAGGCAGGCGTGTCTCTGACCCAGCACACAGGCTTCCAGATCCACTGCTCCCCCAGGAGGCCTTCCACTCTCTGGACCTCGACACCCAGAACCTGCCCTCTCTCAGCTGCAGGTCTTTGCCCGCAGTGGTCAAGTCTGTTTAGAGCAGTGGTTCTCAAACTACGGCCTGCGGGCCACATGCAAATACAAATATTGTATTTGTTCCCGTTTTGTTTTTTTACTTCAAAATAAGATATGTGCAGTGTGCATAGGAATTTTGTTCATAGTTTTTTTTTTAAACTATAGTCCGGCCCTCCAACGGTCTGAGGGACAGTGAACTGGCCCCCTGTTTAAAAAGTTTGAGGACCCCTGGTTTAGAGGCTTGAAGTCAAGAAGTGCCTCTTTGTTCTCTGCTTTCTGGAGGCGGTCAGCGTGGAACATTCCTGTCCTGGATTGGGGAGGGGTCTCTGGGTGTTAAGAATACCAGGAGGGGGAGCACAGACTCCTCCGAGAGCTCTGAGAGGGGAAAGGCAGCACCCCCTCACCTCTAACCCCAGGACGTTTCTTTAGAAGCAGAAGCCTCATCCTGTGCAGGGGCCTGTGCTGGCTGCCTCAGTTTCTCAGAGACAAAGAATTGGATGAACGTCTTTTCCCCACTGCAGTAACTGCTTCATTTGTTCATTCTCTCATTTTTCATTTTTCATTAGCTGCTAAATCGCCCCTATGGCTGCAAACCTGTTGTGTCTGACTCAGCCAGCGGGGGGCTATGGGAGCTGTGCAGGGACAGGGGAAGTGGGAGGGGGGCCCGGCCTGCAGGGAGGGTCAGTGGTGCCTGCCAGGCTGTCTCAGAGGATGTGGCTTAGGTTATGTCCTGTACTTTGGCGACTTTAGGAGGGGAGGCCATGTCCTCTGCTCCCCACTTTGACTCAGGGGCGGAAGTTCTCCTTGCTCTCTGGCCTCATAACTCAGTGGATCATGGTGGGATGTGGAAGGCAGGTGGCTTCTGCGGCTGCACATGGGCTCCGGCCTGTGGCCCGGGACCTGGATCCGGGTCCCGGATGGCAGGCAGGCAGCTTCTGGGGTCGCACACTGGGCCTGGATGGCGGCTCACGCCAGCTCGTGCTGTCCCACCCTGCCTGCAGTATGCAAATAAGCCGCCATCTTTGTTGGCAGTTAATTTGCATATCGTGCTGATTAGCTAATGGGAGGCTTAGTGAAGGTATGGTCAATTACCATGTTTGTCTATTATTAGATAGGATTATTTATTTACCACAAGTAAAGGTCAGGAATTGTTATCTTTCTTTTAATTTTTTTTTTTTTTTGCTGTTTCACTTCATTACTGCTGTGCATGTGCTCCATGTGAGTGATGTAGGTGCTTATGTAGGTGGGTTCCGACTTACAGTGAAAATTGCATTAAGTCACGCTGTAGGAACAGATCTCCGACATGACCCGAGGACCTACTGTACTTATATGCACTGGGTAGTTTCCACTTCCTCACTGATGCAAGAATCAGATGGCTCTGATCCTCACCCCTAGGAGGCATTTCTATAAGAGAAAGAAAGTTCCAGTACCTGAAAACCTTCAAGCTAAGAGTCTTTCCAGGGAGATCAACAAATTCATACAGGAACTGTCTTGCTCATCTCTAAAACTCGGTCCTTGCAGCAGTGCTCACAGGTCCCACTGGAGTGCGGGTTCAGCACCTCACCCCACATGTTGTTGCTGTCATGGAAAAGCTTTCCCAGAAATTGCCAGGAATGGGAGAGCATGAAATGCTTGTATGTGAAAACAGAGATCAGTTGCCCTTCCCATCTTTTATTTTATTTTATTTTATTTATTTATTTATTTATTTATTTATTTTAAATATATTTTATTGATTTTTTACAGAGAGGAAGGGAGAGAGATAGAAAGTTAGAAACATCGATGAGAGAGAAACATCGATCAGCTGCCTCCTGCACATCTCCTACTGGGGATGTGCCCGCAACCCAGGTACATGCCCTTGACCGGAATCGAACCTTGGACCTTTCAGTCCGCAGGCCGACGCTCTATCCACTGAGCCAAACCGGTTTTGGCCCATCTTTTATTTTTTATTTGGTCTTTAAATATATTTGTATTTATTTCAGAGAGGAAGGGAGAGGGAGAGAGAGATAGAAACATCAATGATGAGAGAATCACTGATCAGCTGCCTCCTGCACTAGAGATTGAGCCTGCAACTAGGGCATGTGCCCTGGCCAGGAATTGAACCCATGACTCCTGGTTCATAAGGTTGATGGTCAAACAACTGAGCTATGCCTGGCCAGGCTCTTTTTAAATTGTTGAATACTGTTACAAGATGTCCTTCATTCCCTTGTCCCTTCCTCCCCCTTCACCCAAGCCCCTGCCTCCTTCAATACATTGTTGTCTGTGTGCATGGGCTAAGCACATATGCATATACGTTCTTCGGTTAATCTCTTCCTGTCCTCCTCTCCCCTCCCCACTGACACCTGTCAATCTGTTCCATGCATTCATGCCTCTGGTCCTACTTTGTTTGCCAGTTTATTTTGTTCATTATATTCTACATATAAATGATATCACACGGTGTTTGTCTTTCTCTGACTGGCTTATTTCACTTAGCATGCTACTCTCCAGGTGTCTCCATGCTGTCTCACAGGGTAAGAGTCCCTTCTTTTTTAGAGCTGCATAGTATTCCATTGTGTAAATGTACCACATATATTTTATCCACTCATCTAATGATGGGCACTTGGCTTCCCATCTTTTCTTCACTTGTCAGCAGCCAGGATAAAGTTAAAGGACTGTGTACTCCCAGTCAGAAGAACAAAAAGAATCAAATAAAATACAAAAACAAAAAGAATATAATGAGGAACAAAAGGAGAAAAAAGAAACATAAGGGTTACGAAACAAGCTAGGAAGACTACATCATCCCTAACTACTAGTGAACCTCCAGTAAAGGACCCTGGTCCCCAAAAGAAAGAGATATCCCCCAAGCCTGAGAAGAAAGAGACCCACAGAATAAGAGCTCAATATAAAGTACAAGGCGAATTTGAAGAAGAAATCTTGCCAAAATACAAAAACATGCCACAAGAAAGAAGTCTCCAAAAAAGAGTCCTGGTCACAACACGTCTCATGAGATCTCAGAAGCAGCAGAGCCCAAGACTCCAGCTGAGGGTCCAGGGAAGAAACCAATAATCAAAGAAAAGATGGAGAAGGAAGGAAACTCTCTGCTGGAGGAAAAAGACCCAAGACAGATGCCCAAAGGACAGAGGCCAAATTCCTCACTACAGCTAATAAATCTGCAGGAAAAGTTCTCCACAGCCCCCACAATGGCCCCCAAACCCAAAGTGCCCCAGTGGACCTAAAATCAGTGGCTCAACCAGGAGGAGAGCTTCTGAAAATTACACAGGCCCTGACCTCTGTCACAAACCTTCTCCAAGAGTGAGGCCTAGGCTTCAGCATGTTTAAGACCTCCACAAGTAATTCTGATATGTATTTGTGGGTGGAAAAATCAGTGGTTTGAATCCATGTTTTAAATTGCTCTTCTGTCTATTTGCTAATATAATGGAAAATACAGTGTTTTTATTAAAGTAAAAAAAAAAAAAGTAACAGCATTTAAAAACCTGGCTACTCCATTTCAGTGGGATGACTTCTTCACAGGCCACATGGAACCATCCTGTCTCAGAAATGTCTGTTAGGGGTAAACATGACTTTACCCGTTTGTTCTTTTCCATCTCCTGTATTGGAATTGGTCAGAATTCTCCACATGGAGCATTGATTCCTATGCTTCTTCAGGGAGGAGTGATAGACAATGTATGTGCCTAGATTGGGTCCAGCACAATGTCTCATATGACTTCTCTTCTCTAAGCCCCAAGTAAATCCCACAGAGGTGCTACTATTTTTTCTCCATTTAGCTGAGAAATGTTACACAGCCGGTAGTCACAGGGGCTTATGTTTAAATATATGCACTGTGATTCCACCTCTGGACTCCTCTTCTAACATCACCTATTTAGAGTAAGATTCTGTGGAGATGATGAAACTGAAACCCAGGTTCGGATGTCTGCTACAACAAAAGCCAGGCTCATGAGACAGGCGCTGGTGAGAAAGGAAAGAGGTTTATTTAAGGGTTAGCCACCTGAGAAGATGGGGGGTTTCTGTCTAAAACCCACTTCCCCACCTCAGAGAAGGCAGAGTTTTTATAAGGTGGGAAAGGGAAAGTAGAACAAGGAAATCAATAGGAGGGGTTTGTAAAGTTCTGTACTTGCAGGCCATCACAGTCCAGTCTGGTAAGAACCTTGAAACTGGTCAAGTGATGGTCTGGTGTGCATCTTCCTGGTTTTGTTTGAAGGTTAGCAAATGTCCTGGAGTTGGAATTCCTAAAGGTCTGTATCTTCTGAAGTTAGTTCCTAAGATTCTTATACAAACACTAGAGCCTGGTGCACAAAATTCGTGCACAGGGGGGTCCCCTCAGCCCAGTCTTCACCCTCTCCAATCTGGGACACCTCAAGAGATGTCTGCTTGCCAGTTTAGGCCCAATCCCGGGAATCAGACCTAAACTGTCAATCGGACATCCCTCTCACAATACTGGACCTCTGGATCCTAAATGCTCACTTGCCTGCCTGCCTGGTCACCTCTAACTGCCCCCCTACAGGCCTAGTTGCCCCTCACTGCCCCCCTGCCAGCCTGGTCATCCCCAACTGCACCCCCCCACTGGCCTGGTCATTCTTAACTGCCCCACCTGCCAGCCTGGTTGCCCCTTAAACCCCCCACCACCGATCTGGTCTCCCATGCAACCTGCTGTTCAGTCATTTGGTCATCCTTCACTAAACCCCTGCCAGCCTGGTTGCCCCACACAGCCTGCTGTTCAGTCGTTTGGTCATCTCTCACTACCCCCACTACTGGCCTGGTCTCCCCAAGCAGCCTGCTGTTCAGTCGTTTGGTCACCCCTCACTGCCCCCCCTGCCGGCATGGTTGCCCCATGCAGCCTGCTGTTCAGTTGTTTGGTCGTCCCTCACTAACCCCCCTGCCGGCCTGGTCATAGGCAGCCATCTGGTGAGGGTGTGAGGGTTAATTTGCATATTACCTCTTTATTATATAGGACTAGAGGCCCTATGCATGAAATTCTGCAAGAGTAGACCTTCCTTCCCCCAGCTGCCAGCACCGGCTTCCCTCTGGCACCTGGGACTCAGGCTTCCCTCCTGCTGCCAGCAGGCACCTGGGACCTGGGCTTTCCTCACAGCCCCAGTTTTGTCTGGAAGGTCGTCCAGAAGGATGCCCGGTCTAATTAGCATATTATGCTTTTATTATTATAGAGGCTATTTATCTACAAGCTACATATTAGTCAGAGTCAGCATTCACAGAAACATTGTCAAAAGAATGGTGAGGTGGGTTACAATTCCCCACTATTATCTGAAACAGAA
>NW_005871278.1:31637-48961 GCF_000147115.1 Myotis lucifugus
GTTTTGTGAGTAATTTCTTCAACTTATTTTAAACTAGAAATTGTTTGGAAAGATTTCTTTCTTTCTTTCTTTTGCGCCTTTAGTATATGGGGATTTGCTTTATTTTAAAATTAAATTTCAAAAGAATTAAATGGTAAACGAATAAATAAAAATAGTTCAAACTTTATTGTATGCCTTAGGTAAGGGCATACCTTCTCTTATACCAGTAAGAGATGCATCTCTCTGTACAGTCCATGGGAACTTCACCCAGGAATGTTACCTGGCAATGGGAATGAGAGAGAGAAAACATTTTATTGAACACATGTTGATGAAATAAATGATTTTTAAAAAATATTTTATTTTCAAGACACTATTGTCTTCAGAAAGAGAAAAAAAAAGTCTTTATAGCTGCCAGGAATTGAGATTCAACCATTAAAGACCATCACCAAGTGTAATTTGATTGAACTTATATTACGATAATAAAGAAAGAAACAAACCTAACTACCAAAGTTTTTTTATACCCCGAGCAGAGTTGGGAAAGAGCCTGATAAAACTGAAATATAAGTGAAGGAAGAAAATGGCAGCCAAACAGGTAGACATGTTATGCACCTTGTCCTGGAGCCAGACTGAAAAAATAACTAAATCAGAGACCATCCATCAGGGTTAACACATTAAACACAGCTGAGGATAGAATTTTCAACAAGGAAGGGCAGAGGACACCTGGAGAATTGTCTGTGTACATCTGTGTTCTGTTCCTTTTGTGTTGTGTCTTGTCTTTTTTTTAAAAAATATATTTTGTTGATTTTTTTTACAGAGAGGAAGGGAGAGGGATAGAGAGTTAGAAACATCGATGAGAGAGACACATCAATCAGCTGCCTCCTACACACCCCCTACTGGGGATGTGCCCACAACCAAGGTACATGCCGTTAACCAGAATCGAACCTGGGACCCTTCAGTCCACAGGCCGACGCTCTATCCACTGAGCCAAACCGGTTAGGGCATGTGTCTTGTCTTGTAGTTTGTGCTGTTAGGACACTGCCTCCACAATGGTTGGCACAACATAATAGAGAACAAGCCACATAACCAGATACCCTGACAGGAGCCTCCATCCATGAATGGGACAATAACATTCAAGACCCAACTACATCAAGAGAACACAAATATCTCAAGTAGGTGGCATCCCTAGATTACCCAGCCCAGAAGACCTGAGAGACTGCACCACTGGGTTCCACAAAACATTTACTACATTAGACAAAGTCAAAAAATCTGGGTGGCATAGCAGTTTGATATAATACAAAAAAAAATTACAAAGGAACAGAAAAATGGGGAGACAAAGTAAAATATATGATAGAAAAAAAGGAATCACCAGAAAAGGAACAAAATGAAATGGAGGCAAGCAATTTGTCAGAGAAAGAATTCAGAGTAATGGTTATATGGATGCTCAAAGGGCTGGACAAGAAATTCACCAACATGTGTAAAAAATCAAGTGGAAATGAAGACTGACATAGCTGCAATAAAAAATACCCTGACCCTAGATCAGGGGTCCTCAAACTTTTTAAACAGGGTGCCAGTTCCCTGTCCCTCAGACCATTGGAGGGCTGGACTATAGTTAAAAAAAAACACAAACTATGAACAAATTCCTATGCACACTGCACATATCTTATTTTGAAGTAAAAACAACAAAACGGGAACAAATACAATATTTGTATTTGCATGTGGCCCGCGGGCCATAGTTTGAGGACCCCTGCCCTAGATGGTTTGGCTCAGTGGATAGAGCATTGACCTGTGGACTGAAGGGTTCCAGGTTTGATTCCAGTCAAGGGTATATGCCTGGCTTGCAGACTCAATCCCCAGTAGGTGGAGTGCAGGAGACAGCCAATTAATGATTCTGTCGCATCATTGATGTCTCTATCTTGCTCTCCCTCTCCCTTCCTCTCTGAAGTCAATAAAAACATATATATATTTTTAAAAAATGACATCCTAGAAGGTTTCAACAGTAGACTGGAAGAAACAGAGGACCTAATAAGTGAGTTAGAAGACAAGACAGAATAAAACACTCAAGCAGAGCAGCAACAAGGAAAACAAAAAACAAAGAAACAAAAAAAACTTAAAAAGCAGAAGAGCCTAAGGGAGCTTTGGGAAAACATGAAATGAAACAACATCCACATAATAGGGGTTCCAGAAGGTGATGAAGCTGAGCAAGGAATAGAAAACCTATTTGAAGAAATAATGACAGAAAACTTTCCTAAGTTTGGGGAGAAAAAAGTCACACAAGTCCAAGAAGCACACAGAGTCCCAAACAAGATTAACCCAAAAAGACTGACATCAAGACACATCATCATTAAATTGGAAAACATCAATGACAAAGTAAGACTCTTAAGGACTGCCAGAGAGAGACAGACATTTACCTACAAGGGATCTCCCATTAGACTATCAACTCATTTCTTACAAAAAACATATCAGGCCAGAAGGAAACGAGATGAAGTATACAAAGTGATGCAAAGTAAGGGACTGAATCCAAGAATACTATACCCAGCAAGACCATCATTCAAAATAGAAGGGTAAATCAGGAGCTCTGCAGACAAAAAAGGGTAAGGGAGTTTATTACCACCAAGCCAGCAATGCAAGAAGTGCTAAAGGGACTGCTGTAAAAAGAAGAAAGGGAAAAGGAACATAGGCATAAAGAATAAAAATGGCAACAAACAAGTACCTATCAATAATAACCTTAAATGTAAATGGATTAAATGTTCCAATCAAAAGACATACAGTGCCTGAATGGATAAGAAAACAAGACTCATATATATGCTGTCTATAAGAGAACCACCTCAGAACAAAGGACACACAGACACAGTGAAGGGATGGAAAAAAAATTAAGGCAAATGGAAATGAAAAAAACAAAAAACAAAACCTGTGGTAGCAATATTTATATATGACAACAATGACCTCAAAGTGAAGGCCATCACAAGATGTAAGGAAGGCCACTTCATGATAGTAAAGAGATCCATTCAACCAGAGGATATAACTGGTAAACATATATGCACCATGCACCCATTACAGGAGCAACCAAATACAAAAAAAAAACCAAAACAAACAAACAAAAAACACAAACAAAACAACAACAAAAAAGCTTCTGGAAGATATCAAGGAAGAGATGGACAGCAATATAATCACAGTAGGGGACTTTAATACCCCATTGGCACCACTGGATAAATCCTCTAGACAAAAATCAGCAAAGAAACAGCAATCCTAATTGACTCACTAGATCAGATGGAATTAATTGAAATCTTCAGGAAATTTCACCTCAAAGCTATGAAATATACATTCTTCTTAAGTGCACATGGAACATTTTTAAAGATAGACCACATGTTAGGACACAGGCTAAGTTTCTACAAATTCAAGAAGATTGAATCATATCAAGCATCTTCTCAGATCACAATGGCTAAAATTAGTAATCAACTACAATAAAAGCAATAAAAATAATCAAACACATGGAGGCTAAATAGCATGCTATTAAACAATGACTGGGTTACCAAAGAGATAAAAGAAGAAATAACATTCTAGAAACAAACAAAAACAAACAGCAATCCAAAATCTATGAACACAATGAAAGCAGTCCTGAGAGGGAAGGTTATAGCACTACAGGCAGACCTCATAAAACAACAAAAATTGGTAATACGTTATCTAACCCTACAACTTTAAGAACTAGAAAGAGAGCAACAAGAATTAGAAAAGCCTAGAGTAAGTAGAAGGAAGGAAATAATGAAGATCAGAGCAGAAATAAATCTAGAGTCCCCCCCCCCAAAAAAAAAACCCCCACAAAAACAATATAAAAGATCAATAGAACCAAGAGTAGGTTCTTTGAAAAGAGAAACAAGATTGATGAACCTCTAGCAAGGCTCATGAAGAAACAAAGAGATAGGACCCATATAAACAAAACCAGAAATGAAAGAGGTAAAGTAACAACCGACCCCACAGAAATACAAAGGATTGTAAGAAAGTACTATGAAGAACTCTTCCAAAAACCTGGACAACCTAGATGAAATGGAAATATTCCTAGAAAAAGAAATATTCTAAAACTCAATCAGGAAGAATCAGAAAACCTGTATAGGCCTATAATTACCGATGCAATTGAAACAGTTACTAAAAAAAACTCCCAGCAAACAAAAGCCCTGGTCCGGATGGCTTCACAGGAGAGTTTTACCAAACATTCAAAGAAGAACTAACACTGATCCTTCTTAGACTATTCCAAAAAATTCAAGAGGAAGGAACACTTCCAAGCTCTTTCTATGAAGCCAGTATTACCTTAATCCCACCCCCAGATAAAGACACTACAGAGAAAGAGAATTACAGTCCAATATCCCTAATGAACATAGATGCGAAAATCCTCAGCAAAATATTAGCAAATTGCATCCAGCAATGTATTAAAAAATCATATTCTATGACCAATTTGGATTTATTCGGGGGACACAAGACTGGTACAAATCCACAAATCAATAAACATGATACATCACATAAAAATAATTGAAAGACAAAAACCACATGATCATATCAATTGATGCAGAAAAAGCATTTGACAAAATCCAACACCCTTTTTTGATAAAAACTCTCAGCAAAGTGGGAATAGAGGGATCATACCTCAACATAATAAAAGCCTTATATGACAAAACTACAGCCAACAACATACTCAAAGGGTAAATAATAAAACCATTTCCCGTAAGAACAGAAACAAGACAGGGATGCCCACTTTCACTACTCCTATTTGACATAGTGTTGGAAGTGCTAGCCATAGTGTTCAGACAAGAAGAATAAATAAAAATCCGGTAAAGGTTTAACCTCTATAATTTATAGGGAACTCATGCAACTTAAGGAACTGAAGATAATACAATCAAAAAATGGGCGAAGGACCTAAAAAGACACTTTTCAAAGGTGGACATACAGAAGGCCAAGAAACATATGAAAACATGCTCAAGGTCACTAATCATCTAAGAGATGCAAATCAAAACAATAATGAGGTACCATCTCACACCTGTCAGAATGGCTATCATAAACAAATCAACAAATGACAAGGCTGGTGAGGATGTGAGGAAAAAGGAACCCTCTTGTACTGCTGGTGGGAATGCAGACTGGTGCAGTCACTGTGGAGAACAGTATGGAGTTTCCTCAAAAAATTAAAAACGAAACTCCCATTTGACCCAGTAATCCCACTTCTAGGAATATATCCCAAGAAATCAGAAACACCATTCAGAAAGATTATATGCTCCCCTATGTTCATAGCAGCACAATTTACAATAACTAAGATTTGGAAACAGCCTAAGTGCCCATCAGCAGATGAGTGGATTAAAAAACTGTGGTACATCTACACAATGGAATACTGCACTGCTGTAAAAAAGAAAGAACTCTTACCATTTGCAACAGCATGGATGGAGGTGGACAGCATTATGCTAAGTGAAATAAGCCAGTCGGAGAAAGATAAATATCACATGATCTCACTCATTTTTGGATTATAATGAACAACATATACTGATGAACAAAAATAGATCCAGAGATATGAAAGTATCGAACTGTCAAACCTCAGAGAGAAGGCAGGGGAGGGGAGCAGTGGTTAAGAGTTCAACCAATGGACTTGTATGCATACATATACCAGTAAGGAGAACCCATGGACACAGACAGTAGGGGGTGAGGGCATGTGCTTCAGGGATGGGAGCGGGAAGGGAGAGGACAATGGGGAAAAAGGGAGACATATGTAATACTTTCAACAATAAAGAATTTAAATATAAAATTAAATAAATGGAAAATAAGCTGGGTCATTATCAGCTGGGCAGAATTTTCAGAAAAAAATGCTTTACCTTTCAAGGTTAAACTAGATAGGTTTTGATTCATTTAAAGAAATTAAATATTTAGTAGTAACCGATCTGAATACTTTAGTCCAATCTCTCCTCCCTAATGTTTTTCTAAATTTTCCAGGTATAAAATTATCTGGTAATGTAGACAGAATAAGAAGTATGATCTTAGTCATCTGAATAGCAGAATCAGGCAAAGCTGCCAGGAGCTTCTCATACAACTATCAGTTCACGCAGACAGTGTCCATTTTCACCATTCTAGTGCCTTTGTTAATAGTGTTAACACAAGAAACATTCAAATCTGTGAAGAATTTTTCTGAGTTTATTTGAGGCAAACTGTCAACAAATGCTGGGAAGCAATCTCAACCTATTGGAATAATGCTCCAGAGAACGGCGGTTTTCTTCTATTTTTATACATTGCAGTCAAAGGAGGGGACATAGGCGGGTTACATGAAATCCATTGGTGATGGATTAGAGAGGCAGGAGAAAGCAAAGCAGGGAAACCTTTGGGATTGGGTGAAAAATAAAATGATAGGCACGTACCGCTTTTACAGGATAGTTAACAGTCAACAATTAACTCGATAATAATGAGGGGTTTGTGGTCTCTGCGGGGGGGGGGGGTTCTCTGCTTTGAGGGGTCTGGAAAAAGGAAAATTACTTTGGCATTCCACTCATATGTTATCATAGATGCAAAAAGGCAATTGACAGGGTCAGTTAAGATGAAGATTGGCTTTTCAGGGAAGACACCTGCCTAGGACATGACTACCCACCATAAACTGCTTTTAGGTTTCAAAATATTTAATTTCAGACCATCCTCTGTGGTTGTTTAATTCTCTGAGTTTGCGAGGCTGCCACACAGGCCTTCCCTGAGCCTGTCAGGTTAGGATGTGGCCCCTTTCCATCCACAATAGCACATGTGCTTCAGGTGAATAATCTACCTCTTGATAAAAATGTGAAGACTAAATGTGATGGGTACATCTTTTTAAATTAGGAAAATACCTTTATTATTTTTGAAATGTTCCAATATTCAGTGTAAAAACCATGATAGTGGCTTCTTCACTTCACAAATTATAGAAAATTACTTTCCCCATTCTTCACAGAAACCTCTCTCCCCCTCCCCACCCATTAGACTGGGCTCCATTATGGCTGAAACAGGCAGGGAGGAGGGGCAGAGAATATGGCAAGTAGAACCAAGGCGCTCTGGGCAGCCAGAGGCTTTTCCTGCCCAGGCTGAGTCCCAAAGACCTGTGAGCCCTCTGAGGGAGGCTCGGTCCACGCGTATCTGTGACACACTGAGGCAGGCCTCTGTCTTGAAGGCTGACAGTGGCAGAGGGTCTATGGCGTGGCACTTGTGGCTGATGGATACATTTTAATTCCGTACATGTAATACTTAACTATGTCAAAGTAAGCTGATTTTATGTAATTTTAATGTTTTTAAAATATAGGCAAAAGTTTAATATCCACTATTTGAGAGATCTATAATAATAAAAGGGTAATATGCTAATTAGACTGGACAGCCAAACAACCTTTCAGACATCCTTCCGGATGACCTTCTGGATGAAGCCAGGGCTGCGAGGGCTGAGGGCAGCCGCTGTGGCTGCAAGGGCCGAGTCCCTTGCACGAATTTCATGCATCGGGCCTCTAGTATATAATACATACACATCAACATTTATTAGTAGAAAAAACATAGTTAAGTGCTGTGAAGTCCACTTGAAGGGTTTTAAATTCTATGCCCTAAAATAATGATCTTAAAATTTAGAAGTGGTTTTCAATTGACCAAACAATGGAAAGAATCGGTCAGAGAAAGAAACATTTGGATACCTTTGTGTTTTCAAGCTTTTATTGAAAATTATCTGAAAAAAAATAGTATTAGATCCATAGAATCTGCACAACAAATGGTGTCACATATATATAGGCTTCTAGTAAGGAGACTGAACTGGTAACGTGTAGAGGACATACACGCAAAAAGTGACCACTTTGGAATAAAAAGACCTTTTATCTTTGTTCTAGCACTGTTAAGCTAAGGAAATACTGGACTTTTGGCAAGTCACTTACTCTCTCTGTGACTTAATTTGCACATCTGTGCAGTAGAAAATATAAATACCTACCACATAGAATACCTTTTCCCCTCACTGGGACTGACCTGCTAGTTTTGGAGGCAATCAAATGGTTAATCTTACTGGTTCTCTGGCATAACTGAGGGTCATTTGCAGACTATTTTCTTTGTGGTCCAGCCAAGAGGGTGCCATTTCACTCTAGTCTGAAATGGTCAAGAAGAAACACAATCCCCTCTCCTCTCCTCTGGCTGGGGTGGTCACTCAGCCTCCAGCAGGACTATGATTTCACAGAAAGTGGAATGTACAGTCATAGGCATTGGATTTCACTACGTTCACTTCCCACGAAGGACGGTCGGCTGCAGGAGGACTTGCCTTTGGATTTTCTCTTCACACTGAGTTAATTCTCCCCCCTCAGCTTCCTGCTTGGACTGTCTCTACTCCTCTCTTCAACTTCTTCAGACTAACTTGTTCGCCCCTCATAATGCTTCACAATCCCAACACAAGAATGTCCCCAGTCTTGGTTTCTTCCTGGGCCCCTAACGTTGAGCACTCCGGACCTCAGCCTCAGAAGCACAGGTTTTTGCACCTGTCTGAATAGTCTCACTGACCTTGGTGGACTCTAGTTTTCCATCCAGTAAGAGAGAGGAGAGATGTGGGCCTATGGGTTCCCTTACTTAGTGACTCAGTGAGAAGACACACCATTGAAAACACTTAACTCTTTTGGAAGTCAACAGACCCTCTTGGACAAATAGGCACCCCTTTTAGGGATGACAAACTTAGTTTCATTTATCATTTTGGAATCTGGAAATGTCATGTACACACATGAAAAAACAAAGCTAAATTGCTCTCATGGTGCCACCAGCTCCTGGTTAATTCTATTTAGTTAGCACCTTCCCTCCCCCACTGAGGGACAGAGATTGTCAGTTTTTCCAGCCACTATCATAGGCTATGATCGCACATGAACATAGCCAAGAGCGTTGCACGAATGAAATATTGTTATTGGAGAAATGAGGGCTAGTTTGCATCTGTATCCTCAAATCTAAGATGTCATTATTGTATAATAGACATTGTTTTATGAACCAGGAAGACAGAAAAACAATGCTGTTATTAACTCTGATAAAACAGTGATTTTTAAAATATGTCCCAATTTCAGAATTCTTAAAATGAAATAAATTGTGTATCTTGGAATCTATGAAAGATAGAAAATAAGGAAAATGCACATTTACCCAATGGGGTACTAGCAAAGCAGACTTAGGTGACATGTAAGCATTATTTCTTAACATGTAGCAGAATAAATTATTGTTACATAATATAAAATAGATTTTGTTTGAATATTATAATTGAGTTCACGTAGCTCTTCCCAGAACTGGCCAACTTATTTGTATAGAATATCAACTTAATTTTTTTTCCACCTTAAATTCCTTTGCCTGAAATTTTTTTCCTGAGATAGGCTTACTTTTGCTACTAAAAACTTTTAAACTTATAAAAAAGGGTATTTTCTTTTTCTTTTTTTTTTAGTAATAATAAAAGAAGTATGGTGTGTGTGTGTGTGTGTGTGTGTGTGTGTGTTTGTGTGTGTGTGTGTGTGTACACGCGCGTGCGCACGCACAGGCATGTATTTTAAGGAATCAAGGCATACATAAGGCCACAACAAAGCTATTATTCTGTTTGTGCCTATTTACTTAATAAGCTTATGGGTCCAGAAGGAGCCCTCTTCTCAGTATTCTCCTTAGTGTCTAATCCTAGGGTTTGCATTCAATCTGGGGTCTGCAGTAACTACTATATAGATACTTAAGAATAACTTTACTATATTATTCCTGAAATACTAAGAAGTTATAGATAAGAATCATAAGTGGCGACTTTTTAGAAGTATACTAAAATGACAGTAAAAAAAGAACATCTAGTGACATGGCTATGGATTAACTAGAGAATATTAAAAGCCTTTGACATTTTAAGGATGGCTTTAAAAATAAAGAATGTGTTTAGACTTAGCATCATTCGTTTTCTTAACAATTTTATGTTTCTTTTGAGATGAATGAATGTCTTATGTTTTATTTTTCTTATTTTTCAATAAAGGAAAAATAATTTCATCTCTATTTAGACTATCTCCAATCCTTAAAGATTAAAAAATACTCACTAGTTTCTTTGAAACCATTAAGTATACAGTGAAATTTTTTAAAAATATATTTTTATTGATTTTAGAGAGGAAGGAAGAGGGAGAGAGAGTTAGAAACATCAATGATGAGAGAGAATCACTGATTAGCTGCCTCCTGCACACCCCCCACTGGGGATCGAGCCCGCAACCCGGGCATGTGCCCTTGACCGGAATCGAACCTGGGACCCTTCAGTCTGCAGGCCGACGCTCTATCCATCGAGCCAAACCGGCTAGGGCAACAGTGAATTTTTTTACCCTGAGAGTACTGGCTGGGTGTTTAGGAATCACATGTTTGTGAGTTTAAGGAATCCTCGCCTGGCCTCTAATTTACTACAGACTCAGAAATATATGTGTTGATCTACGTGCCCAACCTCAACAGGCCTGTGCTTGAGAAAGAGGATGGGGAGTGACACAAAGAAGCAAAGCCGGACACCTGCCTGGTCACTGTTGACCCACCACACTTAATTACATTTTCAGTGATCTCTGACCCAGATGTCCACAGTTCCATGGGGATTTATATGTTTTATCCAGCAAATACTACATCTGCATTCAATTAATGAAGCAAAACTCAACTTTGTTATCTGATGAACTAAGCAACCAGAACCATTGAGAAAACTGTTTTATTATTGTATTGACAAATTATCCCATTAACAACTGGCTACTACAAAAATCAATTAAAATGTTGGCTGAGAAAATAGAATATAGTGGGATAAGTAGAAGTGGAAATGAAATAGTGAGTTAATAGGTTTTGTAAAATATAATTAATAAATTAGCAACAACCAGATCAAAACCAGAAATGTGTACTGAAAATAAGAATTCTGTATTATAACTGGGCATATGGAGCTGTTCAGGATTTAGCTCCATTTTATTTCATGCTGATGTACCTCTCAGTCCTTACATGAATATCAATGTTTCATTTTACTTTTCCTAATATCCATTTTTAATATTTCATTTTTAGTGATTCCTTACTATTATATTTGATAAACTATCTTGTAAAACATTTAATATATGACATGAAAAAAATTTGGATGTTTGAACCTTTGGCCATGAAACTGACTCACTCACATGCTTACGTCAGTCATTTCTTATTCATTTAGATTATTGAGATAGACCTCATGGCCAAGGAAATGTAAGAGTGACTAATATTTTGACCTTAGAAATCAAAAATAATTATTGTCTTTTGGAAAGATTTACTTTCTAAAATCTGATGATTTGTTGACATTTACTTCTGCTCTCTAAATAATCCACTTAAACTATTCTTCAATTAAAAGTTTGTAAAAGTAGATATGCTCTATAAAGACAACATTGTGCTTGAGATGTTTAAAGATAGTTTAACTGAACCTCAAAGTGTACTTTAGGAAAGAATAATAATAATAATACAACACCCCTGAATCAGAGACAATGAAAGCTTAGGGAAAAACTATACTTCTTCCAAACTATATAATCTTTAATGGCATTAAAGCTCTCTAACAACTTGGTAAGTGTTGTTTTGGAGGGTGGAGGAAATTAATTTCAGAGTCAGTGATGTAATACATATGAAAGTAACTTAGAAATGTATAATTTTAAAATGTGAAAGAGAAGAAAAAATAATTTTGTCACTGAGCACATGCTGATTGGTGCATAAAATTGTCAGTATGTTATCTTTGGCTATAAATAGCACTGCTGATGGCAGAAAGCAGACATTTGTTTAATGATACCTGATTTTTGTCATTCAGATAAGTAAGAGATTTTTTTTTCGTTTGAAAGAAGTCATCAGTCAGTTTTGAAGAGAGAACATTGATAATCAAGTGAAAGAACAATTCCAAAAGAGGGAAAGGAAGGCAAGAGGAAGTTCCAACAATTGTACACCATTCAATCTCTGAATAGGTCTGTTTCACTCCCAAGAGTACAGAGACACTAACTTGAATACAAAAAGTAACAATAGTCCGGCCGGTGTGGCTCAGTGATTGAGCATCGACCCATGAAACAAGAATTCACAGTTTAATTACCCAGGGGACATGCCCAGGTTGTGGGCTGGATCCCCAGTAGGGATGTGCAGGAAGCAGCTGATCAATGATTATCTCTAAGCATTGATGTTTCTATCTCTCTCTCCCTCTCCCTTCCTCTCTAAAATCAATAAAAATATTTTTTTAAAGTAACAATGAAAGGCAGAGAAAAAAGAAGGCCTAGAACAGTGATGGCGAACCTTTTGAGCTCGGCGTGTCAGCATTTTGAAAAACCCTAACTTAACTCTGGTGCCGTTCCACATATAGAAATTTTTTGATATTTGCAACCATAGTAAAACAAAGACTTATATTTTTGATATTTATTTTATATTTAAATGCCATTTAACAAAGAAAAATCAACCAAAAAAATGAGTTCACGTGTCACCTCTGACACGCGTGTCGTAGGTTCGCCATCACTGGCCTAGAAACTCCCAGGTGATGTGCAACCCAAATCCATGCTACAGATTATAAATCTAAAATAACCACAATAAAATTGGTCATCAACATAGTGCATCCAATTAATACTTTCTAATCATATCCATAATGCTCCTACATATATTCCTTTCTGGTTCTTTTAATAACATCCTTTAGTTTCCTTTGTTTCATAAATATCTTAAATGATTTAGCAAATAGTTAGATATTTACATTTAGTTTTCCAGTAAATTTATATGATTATGAACAATATAGAAGAGGCATCCTAGCTCCTCCTTTGAACTCTCTTCTAACCCTTGCCAGTTAGCCAGGTTGGGTGGCTACCTAACTGATGTCTGATTCCCATGGATTGTCTTTGATACATTATATCGCACCCTTCAACACACATCCAAGTGCTACCTGTTTTTTAAGTCTAGCTCATATTTTTTTCCTACATTAAGCCACTCCTCTGCATTCCTGTGAGGGGTTGGCTGTCACTTCTCACAACTTTTCTATCAGGTGAAATCTATGCAACTCTTCTGAAGTTCACATAACCATGCCATCCTAGGAAAGCACAAGAATCCCAGAAAAGTGCTGTATTACTTGTCCTTTACAGGCTGGGGATACAGTGGAAAGATGTTGCAGTTAAATGAATTCCCACATCTTAGTGGAGGGTAAGTGATTCTGGAGAGGCCCATCTACCTGGGAAGTGGGTAGGCTAAACCAAAGTTGACATAATTACAATAAAAAGCGTGAAAATGGAGTGTTTGATTCCAGAAAGACACTAAAAAGATTATCCACCATGATCAAGTGGGATTTATTCCTGGGGTGCAAGGTTGGTACAATATCTTCAAATCAATCAATGTAATATACCACATAAACAAAATAAAGGATAAAAATCACATGATCATATCAATAGATGTAGAAAAAGCTTTTGATATAATCCAGAACCCATTTATGATAAAAACTCTCAGAAAAATGGGAATAGAGGGAACATATCTCAACACAATAAAGGCCACATATGACAAACCCTCATGGAACATCACACTCAGAGGGGAAAAAAAAACGGAAAGCATTTCCCTTAAGATCGGGAAGAAGACAGGGAAGTCCATTTTCACCACTCTTGTTCCACAAAGCACTAGGAGTCCTAGCCACAGTGATCTGAAAAGATGAAGAAACACAATCCATCCAAATTAGAGAGAAGTAAAATTGTCATTATTTGTAAATGACATAATACTGTATATTGATTTTGCCAAAGAACTGATAAGTGAATTCAGTAAAGTAGCAGAATACAAAATAAATATCTAGAAACCAGCTACATTTCTATACTACATAAAGAACTACAAGAAAGGGAAAATAAGAGAACAATCCCATTTACAATTGCATAAGAAAACCCAAAAACCTAGTAATAAGTTTACCAAGGTTGTAAAAGATCTATACTCAAAAAATTATGAGAAAGAAATTTAAAAAAAAGATACAAATATCTGGAAGCATATACTGTGTTCATGGAGAGAAAGAATTAAAATGTCCATATTACCCAAAACAATCTATAGGTTCAATGCATTTTCTATCAAGATCCCAATGGTGTATTGTACAGAACTAGAACAAGTATTTCAAAAATTTATATAGAACCACAAAGGATCCCAAATAGCCATTGAGAAAGAAGAAAAAAGTTTAAGAAATCATGTTACCTGATATAAAACTATACTACAATGCCATATTAATCAAAACACCCTGGCATCAGCATAGAAACAGACATGTAGGTCAACGGAACAGAATACAGAGCCCAGAGAGAAATTCATGTTGGTATTCTGCAAAGGAGGCAAGAGCATACAATGGGGTAAAGATTGTCTATTGAATAAATGGATTTGGGAAAATTGAACAGATAAGTGAAAAAAGTGAACTTAGACCACCTTCTCACACCACACACAAGAATAAACACACAATGGATAAGAGTTAAACAATAGGCTTAAAACAATAAAAATCCTAGAAGAAAACAAGGGCAGTAAAATTGTTGACATTTCTTGTAGCAATATATATTTTTTCTGATCTATCTCCTCAGGCAATAGAAATGAAAGAAAAAATAAACAAATTGAACTACATAGAACTAAAAAGTTTTGCACAGTGAAGGAAACCATGAACAAAATGAAAATACAACCTACTGAATAGGAAACATATTTAACAATGATACATCTAATAAGGGGTTAATGTCCAAAATATATAAAGAACTTATAAAGCTCAACACCAAAAAACAAACAGTTCAATTAAAAAATGGGCAAAGGGAAAGGGGGATGGGCAGGTAGAAGAGGGTAAATGGGGGATAAATGGTGATGGATAAAAGATGATGGAAGGAGACTTGACTTGGGGTGGTGAACACACAATACAATATACAGATGATATATTATAGAATTGCATCCTTGAAACCTATGTGATTTTATTAACCAACTAGTGGCCCAGTGCATGATATCACATGCTGTAGACCGCCTGCCACTTCTGCGGGACCCGGCGGGAGCCACAGTGTGCCTGCGGAAGCCCGTGGGAGCCAGCAGGAGCCGCAGCGCTCCTGTGGGAGCTGCAGTGTGCCCACGGGAGCTGGCAGGAGCAGCGCCACTTCCGTGGAAGGGAGCCACACCACTTCCACAGGAGGCTGGAGGGAGCCGTGCTGCCTCTGTGGAAGGCTGGAGCTGGGAGGGAGCCACCCCCACAGCTGCGGGAGCCGGGGGTGGAGGAACTGAGAGGTGCTCCCATGAATCTCCTGGTGACCGGTCATGCATGCAGCCCCGCCCACCCACACATGCCTCACTGTGCACGCAGCCCTGCCCACCCGCAAGTGCTTGCTGCTCACAGCTTCCTGCTGATCGGTCATTACATGTGAGGGCATGATGGACATTTGCATATTAGCCTTTTATTATATAGGATGTTACCCCCAATAAATTCAATATAAAATGGAGTGTTAATCAAAATGTACTACTTTCTAGGAACTATGGCAATGGCAAGTTGATCAGGAAATCTCCAGCTCCACTAAGATCCTAACTGATATATAGAAACCTTTTGTACAAGCTTTTTATGCAAAAACAAACTCTAGTTTTCAGGAATTAAGGCCTGGTTTGAGTCACCACATGAAAATACCTTGTACAGTTTCAAAAGCTGACTTTTTGTGTGGCCTAGGATCTCTTGAATGACAACCAGCTGCACTTAAGGGGTGACCTTACCATAACAACACAAAACAGTATAAATGCCCTTTCTAGCCTCAAACTCATAGCTATGCATCAACTGTACTTGGGAATGGGCAATATAGAAACATACCTGGAATTCTGAACACTAGTTCTAAATTAACAGTAAATTCTGGGCACTCGGAATTCTCCTGTGGTTCACTGGTCACAATGAGGACTTCCAGGCAGGTGATGGAGGTTTGACCCCTGCCCTCATAAGGTTGGTTCAAGCTCTTACATATAGATTTAGAGTGAACATTCCTAGTGCTTGGAAAACACCCTGCTTTGGCTCCAAAACCCATGGAATGAGGGCCCATTAAGGTAGTTGTCAAAGTGAAGCATCTTAAATCACCTCTAACAATATTATACATTAAAATCAATAGTACAGTCTTTTGAGCTCTTGGAGAGTGCCAGGCTCTGTTTGCGTCTTCATCTCTGGAGTGCATTCTGGAGATCTGCCCACGCTCCCGCAGGGCTCCTTCCATTGGTCTCTTCATGCACAGGAATGCTGTCTTACTCTGCCTGTGGCCTAATGACCGAACATAGTTGTTTCATATATTTTGTCTGTGTTTAGCTGTTTAACACATAAGAGTAAACCATTACCTGTTACTCCCTCATGGCTGGAAGAAAAACTCTTCTCTTTCATTCTTTTGATATAGAAAGTTATTTTTCTTAGTTGAAAGGGCATGCAAAATTCGACTGGAGCATTTATGTAAACTCTTTTGGTCTCTAACTATATGCCATATCCTTGAGGACTAGATTTCTCCTTCCCTGGCCACTGACCGTCTCACTGCAAACCTATATGACATTGCTACTATCAGCCTGGAAAAGCTCAGCTCAGTTTAATATTTGGCCTTCCTTACCCAGGTTTACTCCCTGTGCTGGGGGCTGTGTGTGTGTGTGTGTGTGTGTGTGTGTACACATGTGTATTTGTTATGCATGCATGTGCATGTGTATTATTTTTATTGTAGTTATAAAGGGAAAGGAGATTTATGCTTCACAGGGGTATTATTTGACTGAAGTTTCTTTGTTGAATTATTACTAACTTCCTCACTAAATATGAAATACAGAGCAAGATTTCATTTGAATACCTTTCAAACAAACAGCATGCTCACTGTATTACAGCTCATTATTTGGTTTGATTATATGCATTAGCAAATTCCCTGGGAAAAAATACCCAGGGCCTCACTAAAATTGGCTCTTATTGTTTCTGAAGATAATTTTTGATGTAATGTTGTGAAACATTCTTGTGAGATATTAAAAATGAACATTCTCTTGGGAAATCTAAAAACAATTCATATTTTCCATAACCCAAATAGTGGTTAAATAAGATTACTTGCATATATTTATGGAGTTTAAAATAAAAAAGTAAAACTCACATTTTTGAGCTATGATAAACTATTGTGTTAATATATTTTTATTATTGATTTCAGAGAGGAAGGGAGAGAGATAGAAACATCAATGATGAGAGAGAATCATTGATTGGCTGCCTCCTGCACACCCACACTGGGGATGGAGCTGTAACCCTGGACATGTGCCCTGACTGGGAATTGAAACTTGAACTCCTGGTTCATAGGTTGATGCTCAACCACTGAGCCATGACAGCCAGGTACTGTAATAAACTATTGATTAAACTATGGGTATGTTTCTATGTGTGCGAATGTACACATATATGATAAAAAGTG
>NW_005871278.1:49061-77495 GCF_000147115.1 Myotis lucifugus
TCTAGATAGGTATATACTTACAAAGATATATTATATATGACATAGATCAGTATAAATGCTTAAAACAAATACTTTATAACTTTTATGATCATAGCTATCTAAACACATTACCTATATAGACAAATTTTATATACATATAATTAATCTGAGTAATTATATATTAGAGTATTAAGTATGAATATTATGGTTTTTTGATATTCTGCAAGTTTGTCCATTAATAATATGTTTTGTTAAATAATTAGAAGATAGACTTAACCAAAAGAAATTCTTTCAAAAAATGTCTACTTCCATTTGCTATTTATTTTTTAAAATAATGCCCAGGAAGTCTTATATGCTTACATATAAAACTACTCAGATAGTATAGTAAATAGGACCCATTTTGACCAACCAGAAGTATCAAAAGTGAATTTCAACCTGAGACCTAATTTTTTAGTACCATTCTGTCTATTCTATATAGCATTTATCAAAAATCTTTGCAAGAGATCACTTACGGATTGGAATTTGCTTATTTGTCTTCTATTTTGGAAATATTTATAATGTAAATGTAGTCTGACATAACAAACTCATTCTGAATTTTAACTTATCCTTTCCTTTTTAGTTATTTTTCTCCCAGTGCTATAATGTATAATATTCACTCCAGATTTCCAAGTACAAAGTATCAGATACTTTCTCTATAGAAAAAAATTATTGCTTTTTAAAACCATCTTGTTCCTAATTGGTGAATGAAATTCTTATTTTTATGTTTTGGGCTTCACAATCAATATCAGCAGTTGAATAAAACAGCACTCCATGTCTTTAATATTGTGTAACCCTGTAGCTGTTTGTGCATGGACAATGAAAGCAATTTCAACCACCAGGCATTGGAGAGCATGTGCAGATTTGAGATTGTTGTGAGGACATGACAAGTGATGGAGCAGCCAGCTGGCCTTCCAAGTGGTGAATGACGGCTCTGTCAGAGCTCTTGGTTCTCTGCAAGATAAAGAGTGGACGGTGAGCACGATCCCTAAGCCCTCCATGAAGCAGGCCATGCCTGTTCTCCAGCTCATCGCCAGGCCTTTGCCTTCATTGATCCACCTATAATTACTGGTGCATCCTTCAAGTTTCTGGAACAGTCCGTATGCTTATCCCTCTGCTGAAAAAGTCGTAGTCCCTCCTCATTTCACTCCACTGCTTGCTCAGCCAGGTGAGAGCAGTTTTCTAATAGAGTATTTTGCATTGTGTTAATTCATTCTGGCTTTTCCTGGCCACATTCCCAATTTTCACTGTGGAAATAAGGCTCCCTCTCGGCTGTAAGGGAGCGGGCCTGGCAGCTGGGAGACTTGTCTCCCTTGACCTTCATCTAGATCTTCAGAGAACTGTCATCTTCAGGGTGGACCGGTTTTCAGTTTCCCATCAAGAAAGAACAAAGAGAGAGAAGTGATGAAAAAATATGTTTCTGTATCAAATAGTTTGCTACAATCTAGTATCATTTCTAGTGTTTGGGGAGTTTTTTAAATCATTGAGGTAACAATTTCTACATCTTATGAAAGCTGAAATTCCCGCTTGAAAGTCTCAGTGGAATTTCACATCCTTGCTCCTTACTGATATGTAAGGATTAGCTCCTCGTGCGGACAATCACCTAACATATGTATGTGTGTCTGTCGGTTCATGACCCCCGCAGGGCTCAGCGAAGCACAAGTCAGGATAACACAATCCTGGCCAGCAGAGGCGAGCATCCTGGCCTCATGATCTCACCCGCCCCGAGGGGTTGCCGAAAGGGCATATGCTGCCCATATGAACACTACGACCTTTATGCTCTTTGGCCGAAATCATGGCCAACGATGCCTCTTTGGTGTCTTTCTTATTTTTATGTAGTTCTTTACAGTATGACTGCCCGCATCAGTCCACTGGAGGTCAAGTCCCCACACTGTGTGAGCAGCTATGGGGTGTGCCTCTCCCACTGCAAGGCTGAGTGGCTTGCTCCCACCCCTGCAGCCCTGCTTTCTCTCCCCCTTCCTGGGGTCTCATCCAGGACGCAGGGCGAGCCTTGGAGGCCTCCCCTATCCCTTGTCTGGACCCCCATGCCCAGGCGATCTCCCTGGGAGAGAGCGGAGGTCGCAGTGGGAAGTGCAGGGCGTGGGCCAGGGCACGAGTCGACTGAGGAATGGAAGGTCTGTGGGCCTGGCATCCCAGCGAAAGCCCAGAGCTGAACCAAGAATGCAGCACTCCTCCAGGAGAGAGGCGGAGCGCGGGTTTGAACCAAGAATGCAACACTCCTCCGGGAGAGAGGCGGAGCCTGCCCTTCCTGCGGACCCAGGTGGGAAGCCCGCGAGTTTGAAATAACAGTTTTGTGCCTCTTGCTCCCTGATTTCCCCTTCGTCCCGCACCCCCCACCCCAGGCTCCCACGTGCCCCAGTGAGGTCACGGCTCTGTGGACAGGCCAGCACAGTTGCAGACTTTCCAATTCGGTTTCTTCAGATCCAGGCACGATGAGGCAGCCTATTGTTGCTGTTACTTGTTTGTTTGGTTTTTAGAAAATCTGAATTCATTAAAGAAGGAGCTGCACCAAATTTCTATCATTTCCTAAGAGTCCACTCTCTCAGTGACAGCCTGGGAGGGCTCTCACGGCTCCCCTGGCCGCCCCTACTTCTCCCATCCAGTCTCGCCTTGGGAGCCACCGCCTCCAGGAGGCCCTTTAAAATCCAAGGTCTGGGTTAGGCGCTGCTTGTGTGAACTGGCAACAGCTAGTTAGTTGCCCAGTGTGGTTCCTATTGACCTGCATGATAAGGTAAGGTTGGATTGTCAGTCTCCCCATAAAATCTTAAGTTGATTGGGCATGTTTTTTTGCTTTTCATCATTTATTCAGTTGTCATCAACAAAACATTTATTAATATGTATTTGATGAATTAAAATGCATAATGTGCATGTGATAAGTCTTTTTCCTCAGTTTTTATTTAGAATTAAAGATGTGCAAATGGAAGTTCCCTTTCATTGATGTCTTAACATAAAAATGATAAGGTCTATTCAAGTTAAAGGCATGTTATGAAATAGAATTAAACCAGACATTTCACATCTAATGACTGAAGTGGATGGCTCATCTACTGAGGATTTAGAAAGGGCACCTTAGAATGGAGAAAGAATAAATGACAGAAACATATGGAGGAAATTAAAGTGTACATTTTTCAGTCTTGTGTGTGTGTGTGTGTGTGAGAGAGAGAGAGAGAGAGAGAGAGAGAGAGAGAAAGCTACACAAGCACAAATACAAACACAAAAACCTTTCCTTTCCTCAAATAAATTTCAGTCTCATGTGACATGAATTCACCGTGTAAGGAGTGTCCATTGGAGAAAGAAACAACTTCCAATTAGGTAAAGTCAAAATTTCAATATAATAATCTCTATATATAAAAGCCTATGTGACCGTCAGATTGGCCAACCAGGAGGAAGACGCTTAATACAAGAGCTGCCGAGCGACAGTAACTTTATAGAGTGCCCTCTGGAACTCCAGGACCGCTTGGCAGATGTCAGACTGCTGGTTTTAGCCCGATCCTCACAGGCCAGGCCGAGGGACCCCACCGGTGCATGAATCCATGCACCGGCCTCCAGTTATACATAATAATATTGCTATCCAACACCTTAATGCTTCTCTTCACAGAAATCTGGCAGAGAATAAATATAAAATATTAATAATTCTGCAGTAAAAAGAATACAACACAAAGTATAATTCTTAATTTTGAGAATTAAAGTGACATTTACTTATTACATTAGTCAAAATTTGTATATCAATTAAAACCAATGAATTATTCAATAAAAATGAAATCTTTGAGTTCATAAGAATATAATCTATAATAATAAAAGCATAATATGCTAATTAGACCAGACAGCCGAATGACCTTCTGGATGAAGCTGGGGCTGCAAGGGCCAAGCCCCTTGCACGAATTTCATGCATCGGGCCTCTAGGTTAAAAATAAAGGAAGATAGTTTAATAAGACTTAATTATTTCATTAAACATTTAAAGCAGAGTTTATACTAAATGGCATTTACATTTAAAATATTTGTTTTAAAAAGCCTAATAACTTTGTGCCAAGAAAATCCGAATACATTTTGTTTTTATGTATGTGATATTTTATTACTTTTTGCTTATAATTAAAATAAATGACCAAATTCTGTAGGCTAATTAAAATTTATCTGTTTAAATAGCATCATAATTGATAGTATACAGATATAATAAATACAATTGTTTAAAATTAATTTTACATATTCATTTAAATAATGTATATAATGTTCAAATACTATCAACATTTTTGTAAGACACTTCTCTACAAATATTAGTATTTGTTTAGCATCTATACTAATAAAAGGGTAATATGCTAATTAGACAAGATAGACCAAACATCTTGCAATCAGGCCGGCAGGGGAGGGCAGTTAGGGGTGATCAGGCCATCAGGGGAGGGCAGTTAGGGGTGATCAGGCCATCAGGGGAGGGCAGTTAGGGGCGATGAGGCCTGCAGGGGAGAGCGGATAGGGGTGATCAGGATGGCAGGCAGAGGTGGTTAGGGGTGATCAGGCAGGGAGACAGAGTGGTTAAGGATGATCAGGCTGGCAGGGGAGGGCGGTTAGGAGCCAGCAGTTCTGGATTGCGAAAGGGATGTTTGACTGCCTGTTTAGGCCCGATCCCCCAGTCGGGCTGTCAGGGGAGGGCGGTTAGGAGCCAGCAGTTCTGGATTGCGAAAGGGATGTCTGACTGCCTGTTTAGGCCCGATCCCCCAGTCGGACATTCCCTGAGGGGTCCCAGATTGGAGAGGGTTCAGACTGGGCTGAGGGACCCCCAACCCCCCCGCACAAATTTTGTGCACAGGGCCTCTAGTAATTTAATAATGATACATGGGCATATTTACCCAAATTCAAATTGGGAACCTAAATGCTATATTCAGGGTTAGAAAGGAAAAGTAGAAAGTTAATTGCACAACATTATTATTAAAAGGTACATTTTAAAATGTGAGGGGCATGAATGAAAAAAGTAGATTAGCATGGTGAAAGAACAATGCATGAAATAATTTTCTGGTGATTATCTAGCTTTTTCTAAAATATTTTCCAGATAATATTATGCTCAGTCCTATATTTTTTAAGACAGTTATTTAGAGTGAGCACATCCTATGTCTAATAGGTGCAAAGAATAGGGCCGGTCCAATCTATACTAATAATAGCCTAGGTGGCGTCATGCCCTCACGCATCACGCCCTAACATCGTCACAAGATGGCAGTCACAAGATGGCTGTGCGCACAGTGGAGGCCACTCCATGCGGTGAGGCCTGAAGGTCCCGCAGTTCTGCCATCTTGCCTGGAGAATGCAGGTCCCAGCGGAGGAGGTAGGTTGCAGCAGGGGAGGGCAGTTGTGGGTGATCAGGCTGGCAGGGGAGCAGTTAGGCGTCAATCAGGCTGGCAGGCAGAAGTGGTTAGGGGCAATCTGCAGGCAGCCAGGCAAGCGGTTAGGAGCCAGCAATCCCGGATTGTGAGAGGGATGTCTGACTGCCTGTGGGATCGGCCTAAACCAGCAGTAGGACATCCCCTGAGGGGCCCCAGATTGGAGAGGGTGCAGGCTGGGGTGAGGGACACCCCCATCCTGTGCACTAATTTTGTGCACCGGGCCTCTAGTAATAAATAATGTTCAACTTGCATTTGTGAACATCTTTGAAACATACATTATTGCATAGCTTTTCTTTATTGCACATAAACAACTCAATATCCTTGATGGGATTTATTCATGGTACTCCATTGAAATCCACCCTCTAAATTACTTCAAGTTCTGATTATACCACTCTTCAAGAAATTACAAGTCAGACTCAATACTCTAATAATTGTGTGACAAGTAATTAATATGGTGGAAACAATTACAACACTCTCCCAATGTGTACATCCTAGGATCAATGTGATAAGACCAAGCCCAGTGTGGTCACCAGCATCCTAAGACTCTGTCTTTGCAAAGTCTACGCTAGGTATGTGGTGGCACAAGGTGATTTGGTGGTGACTGATATATAGTGTCATGGTTATAATCTCTAGAAAACCCTGTCTTGACTCCTTCCTCAAATCAGCAGTCCAAAATCAGGGCTGTCATTTATTTGAGTCAGGTATGGTGGGTGGAAAGGCAATGGGATGATGAAGTCCTGGCATGTGTAACTTAGGCATGATGTGCAAAGGGAATGCCAACCATCTTTATACCAAGGAAACTCATGAAATTCTGTGATAATTAAGTCTGTCAGCACTTGCTCCATTTTCTGATCCTTCTAGCAGATCAGCCACACAATGGATAAAAATTTCATAGTATTTCCATCTCATGACAAGTGTCCAAACACTAATTCATGATTCATCTGACTAATTTTTAAGACCATTTTAATTGATTTTGAGAGAGAGAAGAAGGGTCAGGGAGAGAGACAGAGAAACATCAACATGAGAATGTAACATCAATGGCTGTTTCCTGCATGACTCAACCATGGACCCAGCCTGAAACCTGGGCATGTGCCCTGAGGGAATCAAATCAGCAACCTTTTGGTGCACAGGACAATGCTCAACCAATGTGCCACACCTTCATCTTACTAATTTTTAATTGTTCTTCTACTCACTGTCCTGGTCTGTTTTTTTGTTTGTTTGTTGATTTAAATATTATAAAATTATTTAATTAAATATTATTTGCTTAAACTGTATTCATGGCATTATATTCTCCAAACAGTTTGGTTATGAAAAAATATTCAGTGTAATATTAGAAAACTTATTATTATTATTATCTTCATCATGATTATTATTATTATTTTAATCTTCACCCGAGGACATGCTTAGAGAGAGAAATATCGATTGGTTACCTTCCATATGCACCCCAACTGGGGATTGAACTGCAACCCAGGCATGAGCCCTGACAGGGAATTGAATGGCAGCCTTTCAGTACACAGGATGAGGCTTAACTAACTGAGCCACACTCCGGATTTTCCCGTAATGAAACGATATGAGATTTTGTTTATGGAGATGACTGATTAGAAATAAACACTATTAAGCCAGTCAGAGAAAGACAAGTATCACACGATCTCACTCATATGTGGAATCTACTGAAGAAAATAAACTGAGGAACAAAATAGATCCAGACACATAGAAGCATGGAACAGACTGCAGAATCTCAGAGGGAAGGTGGGGGTGGGTGGGATGAGATCAGCTAAAGAACTTGTATGCACATACGCATAACCTAAGGACACAGATAATAATGTGGTAAAGGCCTGGGGTGAGAGGGTGGGGGGGGGGGCTAGAAGGGGCTAATGGGGGGGAAATGGGGACATATGTAATCCTTTCAACAATAAAGATGTAAAATTTTTAAAAAGGAGAAAAAACATTTTAAAAAAGAAAGAAAAAGAAGTAAACGCTACACAAATTGTGTATGTGTGTGTGTTTGTGCATGTGTGTGTAGACAGGGAGAGAGACAATGAGACATTAAAGAGGGCATATACTGATTTCAGAAGGTACTACGGAAGTACTAGCATTCAGAATTATGCCCTCATTAGCTCTCTCTTCCTCTCTCTATCTCTAGTCTTCTCTTGCTTGAATGTATCTTTTACATTTCTGCCACACTGCCCTTTCTAAAATGCAAATTCGATCTCCTTTCTCTCATGCTCAAGGTCTTTCAGGGTAAAATACCCCTCTCAGTAAGATTCTAGCCTAACTTCACCCATCTCTGTGTAGAAGCTCTTTTCTGGCCAGATCGGGCTACCTTTTCTTGTTAGAACAGTGCTAATCTGAGTGCTTGCCTGCCTCTGCTATCGCTATGCTGACCCGTGTCCCTGCACTGTGGCCACCTCATCCTTGGTGCTCCGTGTCCCTTGCATCAGTGAATTGCAATGGTCTGTGTCCTGTTCTCATCTGATGATACACTGTTCCATCAGATGATACGCTTCTTGGATGAAAGCCCTCTGGTGTTCACGCTTCTATTCTTAGGGTCTGGGACATAGTAAATGATCTTTAATCTTTATAAATGAATGATTAAAATGTTTGCAAAACATTTCAGATAAATGCAATAATTAATTTGTCCAATATACTTTGAGGACATGATGTCCTCAGGAAAATAATTATTTTCAGAAAACTTGCATTAGTCGTTGACAGGTATGGGCTAACCTTTATGAACAGCATTTCCAACAACTAATTTTCATTTTGATCTTGAAAACGGTGCTAGCTTTGACTTTTGGGACTGGGGCTTTTGGCTTGTCCTTCTTTTGAAAGGCTAGTTAATATAGGGAAATGCTACAGTGTTCCTCTGTCCATTCCTCACTGGTTGATTAATATTTCTTGAGAAAATAATATATTTAATTCTAGGGATGTAAAAATATCTTCATAACCCCATCTGCCCACCAGAACATAGGAGGCCATCAGCAAATATTGTTTAAGAAATGAATGAACAAGAAGACAGAATCAAGTGTGGCTGCTGTTGTCACTCCTAAGCGAACGCAGCAGAGCAGGCACATCTTCTGCCGCCTCCTCCTTGGCCAGCACTAGGAAGACCTACTCCAGTTTGGCCTGGGAATGAGGTGAGAAGCAGCGAGGAGGTGAGATGTGGAGAACAACAGAGCTTGAGAGGAGTGGATAGAAGCACTTCAGAGTGTCATTTGGAAGGGCAGGCTTCCTATGGCCAAAAGCCAACCGCAAGCCCATAACGCCTTGAGGACTTCTTGTTCCGGTGCAGGAGGAATTTGCACAGAATCTTTTAAGTTACTCCTAGGCAAGCAGGTCTGCTCTGCAGTGGGTAATCCCATAGCATTAAGAACATCACAGTTTTAGACTTCGAGGAGTGTGGCTAGCCATTTAGGGGTGTGGTGCGATAGGGTTTTTAAGATTCTCAACTTTTGTCTTATCAGCGGTTTTTTTATAGTCTTAAAGGACAGCTTCACCTGGAGGTCATAAGCTTTATTATGAAATAAATATAGAAATGCAATTCCTGGGAGAAGTTACCTGAGAGGTTAGAAGAAGCTTCGACAGAAAACATAAGGATTACATATAGCTCCTTTAAAGAACTCTTTAGTCTCTTCTTTAATTTATCCCATCCACCAAAAAAATGAAAAGGTATCTGCTTCTCTCTTTTATCTTGAATAGATTATTTTTCCTCTGAATATTAGTAAAACCCCAGCATCAAATAAATGAATTTGAATTTAAAACACCACCGAGAACAAACACGCGGTCGGCTGCTGAGACAGTGGTGCAGGTGCGGACGCTGAGCTGGCCGAGGGCTCCGTCACTGCTGCGGGTGCTGACACTGAGATGCGGAGGGCGGGTGGCATCTAGCAGAGGCCGAGATGATAAAGGTCGCAGAGCCCCAGAGAGCACCGGGAGCGCCCAGGACACGCGGCACGACTGCGCTTCGTTGCTCAGGGCAGGGCTCCTTCCATTCCGACCCTGCGTTATTGCGCTGCTCATGCGAGGCGCACAGTCAGCGAGCAGATGGGAGACGGAAGAGGCTCACCTTGCTCGCCTCCAACACGCCTCCGCAAGGAGAAAGGCCGGGCTCGCAGCTTATTAAAGAGACGATATTGGAAAGGGTTGCCCTGAGTCACTAAGGGACTTGCCTGAAACTGCGCCTCGTAGCAGCAGCCTCTCAGGGCTGCAGAGGATGGGAAAGCACCGTAATCTTAGATTATGGATAAATATTATCCATATATTAATGCGTATTGATTAGTTTTATCATGGTAAAGTCTCAAAAATTCAAAAATCTTATTCAGAATTTAAAATATATAAGAAAGAGGCTTTAGCTGAAGTTTACCTTCTCACTCTTTACCATGCTGGAAGGACAACGGTTTGCAAATATTCTGAAACACTTTGCCCTCATTCTCATTAAAAAAATGCATATGCTAATTGCAAATAAATTCTAACCACTTATTACTGATAATTTCATAACACTATCTATGAGAAAATGGTGTTCTATGTTGAAATAATATAAAGGGCTTGAAAATAATACTGTTTTATTTTATTTCAATTTCATAATAAAACACTAAACAGGCTTAGATTGGCTTAGATGAATTTTCTCTAATTGTTTTAAGATACTGTGATTTTACTATTTATTTAAGAAATAGTCGATAAATTGTGTAATTTTTGCAATCTTGTAAGTAGGAGAAGCGTCATTAAAATATTAAAACCATAAAAAACTTTATGGTGTTATTTTGTTTCTCATAAAAAAGAAAAAGAGGGATACTACTACATGCAGAGTTTGTGTTTGATGCTTTAAAATAACCAGGGCTAAGAAACATGTTCACTCTTTGTCTGATAAAGGGAGACCTCTCCAAAATACATGCCCTGGTATGACATGTATGGTATTTTCAAAGAATGGCTGCATTCAAATATTTAAAATAGATACAGACAGAAAACCATTATTATTGCCTCAAATAGGGGAAGGTCCATCAAAGTTACCACCATGACAACAACAAAAACTATTTAATTTGCATGTTTTGCACCAGTCAGTTCCTTGTCATTTGCATCAGTTCACTAACCTGTAGCATGCTACGACCAGGCTACTAAAATGACCACCTGGCCTTTCATGGCCCATTCCCAAATTTGCTTCACCCATCACCTTTATGATTGCATTGTCCTGCTCAAAAGCCTCCCCAGGCCTGGCTTCCTTCGCCCTCCTACAGAGCAGGCCCTACCCGAGTAATCCCGGCCCTTTTCCTTTTCTGTCTACTGCTCCCGATTCACCTGGTGCCGGAGGACTGTTCCCTGCCCTGGACATGATGCTTCTCTCTTCATAACCAGCACCTGCTTCAGATATGTATGTGTATCTTTATTCTTAAAATACAGCTGGGTACTGGATGGAGGGAGCAGTGAAAAACTTAAGGGACTTCACAGCATCTAAGATAATTTCTATTGCTTTGTTGAGTGGCGGGGAGAAGGAGAGCTAAGAAAGACACCTTTGGCTATACGAATATGAAGAAAGTTGTGTGTGTGTGTGTGTGTGTGTGTGTGTGAGTGTGTATTGGAGAGAGAGTTTTTTGATTTTGTTCATTAAAAGGTTTCTGGAGAAAACAGTAGTATATGTATTTAGAATTATTAAAAAGTCTCATGTTTAATATTCGTATTTAATTCACTGTTCTGAGGCAGATTATGAATGTAATCAAAGAAAGCTAACTAGAAGGCTGAGCTTATACATTTGTCTAAATTACAAAAGTAGATACTCCCTGGGGTACATCAACTACATCATTCTTTTGAAGCAGAAACAGAATATTTTTATTTCTCATCTGGTCAATAATGATACATATGTCACCAGAGAGACGGAGAGACCTCGGTTCTTGTCTTCTTGAAGGAAAGATTTCAATCAAGAGGCAAAGTGCAGCAAAGCAGGTGAGAACTTACTGGCCACAGCAAAACACACTCAGGACAGCGAACAAGGGCTTAGCATAGAAGAAGCACAGGAGAGCTGGGCCGGGCTGCTCTGGCTCACTGGGAAGGCAGAGAAAAGGGGCCTTGGGGACAGGGTCAGGGGGTGAGCCCAGGGCATGCTGCCGCTGCCCACTGCTGCCCTGGCTGCAAGTCTCATGGGGTCCCTCAGAGGGAAGAAAGGGAAGGGATTGGTGAGGGCGTGCTCCCTGGGGGAGAGGGCAGCTGGGTCCTTTGTGTTGAGGGTATTTATCTCTCTCTCCTGCAGGCGGGAATCTTAGGGGAGGTGTCAGGGGAGGGTCTCAATAGAATATTCATCAGCTTCCAGGTGTGGGATTCAGAGTCATGGTCTCCACTGCTTGGTCAGTGCCAGGGTGAGGGGGCGGGGCATTAGTCAATGCTGTTGGTCCTGAGGGAGCCAGGGAGTCATTTGTCTGGTTGTGCTGCTTTTCTGGGCCTGGAGCAGAAGTACGGCAGAGGCCTAGATGTTATCTCTAGGGAGGAAAGGTCAGGGGTCTAAACCGCGTGGCCAGTGATAAGCTGGGGAAGGAAAGGTTACCTGGGTTACCTTGTTTTCCCAGGTTTGCCCTTTGCTTTCCACCTGGTGATCCTCTGTAACTGACCCATTGTCCTTGCTCCAATCACCTCTGTCTAACTGCCCGTTACAATTGTCTAATTGCCTTTCTTATCCACACAAGGCCCGGTTTCATATGGTTAGGCTGCAGAGGAAGCCAGCAGGATGGAAACTAGCTACAGACAGAGGGGGGACCAGAGAAGGGAGGGGCTCATACAGAACACGCCTGGTACAAACAAGGCGGGTGGCATTTTTTTAAGCCCTGCCACTACTTAGTTATAAATATGAAGGTAAGTTATTTGCTTGGTCAGATTTTTCTTTGAAAACAGATCTCAACTCACAAACTCAGGAGAATAGGATATACATTAATATGAGATCATTTAAAGCTATTTATTTTCTACATTCAAAGTTATTCTGAAGATGTCTGCATTCTTTAATCTTCTCTGGAACTGATTGTCCCTCGATTGCACTGAATTTATCAAAGGACTTAACTTTTTTCTCCTTTTGACCTAGGAGCGCCTCCCTTACAAAAACTCTGGTGTCACTGACCTCAATAGAGTGCTGTCCACTTTCATTAGTTCTACCTGCTTCAGAGAAAATCGTTTCGGGATAAGTACAATGTAAACATTTTTTGAAAATTACCTGTCACTAACTTATGGGGAACAAAAAAGATTTTTAAAAATTAATCTAGATTAATGGAAGAATTGAAAAAGATATAGCAGTGACAATGGTGGGCATTTTAAATAAACAGGAGATAGTCTCAAATGTACATCGCAGGGAGTGGACTAGCCAAATGGGTTTTTAACTATTTTAAAATATCATAAATATGAGGACTTAGAGAACCAAAAAGGGGAATCTACACCAAAGTAGGCATAAAGAGCAGAAGATAATTCATCACAACTTTCACATCGCCTTTGTGGGCCATTGCCTGGCCCAGCACATTATCTGTTTGACTCACTGAGTCACAACGGCTAATGGAATTTAGCCCATGTTTGTTGTTGCCATGGTGATGCGATATTCTCAGGCATGTCATGTTCACAGATCAGCAGCAGCGACACGTAGCAGACACACAAGGACGCTCAGCTTTTGACCAGCTCCAGGAATTCACTCTGCAGTCAGTCTGTCAGAAAGGAAGTCGCTATGGAAAAGGAGCATCAGAGCTGGGCCCACCAGCCCTTCCTCCTTCCTTTGTCACCGCAGGGCTATTATCATTAAAATGGCCTTGAATTTCCATGAATTCACTCATTCACAAACACTGTCAAAAAAGGTGCAAGGGTTCAACAGAGCCCAGAGGGTCAAAGAGAGGACTAGTTTTAAATCTGTGCCTATTGAACCTGGAAATGACATCGTCTGTGAGATATAATCTTATTCTTACAGAGCAGATCCAATCGGGCTGACCGGCACCCACATGCAGGCGACTCAGCGCCATGACAGGTGACTGGGAGCGAGGGGGTCAGAGCCTTTGTGGCGCTCTCTGAGAAGCAGACACAGACATGTGTGGGAACATTTCACCATGAATAGGCTTCTCCCAAAAGCGAAAGCAAATCCTGCCAGCAACCTATTATAAAGGGAGTGTGTATTCTACGCTACAGACATATTTAGATTTCAAACCAAAGGTATAATTAGGAGGCTTTTAAGATATAAAAGTTTGAACAAGTCACATGTATTGTGTAAGATGTTCCAATTTGTATATGAGGAATGATAAAGTGTAAGACATGAATTTTCAGAAAAGTGTTTGCTGGACAGAAATAGGCTTTTTATTAAATTAAGTATAATTTTCATGAAGCACAAAACATGCAAGTAAATGAGACAGATTTAAAAACACTTATGTAAATGTTTATCCATATTGTCCAATATAGAGTCCAGACTCCTTGTAACAAATAGCTTTGCGTTTTCTCAGGACCCTGCTTCGTGCTGGGCTGGGCTGCGGTGGTATCCGGAGTCAGCAGTGACAGTGCACCATGCCCATGGGAAATGGCAACAAAATTTGCTTCTGTGGATAGAGAAGTGAAATCATAACCAAGACTTCCTGCCCAGCTGGTGTGGCTCAGTGGTTGAGCGTTGACCCCTGAACCAGAAGGTCACGGTTTGATTCCTGGTCAGGGCCCATGCCTGGGTTGTGGACTCAATCCCCAGGAGGGAGCTTGCAGGAGACAGTCAATCAATGATGTTTCTCTCTCCTGGATATTTCTATCTCTCTCTCTCCCTAAAATCAATAAAACATATTTTTTGGGAAAAGACTTCCTTAATGAGGATATTAGTGCTTCTGTGTTGCACAGGATGGGGCAAGCTGGGCAGGACAGGGAGGTGGAGGAGGGGCTCCTTAATCATGTTTGTTTCTCCCCTTCTACAGCAGTTCAAGGAGGATATGTTACCAAATTTGATCAGAATTTAAGGTTGTACGTACCCTGTTTTCCAGCAGATCCCTGATGGAGGTCAGCGAGCAACATGCAGGGAGGCAGTGTGTCTTACTCATGTTGTGTTTGAGAAGGATGTGGTGCAACTTTGTCTTCTGCCTGTCTGGGCCATGTGGTCCAAGACAAGATGTGTGTTGAAATAACACACAGTAGAGTCTTCCCATTATGACTAGGATTACATGAGCTTTAAAGAAAGGGCATTGAATAGCTCAGTGGGAGCACAAACACTTACATTAACATCAACAAACCCACAGGCTATTAAAGAATGGCTTGGTGAACTTTCGTCCAAAACACAGAAAGCAAACATGTATAGCTCTAGGAATGCTCAATGGTTGCATTGCTTTGGACGTAGAGAAATCCATGGATAAATAAGTTTCTCCCTCATGAAATGCTACTTTAATGTTTAATGCTCTATTAAATTATCAGATTAAATGACATGTGAAGTGCTGTATGTTGATTAACCGTAAAGTAACATTAGATGTTACTCTCGCTGTATTATCTAATCAAATAGTACAGTGGCATTGAAATACAGGGAAATGGCACCAAGTAAAGAAAAGAGCAAAAAGAAAAACAAGTGAGGATGACAGAAGAGTTTTGAAAAGTCTAATCATCTTAAATATTGACCAGAAAGAGTTGAGAGACACAAGACAGAGAGCGTGCTTGTAAGAAAAAGACCAAGAGAGCCAGCCGTGTTCTAACACCCACACAGGAACCCAAGGGAAAGGAGCCGTGGGGGTGGAACCCACTGAATCCATTTCAGGAGCAAGGCCTGCACACATAGGAAGCTTCCCTTAGGCAGTCGCATGTCCTGAATCCTGGGTCAGTGTTACAATTTAGAAAAAGAAAAAGAAAACAACAACAACAAGCAAAATAAAACACAGAAAAACACACACAAATACCTCTCCTTTGAAAGACTGAGAATTAAAAAGAGACTGACCTTTTAAAATTCATGTTTATTCACCAACACCTTCCCCCATATTCTCAGACTGATGAAAGCTCATTCAGGGGCTGCTACCATCTGCCATGCTCACAGTCCCCTGGGGCCACCGCCAAGCCCAAGCCCAGAGTGGCTTCAGGAAAACACTGCCTGGCTTGCTCTGTCCCCCAGGAGTCAGGGGAAGCTGGTCTGTGTGGTTATGTGAAAATTGCAAGCACCTAGCTGAGGTCCCCATACCCTCTGTCTTCTTTCTCATCCTCCACATTCCTTGAGTAGCCATGTCAGGTTACAGGACTGACTCAGGATCACGCATTAACCACAAGTACAATGATGGGGGGGTGGGGGGGGCCGGCAGGAATATTGTTATGGCCACACCTAATAATAGTCATAATTTATTACACATGCAATATCCTAAATTAGGGCCAGCTACATAATTTGTAAAACTCAGTGCAAAATGACAATGCAGGGCCTTTTACAAAGACAGAAGAGAGAGAGAGAGAGAGAGAGAGAGAGAGAGAGAGAGAGAGAGAGAGAGAGAAAGAAAGAAAGAAAGAAAGAAAGAAAGAAAGAAAGAAAGAAAGAAAGAAAGAAAGAAAGAAAGAAAGATAATTGTCTACTGCCATGGCAAATCTCTGTCTCTTTCTCTTTCTCTATCTGTTACAGTCATTTTTTACTTAGTTCTCCAAGTCAGCTGTCTTGGATACATGGGTAATTTCAGGGTGAGTGCAGACCCTCACAGCTGCTTGGGCCCACCCTCCATGTGCCCAGGACTCTGCTGGACAAAGGCAGCAATGGTCACTGGATGGGGCAGAGGGTGGGCAACTGAGATCCCACGCTGGGGAGATGGGGCCACCCATGAGACTCAAGTCCCCAGCACATGCTCCATTGTCTCATTTCACTTAAGAAAAAAGCAAAGATAAGATTATAAAGAATTTCAGAATGGTGTCCACAGAGTGTTACACCAAGTGTGGGCCTGTTCTGAGCATGGGCCTGTGTGACATTACCTATTTCACAGGCTGTGAAGATGGCCCTGCTTCTAGTATAAACAGGTATAGTTTGGGACTATTCAGAACTCAAATGCTTCTCTTTCTGTTTTGAGAAACAACAAAAACAAACAACGCAGCCCAGCCGGGTGGCTCAATTGGTTGGAGCATCACCCTGTACACTTAAAGGTTTTGGGGCTGATTCATGGTCAGGGTGCATACCTGGTCTGGGTGCTTAATGGAGGCAACTGCTGGATGTCTCTCTCTCTCTCTCTCTCTCTCTCTCTCTCTCTCTCTCTCTCTCTCTCTCCCCCCCCCTTTCTTTCTCTCTAAAATCAATGAACATATCATTGGGTAAGGAAAAAATGCAAAATGCAATATTCTCCATTAAAATAGGTTTGGGTGGTCTATGTTGGTTGTTTCAAACTTCCTCATTTTCTCCTCAGTTGAAACACACAAAAACATATTAAAAGACATAAGCTATATATTTACAATAGACAATGATGAAGGAACAATGTTTATAACACAGATTTTTCAGATGCCATAATGTTTTAAAACCAGTTGGGTCTTTACGTGGGATCACCTATCTATTTCTGTTGCCAGCCATTGCTCTTTATCCTTCTTGTTCAGATCAACTTCCCCTACAACAAAAAAATTTTAAAAGTTATCAAAATGTGTTTTCTTGATACCATCTCCTACAAGCATGTATGCTCTCATATAAATTAACAGGAGCCAAGGAGGAGGCCTCTCGCAGCTGGAGCGCCATTGCCTGAGCAGTATTGCTAAGAGACTCGAAGCTACCAGTAAGTAAGCGTTGATGTAGTTAGCCCCAAAATAAAGTCACAGGACACAAAATAAAACCTGTTATAGAGACGACAAGCAAGAGGCAGTGTTCATTTTCTCAGATTCAATCCAATTACTTTATTGGCCCAGGATTTTTTTTTCAAATTTCATCTCCTTATAAATGTTTGCTCATCGTCATTTGGTAGCAGCATATTTCTGTTCACTTTTATTCAACACAGGCTGCAAATATGCCCTTCACTTGACCCAGTCTATTAATTTTGAAATGCCTAAAGCCAAAACTGACAGCGGAAGGAAATCTTTATGAATTGGTGCTCCAACGTGCAGGAATAAGCTACCTGTTTCAGTAAAGATTCACAGTCACATTGCTTCTCTTTCAGAAAATCTTAAGCTTTCCTTAAAAAGAAAATAAAAGTTTTGAAAAAAATAAAGAAAACTAATTTCTCAAAATTTTAGCTGTGGAGTCTGTGTCTGCTCTATGTGCATTCAACAGTCATGCTCATATAAATGCTGATGTCAGGACTCTTACTCATAGTATTGGAAGTTTTTTGTTTTATTGTCCTAATAAATACTTGCTGATAAACCTCCATTTCATTCAGAGATACATGAATTTCCATGGGGACTGTTATCCTTACTCTCAAGAACTGAGTGAGAATTTGAATGCCTACAATGTTCAAAATTAATATTAATGCCCACAAGTTCTATGAAGATATAATTTTCCTAACTGTAATCCTAATATTTAGTTCCTGGTTTTGTTTGTTTGTTTGTTTTATTTTTACTTTCTCCTATGCCCTGTAGAATACTGCTCTCAAAACCAAGTCACTGGCCCTGCAGCATTGGCTACAACTCTAATAGTCCACAATTCACTGGGGAAGAAATAGAGGCTTTCTGGTCTTTCTACCAATGAAGGTGATCTAAAGCAAGGGCAACCCATCAGGAAGTTCAGCAGGTTTCTGTACATCAGGTGTTATTTGCTTTCTACTTTCCCAAGGTATCAACTCCTTTGTCTATCTTTCCATCATTGCAATTTATTATTTTGGATCTTGGAGGTATTTTGGTCTTCAAGACTCTCTATTAAAAACATATCAGCGAGCCCTCAACATCCTACATGTTACTGCATGATACCTGCATGCTAATAGTCTTTAATTCCCCATATTATAGACATAGTGCTAGATATTGTTGATGACTTAGCTAGGCAAAATAGTCAAACACACAAAATAAGTTGTCCTGAATTCGAGGAGGGGTGGGGAAGCTCTGGGGGTGTGGAGGGAAGGGCTCTTGAAAAGGGGGGTACAAATGTTCTGAGCAGGGACACAACTCTTGTCTCTAAACATTCTGCTTTGACTTTTTCAAGTCTCATCATCACAGGCTCCAGAGGATCAACACTAGTGCATGTCTGTCATCGCATGTCTCTGCTCAGTTCACTAAGCAAGTCCCCATTGCCTGCACTATGTTTCCCACAGTGGGTTCTGAGGGACAATATAGTCCCAGGCAACGCTGTGTAACAAAGAGCTCATTGGTCCCAAACCTGTGGGGAGACTGAAAGCTGTGTCTTTTGCTTAGACATTCACAACACGTTAGAGTTTTAAGGCTGCTGCCAGATCCTGGTGAAAGAACCCTGTTTAAATCGTGTTTATCAGAGTTTCCCAGAGTTATTTGGTTACAGAGCCTGGGTATCAGGTGGCACCAGGGAGAATGATGATGTGGCAGGCCCTGCAAGGCACTGAAGGAGCATGTGCGTTAGCTTGGCAGGCCCAGCCCACGCCCACGCCCACGCCCACGCCCACCAGCCCCATCTTACCCCCCTGCAGCCACGCTGAACTACTGTGCTCTGACCTCACCAGCATCTGGGTTCCACTGCCAATGCTCCTTCAAGCTGCATTTTCTTCCTGGAATGCTCTGCAGCACCCCTTGTGTTGCCCCCTAATTAAAGGCTCCCCGCACCTGGCTTAGGGAGCTCCTTTGGCTCTTCCTGACAAGCTCTTGAGTAAACTTCCATGCTTCCTGGCTCTGCCAGGACCAGCTCTGTGGCTTTAGGTAGGTCAATTGACATTTTTGCCCCTCAACATCTTTATCTACAAAGTGAGGGTAAAACACTGGACACACTTGGTGGCTTGCAGGGAAGCTTGGATTATTAACACGTATGAGGAGATTAGAGCAGCACCTGCCTGCGTCACAGTCAGCACTCAATGAGTGTCACACGTGATTTCCCTGGGCCTGCCGCTCTCTCTCCATGCTGTGTCACCATAATCACATTGGGTTCTTGTTATATCTTTTTTTTTCTTTTAAACATGAGAAAATAAAATTTAGTACACATCTATAGAGAATCCGCACAAAGATGAGAAATTTCAAAGACCAGCAAAATGAGGTAGAGATGTCATTCAGGAGGAAGGAGAAGGTGGATGTCTGGAACTTAGCATACTGTCCTCTAGGTCCATTTAGGTTGCTGCTGATGGCAAGATTTCTCTTTTATTTTATGGCTGAATATTTCATTATATATAAGCATCACTTCTTTATCCATTCATCTGTTGATGAACACTTTGGTTGCTACTCTGTCCTTATTTTGGCTACTGTAAGTAATGCTGCAATGAATATATGGAAGTACCGATATGTGTTTTTTTAATTTAGTGTTTTGGGTTTCTTTGGATAAATACTGAGAGTGGATTGCTGGATCTTTCTTTGCCTCGTGTGATAGTCTTTGCTTTAAAGACTGTTTTGTCTGGTATAAACATTGCTACACCAGTTTTTTTTTGTTTGTTTGTTTCCATTTTTATAAAATATCTCTTTTCCATCCCTTTACTTTCAGTTCGTGTGTGTCTTTTGAGCTGAAGTTAGTCTCTTGTAGATAGCATATGTAAGGGTCTTGTTTTGTTATCCATTCAGCCACAGTATGTCTTTAGATTAGAGCATTCAATCCATTTGCATTTAAAGTAATTGTTGCTAAATGTGTGTCTATTGCCATTTTATTATTTATGTTTTTATCTTTTTTTTTCCTTCTTAAAAAGACCCTTTAACATTTCTTGTAATACTGGTTTGGTAGTAATAAACTTCTTTAGCATTTTCTTGTCTGGGAAGCTCTTTATCTGTCCTTAGATTCTAAATGATAGCTTTGCTGGGTCTAATAATCTTGGTTGTACGTCCTTGCTTTTCATCACTTTGAATATTTCTTGCCAATCCCTTCTGGCCTGCAAGGTTTCTGTTGAGAAATCATCTGACAGTCTTATGGGAGCTCCCAATAGAGAAATAACTGCTTTTTTCTTGCTACTTTTAAGATTCTTTGTCTTTAACTTTGAGATTTTGATTGTGCTGTGTCTTGTTGTGAGCCTTTTTGGGTTCATCTTGTTTGGGAATCTCTATGCTTCCTGGACTTGTATGTCTATTTCCTTCATTAGTTAGGACAGTTTTCCATCACTTTTTAAAATAGGTTTTCAATTTCTTGCTCTCTCTCTTCTCCTTCCAGCACCCACATGATGTAAATATTGGTACACTTGAAGTTGTCCCAGAGGCTCCTTACTATTTTTTTTTCTTTCTGTTATCCTGATTAGGTGTTTTCTGCTTCATTATATTTAAAATCACTGACTTGATTCTTTGCTTTATCTATTTTAATGTTGATTCCCTGTAATTTATTTTTCATTTCAGTTAGTTCTCTTTTATGGTTTCCATGTTCTTTTTTTATGCTGTTGAAAGTTTTACTAATTTCCTTGAGCATTTTTATAACCACCGTTTGTTGTTTTTTTAATCCTTACTCCAGGATATGTTTCTATTAATTTCAAAGAGAGAGAGAACCATTCATGTGAGAGAGAAACATTGATGGGTTGTCTCCCATATGTGCACCCAACTAAGGGTCAAACCCACAACCTAGGTATGTGCCCTGATTAGGAACTGAACCTGCAACCAACTGAACCACCTGTCCAGGGCATAAATACAGGTTTGAACTCTGTACCTGATAGTTTGCTGGACTCTATTTCATTTAGTTCTTTTTCTGGAGATTTCTCTTATTCTTTCATTTGGGACCTGTTTTAGCTGCTTCCCTGTGTTGGTTTCTATGTATTAGGTAGAGCTGCTACGTCTTCTGGACTTGGTAGACTCACCTTATGTAGTAGGTGACTTGTGGGGCCCAGTGATGCAGCCTCCTAGTTCATCTGAGCTAAGCACTTCAGGTATGCCCTCTGTGTGGGTTGTGTGCATGGTTCTGTTATAGTTGAGCCTTGATTATTGTTGGCACATCACTGAGAGGAAATGATCATCAAGTCAATGGTCTTCAAGGACAATTGAGGCTATAGTGGAGGAATTGCTGTGCAGTGGCTGACCCCACAGAGCAGGACTTGTTTCACTGGGGCTTCATTTCCTGTGGAGTCCACCCCTTGAGTCTTTCACTTGTGGATTTGATTGAGTTGTAATCTTGTGTGGTCTGAATCTGTCCACTGGGTACACTGGCTTGGGGATATTCCAGAAGGTGCAAGGTCAACCACTACCTCTGCTCTGCCTTGGGCCACCCAGCATGAGATACAGAGTGATCTGCAGATGATTGCTTTTGTTCTGTTTAGAGGTGTCTGGGAGAGGACAAGCTGTGAATCATGGCTGACCACCACTAGTGCCAGGTCTGGGCCACTTAACAAGAGGTATGGGGTATGCAGAGGACAGATCTGCTTGTTTGAGAGGTTTTAGAAAAGTATCAAGTATGAGCCAAGAAAGGCTCTTTGTTTAGAAAAAACACTGGAAATGGCTTGTGTGGACCCCCAGGTTGGGTTTGGTGGTGTCTCAGGGTGGGGAGGGGGACTCACATTGTTACAGGTTGATGGAGACGCAATATGGTGCTCACCTAAGGGGTTTGTGAGGGGAAGGCCCAGAAAGGACCAATGGTCTCTGCCAGCACTTCTGTTCTGGGAGAAATCTGTCACTTTGATGCCAGACAGTTCAGTTCCTCCCCTTATGTCCCTGGCACCTTTACAGCTGCTATCCTACCTCTGGAGCTCAGAGCAAGTGAGTCCAAATAAATCTATGTGCTGGCCCTTTAAGAGGAACTCCTGGGACTCTAACAGCTTCATCTCAATCAGTCACAATCTTTGCTGATTTTTACAGCCAGGAGTTATGGGGACTGCTCTTCCTGGCATTGGAACCCTGGGCTGGGGGTTCTAATGTGGGGCTGGGACACATTGTTTCTTAGGAGAGATCTCTGTAGCTGAGACATCCTTCCCAATTTGTATCTGCCACATGTGGGTGTGGGACCAGCCAGTTTCATGTCTCTACCCCTCCTACCAGACTCACTGAAGCATCTTCTTCATATTCTTAGTTTTAAGACTTTTGTTCAGCTAGATTTCAGACATTCTAAATCAGCAGTTCTCAACCTGTGGGTCGTGACCCCTTTGGCGGTCGAATGACCCTTTCACAGGGGTCGCCTAAGACCATCCTGCATATCAGATATTTACATTACGATTCATAACAGTAGCAACATTACAGTTATGAAGTAGCAACAAAAATAATTTTATGGTTGGGTCACAACATTAGGAACTGTATTTAAAGGGCCAGAAGGTTGAGAACCACTGTTCTAAATGATGTTTTTTGGTCTGTTATTTACTTATAATTTTTATGTGGTTGTGGGAGGCTCTGGGTACTGCATTTACCTACTCAGCTATCTTGACTGGAATCCCCTTCTTATCTCTTTATGTATTCACTAGGGGCCCAGTGCATGGATTTGTGCACCTTGAAAGAAACTGGGCCTCGAGGCTGCGGTGGGCACAGGGGTGAGTCTCGGCCCATCATTCACACCCCTGCCTGGCCCCTCCTGCTATGGCCCCCGGTCCCTGTCTGCCAGCAGCCCCGCTTCCGCTCCCACTGCCGCTGCTCCCATGCACTGATGGTGCCAGTCCTGCTCACACCCGCTGACGGCGCGGAGTGATTGGGGCCAGCACCAGTACCAGGTGCGAGTGGGGCCAGCACCATCAGCGGGTGTGAGTGGCGGCTGCTGCCTTGATCACCCATCAGGAGAAGAGGAAGGTGGAGAAGCCCTTGGGGGCGATCGGGGCCAGCAGTTGCTGCTCGCACCCACTGACAGCGTCAATCTATTGGGACCAGCGCCAGGCGCCAGCAGTAGGTACAAGTGTGTGGCTCTGGTGGTGCCAGCTGTGGGTGCAAGTGGGGCCAGTGCTGGTGCCAGGCGGGACCGTGGTGCATGGGAGCACAGAATTTTCAGTAGACACCAGAGGCTCACCCTGATGACAGTGACGGGTGCCCTGCTTTAGTCTGGTGCCCTTGCTCACCTGCTCCACCATCCCGCCACGGCCAACACCCTCCATGTTCCGCACTCTGCTGCCAGCTGCCCATGCCCAACATGTTCCGCATCTGTGTATGTCATAGCAACTGGTTGTTTGGTTGTTCCACCATTCGGTCTATTTACATATTATCCTTTTATTATATAGGATAGTCACCATAAAATTATATTCGCTTTAGCATTAGGGCTTTAGATTATTCTATTTGTAGTTGTCCTCAGTGACTAGCACATAGTGGGCAATCAATAATGACAGAATAACAAATTGTTCTAATAAAAATTATTCAAACTTAAACTTAATGAAATAAATGAAACCTGTGGTATAGGCTAACTTGCAATATTTCATAATACTAGAAATCTCAGCTACTAATGCTATGGCCAGCTATTTGTTTATAATTAGTTTATGTTAATACTAATATTTTTCTGGTGAATGTAATAGACTCTTTTGCAATGATATGAGGGAAGAATTTTCTAAGTTCACACACATGGAGAAGTTTAAATGTGATGGCAAGATTTGATTGTGAATTCAGGGGAATTAATATACGCTTGGAGACTCAGAGGGTGGGCAGGCTCTAAAGGCACTCCCAAGAGGCCCCCGTTAGTCCTCTATATATCTTCTTGGTTTAGGTGGAGGACAAAGAACCGTTTAAATTATCCACCCAAATTCCTAACTTCTCCCCAGCCTGGATTGGGCCTCTTCCCAGGAAACTCTATTGGGGTTTCACGCCCTCTATTCACTCAGCTAATTGTTCCCACACTGGGCCCTGCTCTTCTGTTTCCTCACCCTGACTCCCATTGCACATGTCCAAAAGTTCCCTGACATCATCTAGTTTCTATTGTGTGTACACTGAGCAGAGAAATCCCCTCCCCGCCCCTTGGCCGCTCCAGTACTGGGCTTTCAGGCCCCTGGGGGAGTTTCTGTCCCATTTAGCGGTGATTCAATCTCCTGGTGGCAGTCCCCCAGAGTGTATCAGTGTGTCTGTTTACCAGTAAACTAGGTGGGAGTTCCGCTCTGTGACTTACTTCTGCTTCCCGGTTTACTAAAATTATCTAGTTCCCTTTTTCTTTTCCCTTATCATAATCATTAGATATTTTTCCTCATGTCAATAACTATCTGCCTATGCTGACAATACCATAGGATATGTTCAGGCCACAAGCATCTGTTTTAGAATGTTAGTGTGAATATGAGGAAGTTAGATTGTCTTTTCAAATTGCTAGAGACAAAAACAAATGTAGAAGACAATTCATCTGGTCTCTTTCATCTAAAAAATTCTGTTGCCCTATGAATGAGGAGCTGGCACATAACAGATTAGAAAACATAAGAACAGTCAGAGTCAATTTGTAGATGTCCTTCAACTTAGTGATAAGACATGAACAGCAATTATTGCCTTGCATGTATTTGCTTCCTTAATTGGGAGTAATATGTTGTGAAAGAAAAGGGCAAATAATAGAATACTTTAGTTCTTGGTAGTTCTCTGGGCTACAAATATATTTCTTGTCCTGTTTTTTGTTTGTTTCTTTGTGTTTTTTCCCCTTGTAGTTTTAAAGAAAGTATTGTGTTGAATTATTTTTAAGTTGGTCATTTAAATATTAGAATTTTTCAGCTTTATTGAAGTAAAATTGACAAATAAAATTGTACCCATTTAAGGTATACAATGTGATAAGTTGACATATGCATACACTGTAAAATGATTACCATAATCAGGTTAATTAATATATCTATTAGTTCACATATTTAACTTTTTTGTGTGTGGTGAAAACACTTATGATATACTCTCCTAGCCAATTTCAAGTGCACTACACATTATTAACTACAGTTAATAATGCAGCACATTAGAGCTCCAAAACTGGTTCTCTTACAACTGAAGGCTTATGCCCTTTTTAAAATACATATATTTAGAGAGAGAGAGGAAGGGAGCGGGATAGAGAGATAGAAACATCAATGAGGGAGAATCATTGATTGGCTGCCTCCTGCGTGGCCCCCACTGGGGATCGAGCCCGGAACCTGGCAGGTGCCCTGACCAGGAATGGAACCGATGACCTCTTGGTTCCTGGGTCAGTGCTCAAACACTGAGCCACACCAGCTGGGCAAGCCTTGTACCCTCTGACAAGCAAATACCAATCTCCTCCAAATCCCAGTCTCTGTGAATCACCATTGTACTCTGCTTCTATTAATTGAATTTTTTTTTTTTAGATTCCATATGTAAGTGAGATGATACAGTATCTTTCTTTTTCTGGCTAGTTTCATTTAGCATAATATATTCTAAGTTTGTCCATGTTGTTGAAAATAGCAGAATTTCCTTCTTTCTTGTGGAGATTATATATATATATATATATCTCCATTATTCCCTCAATGGATACAAGTTATTTCCATATTTTGGCTATTGTGAATAATGCTGCAATGAGTATGAAAGTGCACATCTCTCTTTGAGATATTGATTTTATTTCATTTGAATATACTAGTATACCTAGAAATGGAACTGTTGGGTTACCTGGTAGTTTTAATTGTTTTGAGGAATACTCCATCTGTTTTCCATAATCACTGTTCCAATTATATCCTCTGAAGCATTGGACAGGTCCTTTCTCCTAAATCCTTGACGGTACTTGTGATAGTACATGTTGTCTTCCATAAAAGCCATCCTAACAGGTGTAAGTTGATGTCTAATTGACGTTTGTCAATTTTGTTTTTCTTTAACAACAACAAAAAAGCTTACTTTTAAAAATCTTTCCTATTGCTTTCTGGTTTTTATTTTCCATTTATTTCTACTCTGATCTTTATTTTTTTCTTCTTCTTCTAACTTTGGGCTTACTTTGAACTTTTTTTCCTAGTCATTTGAGGTATAAAGTTAGGTTGTTTATTTGAGATCTTTCTTTTTTAATGTAGACATTCATCACTATAAACTTACCCCTTATTTCTATAGAGTAGACCACTAGGGTATAATTCAGTGATGGCAAACCTATGACACGTGTGTCAGAGGTGACACGAGAACTCATTTTTTTTGGTTGATTTTTCTTTGTTAAATGGCATTTAAATATATAAAATAAATATCAAAAATATAAGTCTTTGTTTTACCATGGTTGCAAATATCAAAAAATTTCTATATGTGACATGGCACCAGAGTTAAGTTAGGGTTTTTCAAAATGCTGACACGCCGAGCTCAAAAGATTCGCCATCACTGGTATAATTCAATGTGCTAAGTTATATGCTATATCCTCACTAGTGTCCCAATGGCAACAGTTAATCTATACCCTCAAAATACCCCATCATATATATTTAAAGAGTGAGATCCAATAGTCTTTGCATCTATCTTCCTATCCTAGCACAATACACATGGCAAGTGATGAACAGTTTTTAATAAGTACTTTTAAAGGGATTAAAACCAATTAAGAAAATAATTTTCAAAGTGATGAAAACTATCTAGATTGATATACAATAGTTCAAATTAATTTTAATTAAAATAGCTTAAGTATATATTTCTGAAACTAGTTAGCAGAAATTATTTTATATTTACATTAGAAGGGTCCTAGGTTTGATTCTGATCAAGGGCATGTACCCAGTCAGGGAGTGGCAGGAGGCAACCGTTGATGTGTCTCTCTCATATGAATGTTTCTCTCACTCTGTGTCTCCCCCTCCATTCCACTCTCTCTAAAAAAATCAATGGAAAAATATTCTTGGGTGAGGATTAACAAAATAAATAAGTAAATAAATAGCCAGAATTTTTCTAAAGTACTTTACTCCTTACTTACTTTGTATGTCTATCTTATCTGGCCCATGTCAAATGACACCAGTGGAATAATTTGTCCCTTTATCTCAAGCCTGAGGAACCGTCTTACAGGCACAATAAATACTTATTCATTTGTTCATTGTCTTGATATAAACTCAAACCAGAATAGCATGTTTTCATTTCACTTCTTAACAAAACCTTCTACTGAGTAAATTGCAGAACTTGATGTGATATTCTGACATGATCTTCAGTTACTCTCATGGAAGTTAAGACTAGAAACCAGGGAGTCCTGATGCAGTAGGACGGCAGGATGCAATGGGGCAGAATGATCCAACAGGGCAGGATGATGCAATGGGGCAGGATGATGCAATGGGGCAGGATGATGCAATGGGGAAGGATGATGCAACGGGGCAGGATGATACAATGGGGAAGGATGATGCAATGGGTCAGGATGATGCAATGGGACGGGATGATGCAATGGGGCGGGATGATGCAATGGGGCGGGATGATGCAATGGGGCAGGATAATTCAATGGGGTGGAATGATGCAATGGGGCGGGATGATGCAATGAGGTAGCATGAGGATGCGAGGTTGCATGATGCTGGATTGTTAGATTTTTTTGGGACCTCTGCCTATGTCCAGTGCCCATCAGCATTTCTGAAGTACTGTTACTTCCATTCCTTCCCTTCCTGACCCTTAGCCTCACTCGTCAGGTTTCATCTTGCTCCCAATTTGTCTGCTCTCTCATATAAACCAGTTTGTGCCAAGCTACTCTGTGTTAGAACACTGGAACTGTTCACCATGCTTTGCAAAAAACTTTTGAGTAGACAGTATTAACAATCTGTATGAATTCCTCATAACTAGTGTGGTGACCTAGGGCTTCCCTAGACTTGCTTAACAATCTCATGAAATAACTAGAGGCTCAGTGCACAAATTCATGCACCACTAGGGTCCCTCAACCTGGCCTGCATGATCGAGCTGAAACCAGCTCTCCAACGACCCCCAAGGGGTCCCAGATTGCGAAAGGGTGCAGGCTCCTATTGGTTGAAGTGTCTGCCCCTTAGTGGTCAGTACATGTCAGGGATCCCTGCGGGATCGGGCCTTAACCGGCAGTCGGACATCCCTCTCCCAATCCAGGACCACTGGCTCCTAACCACTCACCTGCTTGCCTGCCTGATCACCCCTAACCATTATGATGTTTGCCTCATTGCCCCTAACCACTTGTCTGCCTGCCTGATCGCCCCTCACCATTCACCTGCCTGCTTGATCACCCCTAACCACTCTGCCTGCCTGCATGATCACCCCTAACTGCTTGCCTGCCTGCCTGATTGCCCCTGACCACTCACCTGACTGCCTGATT
>NW_005871278.1:77708-80541 GCF_000147115.1 Myotis lucifugus
TCAATGTAGAACAACTAGTATTGGAAAGCTACTTTATAATCTCTGCTCTTTCTGCTCTTTCAGGAAACAATTTTTTTGCTTTTGTAAAGAACAAAACAATGTGTCATAAATAGAAGCAAGGTAAGATTGACCTTGGGAGTGCCCATGGTTCCTTGCTGCATTGTGACTGCCTCAGTTTGCTCCACAAGTACTGGAGAGACCACAGGGTGCTCACCCTGTATTTCTTCTCCCACTAACTCACCTACAATCAATTCACCATTTCTCTCTGTAAGACAAACAGTCCTGAATTAAACATATCCTCAGACTGAGTTTCCAAATGCCAGGTGCTCCCACGTGTAGGTGTCATTCCCAATGCTTTCCCATAAGCCTCTCATGTTCTCAACAAACTGCACTGCTCACCATTCTCCAAACTTGGCTGCTGTGTCTGCCTCTGCTTTGTCCCGGTCTTGCCCACCACACATGTGCCTTCACTGTTTCACCACCACGCAAGCAAAATTTTCCTGTTTTGAGGGCCTGCAGTTTGTCAGATAAAGTCTATTGTAATCATTTTGAGTAATTATTGCTAGTTTTGAATTGAAAAGTTTGTAATTGTTATGTAAACCAGCCCCATTTCACCCTAGCAATAAAATAACTGTTCAGACCCTTAAAAATTCTAACACTTTTTCCCTCTCCTCAATGCTATAGAATTTTTAGGTAACCCACTAAATAAATGAAAGATACCTGTGCATATTGCTTATGTTGAAGCCCTAGCCCCTAATGTGACTATATTTGAAGATAGGTTCTCTAAAGTGGTAATTAAGGTTAAGTGAGGTCATAGGGTGGGCTTCTAATCCAATGGGATGGGTGTCCTTATAAGGAAAGGAAGCGACACCAGGCATGTGCACACAGAGAAGACCATGTGAGGACACAGAAGGAAGGTAGTCGCCTGCAAGCCAAGGAGAGAGACCTCAGAGAAACTAACCTTCCTGACATCTTGATTTTAGACTTCTAGCCTTAAGAACTGTAAGAAAATAAATTTCTGTTTTTAAGACACTTACTTTTGTTATGGTCACCCTAATGAACTAATACATCTCCCGTATAAAATTAAAAGTTTCTTACTAATACAGTCCTTGAATCTCCCAGTGTTCTGGGAATTTGGTTTAATAAATATTTATAGAATGACAAACTTTTATCACTGATGACTACTTTACACACACACACACACACACACACACACACACACGCACACACAAACACACACACACATACTTTAAGTCTACCCACTGCCAATTTTTCTCCTTATTTTCTTCACAGTCTGCATACTCATAATCACTTTACTTGGAAATAAATTATTGTCTACACTGGAAATATATACCTTTCAAATCTGAATATCAGTCTCTCTAGTGAATTTCATCTTTCTTTATGTTTTATAAGGAAGTACAGGTGCCCCACAGAGTGCCATGTTTGTCCAGATAATAAAAAAATATATCACTTAACTATGAATATAACATGAATCTTATTGAAACATGTCTCCTTGTAAAGTTATTTTTTTAATAATAAGAAATGTAAAACATATACAGTTTCAAATAGGGAAAACAGACACAATTGGTCACAGGTGAAAATGTATTTCTAATATTGCCCACTAGATTATCATTGAAGCAGAAGTCATTGAGTGAAACAATTTGTAAAAAATGTGACAACTTAAAATACATCTGAGAATTTTATGACTTATTGTTTTATTAATCAGAAAAAATATTATGTAAAATTTAATCAAAAATTATCAAGATTTTAAAAAGGAAGAAATGTCTTCACAGAAGTCCACCGCTGTTTAAGCAATCTAACATCAAAATATTTTGATTGCCTTCATCTTATAGGGGATATTTATTTTCCAAGTGACAGATTACAGGGCTTGTGATCACAGTTTAGGACCCTGAAGTATAGTGAACCATATCATGTGCAACATATTTCTGTGGAGTCCAAAGATTTCCCCCAGGCATTAGTCTTCCCCCTTCTAAACTCATTTTCTGTGGCTATTCTGCAATATCCTCACTGATGTGAAATATTTTTTTTGGGGGGAACACATATTTTATTTAATAATTTTCACAAGGTCAACAGCTTTCTGAAGTGATTGGATTTGGTAATGACCAAGCTGGATTAGTTTTCAAATGGAAAAAAACAAAAAAGCCTCATGTGTTCGCCTTATTTCAATAATCTGATCCAACCTCTGACAAAAGAATTTCAGGTAATATTTTTATGAAACAGCAGTGTCTTTTTTATATATGTGATCTGCCTTTTCTCAGTGTTATAAAATATCCTCATGTTGACTTACTGTACATTGATTTAATAAGCATTCTCTACAGAGCAATATGAATATCATTGGAAATGTATAATACAATTTTCTACCCATGAAATGCTATAGAAAACTGCACATTTTATACTGACATGTGCCCCATCAATAATGGTGTTTTTATATCTTATTTGTAGCTATTGATCTCAACAGCATAATGAAAAATTGATTGAAGCAAAGTGCGCCATTTCTTAAGTATAAATATCAATGTCAAATTATTTTTATCTATGCTTCCCAATTATACATGAAACTTATACATTTATATATGTTTGCTTCCACAAAACTCTACCACAATAAATTAGATATGACAAGAATCTTCTGAATCAATAGAAACTAGGTTTCTCTCACTAAAATGTAATTCCAAAATTAAACACACTGGTTTCATACTAGTTTCATTTTTGAATTATAAAGAGAATTAGCATCTTGACATATAGTGTCACCTTCCTATGCAATTTAACAGTTTGAAATGAGGTCTTATATCTTGTGGGTATATGAGCACATACACAC
>NW_005871278.1:83297-95096 GCF_000147115.1 Myotis lucifugus
TCTTTTAACATGAGAACATAAGCTCTGTTGAGTGCAGCACTGTCCACGGTTAGATCCCAGGGCCACACGTGGCACAGTATAAGTGCCCAGGAAACATTGCTGCCCAGTGATGCCGCGGTCCTGATGTGCAGGGCACTTGCCATCAGCCCGCCTTCTGTTAGGGAAGAAGGTATGCGGACATGTACTCCCAGCTCAAAATTCGATTAGGAAAACAGCATGTTCCCAACCTCTCAGCGGAGACAAGCTGTCTCAGTTGCCCAAAAGTTTAATACACTACTCGCTAAGCACAGCGTTTCTGTTTTGTTTTCTTTTCTCGTGGAGAGATTCATGTAACATCTGGGCCCATATAGAGGCAAGCCATGTTATACTAGGAAAATGTATAACTCAGATGTTTGGATTTTCTGTGTATCAGTTTGAATATGCCTCTCCTTCTGTGGGGATGCTATGCTCAGCGCTAACGGCAGTTACCAGAAAATTAACTTTACTACTCAGCGCTAAGTTCATATCAGCATTCCAACATCCAAGTGTGTTCCTTGACTTTTCTTCAGAAAAGAAAAGAGCAAAATGTCAAAATCAAGTGCTTTCTCAAAAGATTTCTTTTACATTAAGATTTTCAGGTTAAAAATAGTTAGAAATCACCTTTTACTCTATTTTTTATTTTTAATTTTTATATCTCTAACAACAAAAAAAATACTGAAATAAAAATCCTATACATATGTTTAAAAAGCCCTCAACAGTTGGGTTTCCATTTGGTTTTAGATCCCTTATCTAAATGGAGTCATATAGGGTTTGTCCTCTGTGACTGGCTTATTTCTGTAATGTTAAGGCTCATCCATGTTGTCACATATGGCAGGATTTCCTAATTTTTAAAACCTGAATAATATTCTGCTCTATGTATATGCCGCATTTTCCTTATCCACTCATCTGTCGATGGACATAAGGTTGTTTCCATGTCTTGGCTAATGTGAACAGTGCTGCAATGCAGAAGTGGAGAAAGCATGGTGGGTGCAGGGACCAGGAGGAGGGAGAAATGGGGAGATGTTATTAGTGGGCATGAAGTTTAAGTCATGCTAGATTAGTAAGTTCCAGAGATCTGCTGTACAACATAGTGCCTATAGTTGATGATATTGTATTATACACATAAAAAATTTAAAGGGTGGCCCTAACCGGTTTGGCTCAGTGGATAGAGCATCTGCCTGCAGACTGAAGGGTCCCAGGTTCGATTCCGGTCAAGGGCATGTACCTTGGTTGCGGCACGTCCCCAGTAGGGGGTGTGTAGGAGGCAGTTGATCGATTTTTCTCTCTCATCGATGTTTCTAACTCTCTATCCCTCTCCCTTCCTCTCTGTAAAAAAATCATAAAATATATTTTAAAAAATTTAAAGGGTAGATTGTTAATTACATCTTCTCACCATAATAATAATAAAAAAGCAAACAAAAAATTGGATTTAGATGACTCTGAAAATTGTAGCTGGCTTTTCTCTTTGATGAATTTTTCACTTTTTTATGAGTGGTAATTGCTTAAAAAATGAAAATTACATGCTAGGCATTGTCTTAAATACTTCAAATTTAGTTTTGCAATCCTGAGAGGTAGATGACGTTATTATTCCAATTTTATATAAATGGAAACTAAGTTTAAAATTTAAATAAATTGTTCAAGATCACACAGCTAGCAAGGTTCTGTAACTGGAATTAAGTGAATCATCTGATTATAAAATAAGTGTTCTTCAGCACTACACAGTAATTTGTTTTCTATTCTATTCATTGTCTTGAATTATTTTCTCTAGTCACTTATCTCTATATTCTATTATGTTTTGTCTTTCCAGCTATGTCTGGTGATTTGAAACCGAGTCAGATGCTGTGGAACTTCAAAACCATGCTACTTGGCAATAGGAGCCTTGGGTTGGAATATAAGTCCAGACTGCCCTCCCTCTTATAACCCATCCTCTAGAGCAGTGCTTCTCAACCTTCCTAATGCCGCGACCCTTTAATACAGTTCCTCATGTTGTGGTGACCCCCAATTTCATTGTTACAAATTGAACATAATTAAAGCATAGTGATTAACCACAAAACAATATGTAATTATATATGTGTTTTTCCGATGGTCTTAGGTGACCCCTGTGAAAGGGTCATTCGACCCCCAAAGGGATCGCGACCCACGGATTGAGAACCGCTGCTCTAGTGCCTGCCCGGAGTTCTCTCACTAGTGACCTCCTTCCAACAGCCTCTTCAGTTTCTCCTGGGGTAATCATAGAAGGAGATCTCCCTCTACCCAACCTCAACCCAAACACCTGCCCCAGCCAGGCTGGGGCTCTTCCTCAGTGCTTCACCCCACAGTTTTGATTTATACTTTAAATCTTAATAGGAGGGACTTGCCCTAAATTTCCAACATTGTAACCAAATTATATAAAAATGCCCAACTTTGTTCTTTGCGACATTTTAGTTGTTCTGCCAGAATCCTAGGTTTCTGGTAGCTTGACTACTTCTTTTAATTCACAAATTTCCTCTGCAGAACATTTCGAGTACTTTCAGTTCTTTTTCCTGACAAGTTTCTGTCCTAGATTTCTTCAAATGAATATCCAATGATGACACTCATGATCTAAATGAAAAAGAAGTTATGCACCTAATCATACCTTCTGTATTTTAAGGACAATTCTACTTTGGTATAAAAGAATTTCCATTTTCTAAGCCCCTCCCCATACATACAATTGATGGGCATTTTTTTATTTTTTACCATAAATAGAAATGTCTATAACCACTCTGTTTTACTTTTTCACTGTTATTTAGTATGCTCGTTCTACTTCTCTTGGCTCGCTTCCTACAGAAATCTTCTTTTTGTAAATGATGAATCATAGGCACAAGGAAGCTATTCTTCTAAGCAAAGGGAAGAGTAGACTCTTCTTACTAAGTACTAGGTTCTGATTACAGGAGAGATTGTCTACCTTCGGAGAAAGTATGAACGCTTTCTTGGAGAAATTTTATGTTACTACGAAATTGGAGGGCAATGTAACACTAATGGACATTTTTTTCAAGTGAGCATTACTGAAGACATGTCTACTAGCACTAGTGCAGATCTGTGGATCTTTAGCCCTTATTGTTATAATTGTTAGCAGAGACCCTCCGCCACTCTACGAAGAATGAGAAGAGCATCACAGAGTAATTCTTGAAGAATATGAAATGCCTTTAACTCTAAATTGTTTTCTAAAGAACAGGACTTCTAAGGTATGATACTTTGGGGGAAAAGTGGAGGTTATTTCAAATTAAATATGCAAAACATTGAACTAAAGTTCAATAAGTTTCTTTCGCCCATGACTTCTCTAAGCTTCTAACATGCTAATGAGCTTTGTAAATCTCCAAGGAGTAAAGGTTGTTACAGAGAACACCCCATTTTCCAAGCTTATTTACCTGCAGATAATTAACTCTAAGGGTCATTTAAGTGTTCCCTATATGACAATTTGGGAAACAATTGTTCCATTGGGTCAGGAATAAATAAGAAGACTCTCTACCTAGATGGTTTCATTTTGGCTATTAAATAAATATTTTTTCTAAGTTTTCATGCCATTATCTCTGTCTGAAAGGCATTACCACAAAAATACCCATGACCCTTGCTATCCTATGTCTTATGAGAATGTTGCTGTCTGTCCACAATTTCACTAGTAAAACTTTTACAGTAAACCAGGAGGACACTATTAGGGTACATCACCAGGGAAAGCAATGCACTTAGAAATTTTATTTTTTTTCTCAAAGCAAAATCAAACACTCACATAATCAAACACTCACATAATCAAACACTCACATAATCAAACACTCACATAACCAAACACTAACCTAACCAAACACTCACCTAACCAAACACTCACATAACCAAACACTCACTAAGTCTGTTTCCTGTGGCAGCTGTTTCCTGTGGCAGCTGCTGAGAAATTCAGATATAAATTTTGACTCATCTCTAGTAGCCTTTTAGAACTACACGCAGTGATGTCATGTTTTAACACTCATTTCTCCATAAAAAAAATCAGTAATAATGAACAAAAATATTAGTGCCCATCAGCAGATGAATGGATTAGAAAACTGTGGTACATCTACACAATGGAATACTATGCTGTTGTAAAAAAGAAGGAACTCTTACCATTTGCAACGGCATGGATGGAACTGGAGAGCATTATGCTAAGTGAAATAAGCCAGGCAAGGAAAGAAAAATACCACATGATCTCACTCATTTATGGATAATAAACTGATGAACAAAAATAGATACAGAGGCAGAGCAGCATCGAACAGACTGTCAAACTACAGCAGGAAGGCCAGGGAGGGTTGGGGGGTTGGGGGTAAGAGATGAAACGAAGGACTTGTTTGCATGCATATAAGCATAACCAATGGACACAAGACACTGGGGGGTAGGGGAGGCTGGGGGAATGTCAAGGAGGGGGAAAAGAGGAGACATATGTAATACTCTTTGTAATACTTTAAGCAATAAAGGAATTTTTTTTAAAAAAAATATGTGCTCTTGCTTTCTTTTGCTTTAAAACGAAACATTAATATTTTAAAGTGATAATTTTTAAATTTAAATATATTCACATTTTGTAATTGCACACAAACTAAAATTTGCACAATGGAATTAATCTGATCTGTTTTATAAATATGGTGCTCTTATGTTTTTTTTATTATTATTTAGAACCTACCATCAACTATCAATTGATTTCTCAACAGAAGCACTTCAGGCCAGAGGCAGTAGCATGAAGTTTTCAAAATGATGAAAAGCAAAAACCTGAATCCAAGGCTACTCTATCCAGCAATATTATAATTTAAAATTAAAGGTGAAATAAAGTCTTTCCAGACAAAAAGAAAGACAAAAAACTAAACAAAAACAAAGGATTACATTAATACCACACCAGCATTGCAAGAAATGTTATAGAGACTGCTTTAAGAAGAAGAAATTAAGAGGGAGAGAGGAACATAGGTATAAAGAAAATAAATGGCAATATGTAAGTACTTATTGATAATAACCGTAAATGTAAATGGACTAAGTGCTCCAATAAAAAGACATAGGGTAACTGAATGGATAAGAAAGCATGGCCCACATATATGCTGTCTACAAGAAACCCAACTCAGAACAAAAGATGTACACAGACTAAAAGTGAAGGGATGGGAAAAAAATATTCCACGCAAATGGAAACAAACAAACAGAATGCTGGGGTAACAATACTCATATCTGACAATAAAGACTTCAAAACAAAGACCGTAATAACAGACTGAGAAGGTGACTACATAATACTAAAGGGATTGATCCAACAAGAACATATAACCCCTGTAAACATATATGCACCCAGTATAGGAACAATTAAATATACTTAAAACAAAACAAAACTCTAAAAGGACCTGAAGGGAGAGATTGACAGCAACACAGACATAGTAGGGGACTTTAATATCCCACTGACATCACTGGATAGATCTTTCAGACAAAAAATTAACAAGAAAATGGTTATAAAGAAAACACTAGATCAGATGGATTTAATAGATATTTACAAAGCATTTCATCCCAAAGGTGCAGAATATACATTCTTTTCAAATGCATATAGAACATTCTCAAAGATAGATCATAGGTTACGATACAAAATAAGTATCAATAAATTTAAGGGGGGGGTCAATCGGAGGAAAAGGAGACATATGTAATACTTTAAACAATTAAAAATAAAGAAATTTAAAAAGATTGAAATTATATCAAGCATCTTCTCAAATCAAAATGGCATGAAACTAGAAATCAATCACAACTAAAAAAAAACCTCAAAAACATGAAACATATAGAGCTTAATAGCATGTTATTAAACAATGAAGGGATTACCAATGAGATAAAAAAAAAGAAATCAAAAACTTCCCAGATATCAGCCTGCGGACTGAAAGGTCCTGGGTTCAACTCCAGTCAACGGCACATGCCTGGGTTGCAGGCTTGATCCCCAATAGGAGGTGTGCAGGAGGCAGCCAATCAATGATTCTCTCTCATCACTGATGTTTCTATCTCTCTCTCCCTGTTCCTTCCTCTCTGAAATCAATAAAAATATGTTTAAAAAAAAAACAAAATAAAAACTTCCCAGAAACAAATTAAAATGAACACAAACAAACCAAAATCTATGAGAAACAACCAAAGTTAGTTACTGACAAGGATCTCCAATAAGACTGTCAGCTGATTTCTGAACAGAAACATTTCAAATCATAAAGGATTAGCATAACATATTCAAGGGCATGAAAAGCAAGGACCTACAGCCAGCACTATTCTGTCCAACAGGCTGTTATTTCAAATTGAAGGAGAAATTAAAACTTTCCAAACAAAAAAGAAAGCTAAAGGAGTTTATTACTACCAAGCCAGTCTTACAGGAAATGTTAGAGTGAAAGAAGAAGAAGGAGGAGGAGGAGGAGGAGGAGGAGGAGGAGGAGGAGGAGGAGGAAGAGGAAGAGGAGGAGGAGAAGGAGGGGAAGATAAAAACAGGGAAACATAGTTATAAAGAATAAAATGCCAACAAAAACATATCTATCAATGATCACTTTAAATGTAAACTACTTAAAAGCTCCAATGAAAAGATATGGGGGAGCTGAAAACGAGAAGAAAAAAGTAAGAAAACGAGACCCATCTCAGAATAAAAGGCACAGACTAAAAGTAAAGGAATAGAAAAATACATATCATGCAAAGGAAAAAGAAAAAAAAATAGCTAGACTTTAATACCAAGGCTATAGTTAGAGACAAAGAAGGGAGCAATTAAACAAGAGGATATAACCCTTATAAACATATATGCACACAACATAAAAACACTTAATTTTATACAGCAAATCTTGACAGATATAAAGGGAGAGATTGACAGTAATACAATATAAAAAGCAGTCTTAAGAGGGAAATTTCATAGCATTACAGGCTGATCTCAAGAAAGAAGAAAAATCTCAAATAAACAATCTAACTTGACACTTAAAGAAACATGAAAAAGAACAATAAACAAAGCCCAAATTGAGGAGAAGAAAGAAAATAATAAATATTTGAGCAGAAAAAAAATTGAGTCTAAAAAACAGTACAAAATATTATTGAAACCAAGTGTTGGTTCCTTAAAAAGATAAACAAGGTTAACAAATATTTAATCAGATTCATCAAGAAAAAAATGAGGGAGGAGGCCCCCCAAAATAAAATCAGAAATAAAAGAGAAGTGACAACTGACACCACAGTTATACAAAGGATTATGAGAAAATTTTATAAACAACTATTTGCCAATAAATTGGACAATCTAAGTGAAATGAATAAATTCCCAGAAACATACAATCTTCTAAAAGGAGGAAGAATAAGAAAATCTGAGTAGACTGAGAAAACTAATGACATTGAAGCAGTTATCAAAACCAAACAAAAATCCTGAACCAGATGGCTTCACAGGTGAATTTACCAAATATTTAAAGAACTAACACCTATTCTTCTCAGAACTCAAACAAATATTCCAAAAATATTAAAAATATTCCAAAAACTTCAAAAGGAGAAAAGACTCCAAAGCTTATTTTAGGAGGCCAACGTTATTCTAATTTCAAAACCAGGTTAGACATTACAAAGAAAGAAAATTATAGGCCAATAACCATGATGAACATAGATGCTAAAATCCTCAACAAAATATTAGCAAACTGGATCCAGCAAAATATTAAAAAGATGATACTCTATAATCAAGTGGGATTTATTCTGAGGATACAAGGTTGGTCCAATATTTGCAAATCAATGGACATGATACACCACATAACCAAAATGAAGGATAAAAAATTACATACGTGAACAGATGTAGAAAAAGCATTTCATAAAAACCAATACCATTTATGATAAAAACTATCAGCAAAGTGGGAATAAAGAAATCATATCTCAACATAATTCCACCCCAAAAAAAACAGAACGGATAACTTAGTTCAGTAAAGTAGCAGGATACAAAATAAATAAATATCCAGAAATCAGTTGCATTTTTATATACCAATAATGATCAAAAAGGGAAACTGAAGGAAAAAAACAAAACAAAACAATTGCATCAAAGAAAATAAAATAACTAGGAATAAATTTAACCAAGTAATAGACCTGTACTTCTAAAATTATAAGAAACTGAAAAAATAAATTTCAAAATATACCAAGGGGTGGCAGCATATATCATGTTCATGGACAGGAAGGATTAACATTATTAAAATGTCTGTATTAACCAAAGCAATCTATAGGTTCAAAGCAATCTATAGGTTCAATGTAATTCCTATCAAGATACCAATGAAATATTTCACAGAACTCTAACAAATATTCCAAAAATTTATATGGAACCAGAAAAGATGCCCGAGTAGCCACAGCCATCTTGAGAAAGAATAACAAATTTGGAGGTATCACACTACCTTATATTAAACTATACTACAAGGCCTTAGTAGTCAAAACAGCAAAGTGCCGGCATAAGAACAGGAATATAGATCACTGGAACAGAACAAAGAGCCCAGAAATCAACCCACATATAAAAGTTAATTAGTATTTGGCAAAGGAGGCAGGAATATACAATGGGGTAAAGATAGTCTATTTAATAAATGGTGTTAATAAAAGTGGACAGATACATGCAAAAATGGAACTAGACCATCTTTTTACACCATACAGATGAATAAACTAAAAAATGGATTTAAAACTTAAATGTTAGAATCCAAACCATAAAAATCTTAGAAGAAAACATAGGCAGTAAAATCTCAGACATTTCTCATAGCAATATTTTTTCTGATATATCTCCTCAGGCAAGTGAAACAAAAAGAAAGAATAAACAATGGAACTACATCACACTAAAAAGTTTTGCACAGCAAAGGAAACCATCCACAAAATGGAAATACAGCCCAAAACCTATAAAGAACATATACAACTCAACACCAAAACCCCCCCAAACAATCCAGTTAAAAATGGTCAAAGGGCCTGAATAGACACTTTTCCAAAAAGGACATAATGGCCAAAAGACTTATGAGAAGATACTCAATGTCAGTAATCATCATGAAAATGAAAATGAAAACCACAATTAGATGTCAGCTCACACCTGTCAGATGGGCTATTATCAATAAATCAACAAAATAAGTTTTGGCAAGGATGTGGAGGAAACAGAACCCTCTTGCCTGTTGGTAGGAACCCTCTTACCTGTGCAGCTACTGTGGAAAACAGTATGACATTTCCTGAAAAAATTAAAAATGACACTGCTTTATGACCCAGGAACTCCACTTCTGGGAATATAGTCAAAGAAAACCAAGTCATTAATTCAAAAGAATATTTGCAACATTATTTACAATATGTAAGATTTGGAAATAGCCTAAGTGCCCATCAGTAGATGATTGGATAAAAAAGCCATAGTACATTTACACCATGACATACTGCTGGGTCATATAACGAAGGATCTCTTACCTTCTGGGGCAGCATGGGTGGACCTGGAGAATATTATTCTAAGAGAAATAAGCCAGTCAGAGAAAAACAAATACCATATGATTTCACTTATATGGGGAATCTATTGAACAAAATAAACTAACAAAATAGAAAAAGATTCAGATACAGAGAACAGTCTGTCAGCTGACAGAGAAAAGGGGTAGCTTAGGTGGCTTGGTGAAAAAGATGAAGGGATTAAGCAAAAAACGAAAACAAAAAACACACAGATACAACAGTATGTTGTTTGCCAGAGGAAAAGGGGGTGGGTGGAAGGTAGAAGAGGGTAAAGTGTGGATAAATGGTGACAGAAGGAGACTTGATTTTTTCGTTGGGATAGCCACTACAATATACAGACAATGGCACATATAATTTTATTAAGCATTATTACCCCCCAAAATAATAAAAATTTAAAAAGAAAATAGGTAAATAATTTCTTATAAGGCTTAATTTTCTCTGGATTTTTGTGTCCTCTGTATTAATATAAGAAATAATGCTTAAGCAAACTTACTTCACAGGAGCGCTCTGGATAAAATAAAATGATGCTTAAATGAATGGTTTACTAGTCACAAATCTCCAAAAATATCTGTTATTCATATGACTGTGACCAGTAAGTCAGGCTTCTCTGTAACCTGTGACCTACAGTTCTGCATGAGCTGTGCTTCATTTGGTGCCAATTTGGGTGTAGGACTGACTGGTCAATAAGTCCTTTACCCCCTTTCTCCCCACCAACTCTTCCTGCTACTGGGATTGCCTACTTCCCTTGCACCCCTACCAGTGCCCTCAACTCCAATCTCAGCACCACCTCAGGAGCAAACTGTGTCCTCTCTCAAGTGTGGAATTGTGGGGATCAGTTGCTCATTCTAGGCCAAGCGAGACTGGGCTTGTATTCTAAAGGGCATAAACCAAGCACTTCCCCAACCAAGGGCAGCCTCAACATATCTAAATGCAAGGAGGAATAAATTATTTCTGTATTATTATTATTATTATTATTATTACTGAGAGAGTAAATTATTCAGTGACACCAGTTGCCTTTTTAGAATGCCTATTCATGATAGAAATTACTTGACATTTACTTATTTTAGAAACCATGACCATGATGTGAGCTCTTAGAGGGCTGTGGCTTGATTTGGGAGCTAGAGAGGGGGTTGGTGACAACGTTAGAATTTGAATGTTGAACTGAATTGCTGGTGCATCTGGCTGTCACATAATAGTCCCCAGTTGTCTGGAGTTATACAGCCTGAGGAAGAGCAGTCATCCCTCACATGGTCCAGCTCCACCCTCCCACAGCCCAGGATGGACACAAGAGGCAGCCAGACTCTCCATTTTGGATAGGAAGGACTATCTGTGCTCCCTCCCACGTCATGTACAGAGCATGTGATGGTGTAAATGTATTGATGGACACACTGGATTCCTCAAAAAAATGGAAGTCGGAACACACACACAAAGATTTATAGACATGAGAAAGCAGGCAGGTATTTTTGTTGCCTTGGACCTGCTAAAATCTATCTCTATACTTTCATGTTGTTTCCATTGGGATGTCCCAAACACATTTGATAATCCAAGTCCTACCTAATTTCTAATATCCAGCTAAATTCCTTCCACTTCTGAAAAACTTCATCTGACTTATTTGTTCCCAGTGATCTCTCTTAACTGAAAATTCTGGATATATCCCAAAATTTAAAACTTCAAGGTGTGTCTTCATATATTGCTTATTTATTTTCTACCAGGGGCCCAGTGCATTAATTTGTGCACATTGAAATGAACTGTGGGCTGAGACACTGCAGTAGGCACAGGGGTGGGTCTTGGCCCATCCTCTGTGCCCCTGTCCAGCCCCTCCCATCGTGGCCCCCGGTCCCCTGTCTGTCGGCAACCCCACTCCTGCTGCTGCCACTGCTGCTGCCACTCCCACATGCTGACGGCGCTGACCCTGCTCACACCTGGGGCCAGCACCAGTAGCAGATGTGAGTAGGGCTGTCACACCATCAATGGGTACCAGTGGCGGCTGCTGCTCTGATTGCCCCTCAGGAGCAGGGGGAGATGGAGAAGCCCTCAGGGGCAATCAGGGCCAGCAGCCGTCACGCGCACCTGCTGATGGCACCAAGTGATCGGGACTGATGCCGGGCACCAGCAGCAAGTGTGAGCGCCAGGTGGGACCGTGGTGTGCAGGAGTAAAGAATTTTCAGAAACCACCAGAGGCTCACCCCAATGGCAGCGACTGGCACACCGCCTTGGTCTGGCGCCCCCGCTCACCTGCTCCACCATCCCACCACGGCCAATGCCCACCATGTTCCACTCCACCCCCTGGTGGTCAGCACACGTCATAGCAACTGGTTCTTTAGTTTTTCAGTTGTTCAGGTTGTTCCACCCTTCAGT
>NW_005871278.1:95284-125639 GCF_000147115.1 Myotis lucifugus
ACCAAACAGAACCCAGCAGGTCACAATAGAATTGATGTAGAAGCTGATAAGACAATACAGTTATCTTTTATTAAGCCAGTCATTAAATGTTTAAAACAATGCAATTCACCTCACTAATTATTTTTGTTATCAAATGGGTACTTATTTTTTAATTGTTATTTATATAAACATATATTAGGGTCACTATTTTTATTTTAAGTGCATTGATAAACAGATCTTTTTTATTTTTAAATATAGTTTTATTGATTTCAAAGAGGAAGGAAGAGGGAGAGAGAGGTAGAAACATCAATGTGCCGCACTGGGGATGGAGCCCATAACCCGGGCATGTGCCTTTGACTGGAATTGAACCTAGGACCCTTTAGTCTGCAGGCTGACATTCTATCCACTGAGCGAAACCAGCTAGGGTGATAAATAGATCTTTTTAAAGTCTTAGTTTTATTTTGCAATATTATAGATATCAATAGTTATAATCCACATACACAAAAGCTCTCTGAAGTCCTCAATGACTTTTAAGAATGTAAAAGGGTCCGGAGATCAAATGTTTGAGAACGTCTATACTAATTCACTGCAACACTTTCTTTCCTTTTGACAGTGGGCAGATCTGCAAATAACATAATATACAGAGAAATCCAAGTTCATAACCAGACTGAGTGTGGGGTAAAGAGGGTGTGGGTTTGGAGCATCAGACTTTTTGATGTGGAGAAATGGGGACGTTTTGCTGCTGTTTAAGACTGATGTGAGGAGCTGAGTCAAGCACAGCGAGCGGGGTTCAGTGAGCTGTGCTCCCTCTCCCTTCTGATCCCTTCACCATCACGCACCTCAGTTCTTCCATACACCTCCAAAGTCCTGACAAGTAACTACTTCTTTAAAAATATACTATACACTGCTCATTTGTTAATGCTGAACTTAGCAGAGAAAATTCATGATCTGTGCCACTGCTTTCTGTACATAGACAAATGCGTATCTGATTGCTCCTTCTGAGTGTTTTTTGTTTTGTTTTTGTATCCTCTCGAACATACATATCCATTTCAACTAATGAAATTAGCCATTGTATCTACTACCTACTCATATTTTTCTTGATGACATAAAGCTATCATCCCCTGAATATGTTTACCCCCTTTAAATCTTTGCTTGACCTTCACTCTTACATATTCATATAATTTATTTTCTTTTCACTTTCAAACAATTTCCCAAATTCCAGTGTAACACTATAATAATGTATGAATAAAGAACTGAATTTTACATCACAGGGCTAATATCTGTAACTCCCCAGTTATTTGATCTTGAATATTCTCTCTACCTTTCTGTGACTCAAATATTTGACTTATAATATTATTGTGATAATATCAAATTTTTCATATCCTATAGAAAGTACTAGCAATCAAGCAATATGTATATTAGTATCATTCTACCACATTATTTCTATTTATTGTTCTCAAGCTATATTTCCTTTGTTTCTATAATTGAAACCTTCATTCTTTCACCCAGTAAGTTTTTAGTGAATTGCTGATTATAGTTCAACCATTACTTGGGGAATTGTGGAAATAGGTTAAGTACAATACAACTTCATGGATCTCCTTGAACAGAGAATCATATAATTATTTCATAAAACAAACATATGATCAGAATATATTGCCCAGGAAAGACTAGTGTCTGCTATAGTTAAGCTAAATCTCAATGGCTTAATCTTATGTGGTAGTTGTCTCCAAAGATGAACGACAGTAACACCTCCCTTCTGTGTATGTCCATGGTGAACCTCCCATCAAGGTGTGGTCATCTCAGCCTTTGCATCTGGCTGGACTTATGACTTGCTGTGACCAACAGCAAGCACTGGTTTCAGACATAGTTCTCAGGAAGCCTGGCAGCCTCTGCTCTTGCCCTCTGAGCCACAGCCACTGTGCTGTCAGGAGGGCCACTTAATTCTTTTGGAGAAAGTCCCTGGAGAAGATATAAATTGCTGTTAAGTTACTACATTTTGGTCTGGATTTTGTTATCGAGCAAGAGATAACTGAAACAGGGCCAGGTTTATCCTCACTCATGCTACCGGCCCACCACGGGTTGGCAGGGAAGTTCTGCTCCATAGAGTCAGTTGGAAACCCAGATCAACAGAAGTGACCACCTTGTTGTAGCTACCCCTTTCACAACACAAGGCCTCCTGGCCTGCAGCAGGTGCATAAATGTGTTTATCTGCTGGAAGTGGCTCCTTTGCTCCTGCTCCCCGGCCCTTACTTAAACCCCGGGATATGGCTTTGATGCCTGCACGTGTGTGGAACTGTGTAATCTTCCCACATGCCCCGAGGGAAGAGAACTCTATGGGTGAGCACTAGAATTGTCTGTGACACAGAGCCTCACAACATAATGTGCAAAGTGCTCAACTAAATAAAAATGTGTTCTACTCTGGGTGAGTCAAGAAGGCTGCTTAGGTGAGCTAAGAGCTGAACTTCCTGTGACAGGACAGATGGGAGCAGGCCAACAGAGAAAGGACAGGGGCATGGCAGTCAGAGAGAGCAGCCTGTGGCAGTGCAGGGAGGCATGTCGGAGTGTGGCTTGCTCTGACAACGGTAAGAAATGCACGTGGTTGGAACATAAAGTAATTGTACAGGTGAATTTTAACACAGTGCAATGTTTTGAAGAGCCTCATATCTCATATACAATGCTGCTCGGCTCCAGTCGTAAGCACCACTGACTCCTGTGAAAGAATTTAAGAGAGAAACAATCAGGGCATTTTAAGAAAGAAACTGCAAGTGGTACTTAGTTTAGAATGAGAAAATGGCAGAAATAAATATGAGGATAGTACAATAATTTAGGTGAGATGATAGAGAATTGATGTGAAGGACAGATTTAAAAGGCAATTCCAAAGTAGAATTTATATTTATAATCATAAATATAGAATAGGTTGAGGACTGAGCCAGGGGTAACCATGGGAGTCATTGCTTTAGATAGAGCCCTGGGGATGAGCAGTTTGTGGTGAGGAGGGAGAAGAGGCGTTGAGGTCTATCTGGGAATTCTAAGGTGGAGGTGCCTGCGGTAAGTACAGGTGAAGAGTGGTGTGGGGTCAGCAGGTGGGCTGCCTGAGGTCTGGCCTGAGAGGGCGCCAGGTGGACTCAGGCAGGCGTGGAGGAACGTGCTTCCCCATCCTGCGGGATGCCGCTCACTGGCCGAGCCAGGAGGGCGCCTGCCAGGCACAGTGCCTCTACTTCGCAGAGGTTGGGCCGGCATAGTGATTAAAGGTACAAAATGACGATTTAAATAGGTACTTAAAAGTACAATGACTACAGTTGAATGACAGTAATCCAAAGCTCTAAGATTTATGTTTCATTACTTAATGAGCATCTAATAGTTGAAAATAACATGCTTTAGGAAAAATGTATTTTAATGAATATAAAAATCTAACTTCCTCATTACAGATCACAAACTGTAGAGTTATAACGGATGAACATGTCCACCTGACCCCCCGCCCCCCGGTGCCCAATTATTTTATAAAGAGAAGGTGAAGGGTAACATTTTGGCTTCTGGATGTAGGTGTCTGCCTGCACCAGTTTCCTGAATAAGTAATTCAATCCAAAGTAGAAAAAAAGTGCTTTCCTTCAATGTTTTTCTTGATGTCAAGTTGAAGGCTGTGGTGTGGCTGAGCACATTACTGGCTACCTAAGCAAGTTCCTTCCTCCTCCCCGCCCCCCCCCGCCGCCCCCTTGGAAGGGTAGGGCATCCTGAGCTCTGCTTGAGGCCGGATCCTTTGACATAGGCGGCCTAGTGTCATTAGACAGGAAAACCTGCACTTGAGCCAAGTTACACAGTGTATGTCCTGGCACCGACTTCAGTGTGCACCTGGGTTTCAAAAAAGGAAAAACAGAAACGCACATTCCTTCCTTTTTCTTTTGGGATTCAGCACTAACACCATTTTGTTTAAATTCCATAGGTTAAGTTTCATCAAAGTAGAATGTTTATGTAAAATTACATACCAGATGTTCACTGCCATGGAAGTTGTGGAGTATTTTATTGCCAATGTGGCCCTTGTGGATTTCACAATTATAAACTGAAGCAAGGTTGTTTATATAAGTTTCAGCTGTAGACAGTATGGAAGTGTGGTAGCAGGGCCTCTGGCCTTGCAGACAGGTCTACTATTTTGTTGGTTTTTAAATATACCCGTAAAAAATGGATAACTTGAGCTTATAAAATGTGGAGTTTGGAGAAGTACTAATTTAGTGGCAAGATTTTATATTTTTTGAAGTATTTTCTAAATCTTGTCACCAGTTTGGTATGAGATTGGAGGTGAGCTGAAGTTAATATGAGGTCTGGAGCTTTGAGTTAGATTCCTCTTTCATAGCAGAATTTATCCATTTCTGTGCACACACCCTCAGCTGCAGGGTTGGCTAAGACGCAGATTGCCAGCCCCACCCAGAGTTTCGGATTCAGGAGCCTGGGCACAGCTTGAGAGCTTGTATTTCCATCATGTTCTCAGGTGATGCTGCTGCTACTGGTCCCAGGACCCCGCCTAAGCACCCGTCCTGAGCAATAGTTCCTACTGTGGAGGCACCAGACTTCTCGAATCAAAATCTGGGGGAGAGGGTTTGCCTTTACCCGGCAGGCTGAGGATTTAGCCAAACCAAACTAGCCAGTGACCTATTGTCTGGAACTGGACCAATTGGTTTTTTCTTCAAGGCAATTTGAATGCCCACCAGTGATCGGTGAGAGCAAAACCTGAGGGAGGAGTGAGCAAGTCAGAGGCTGAGCCAGAGCTTCTAAACTCCACCTGTGAAAGAGAGCTTAGCCGACAGGGTTGGGAACCACTGCCATGCAGAGGGGATGAGAGCAGCATCAGGGAGGAGCAGATGAAGCGAATTCAAGGAGCCCTGGGGGAGCACACAACTAGAGCAGAGTCTCCAAAGTGGGTGTGCCACCTGGGAGCCGAGGAGAAACGCAGGATCCTGGGCTCATCATCGAGTCCTCTGACCACAAACCCTGAAGGTGGGGCCCAGCAAAGTGTGTCCGACAAACCCAAAGGCTCACTCTAACACAGGCTGCATTTTGAGAACCAATGAACTAGTGCCGCGATTTTCAACCGTGCGCCGCAAGCATGTTTAAAACATGCAGTACCTGACTATTTAGTCGGGGGCACTGACCTCTTTTCCCTTAGAATCAGTGGTTCTCAACCTTCCTAATGCCGCAACCCTTTGATACAGTTCCTCATGTTGTGGTGACCCCCAACCATAAAATTATTTTCGTTGCTACTTCATAACTGTAATTTTGCTACTGTTATGAATCATAATGTAAATATCTGATATGCAGGATGTATTTTCATTGTTTGTGACCCACAGGTTGAGAACCGCTGCGTCAACTAAAAAAAAAAGACAACAGTCAATACAACAATAGCCTTCTAGTGTGAGTGAATAAAAATTATACCTATTATTAGTGAGACCAGCAAAAACTTTATTTTTGGTGTGCCTCAGAATTTTAGTGATTAGTTTATGTGCCATGAGATGGAAAGGTTGGAAGTCATTGAACTAGAGCTTTGCTGAACTGACCTGGCTGCTGGGACTCCAGAAGTAAGCCAGGCCCAGCATTTTGATTTTCATTTATATTTCCTTTATATTACCATTTACAGTTTTTCAATAAACCCTTTTGTCTGCATGAGGCTTGAGGACTCACAGCTCTGTGTAATCAACTGTTCTAACTTAAAGTCAATAGAAAAATTTAGCCCAAGAAAGACATGAAGTGGAAAAGAACAATCATCTATCTGCTCTGAATAGCACGCATCTCTAAACTAGTGGTTATCAACAGCACCGAGTGTCCCTTAGAATCACCCAAGGGACATTTAACAGATTGATACCAAGGACATTCCACTGGCAATCATGTCAGCTTCTCTGCTGGTGGGGACCAGGTTTCATCTTTTCCTAGGTGATTGCAATGTTCAGACAAGGTTGGGAATGCTCCCTTGGTTCCAGATAAATAATACCTCAAGCTACTGGAAAACCTTGTGCTGTGATTCGGAAACCACAATCAGCATTTTTTAAGGGTCATAGAATACTGAAGAGATGAAATGCACCCATAGGAGGGCAATTGTTCTGGTCTCACTGTATACAGAGGGAGCGGAGGGGGAGCTGGGTATTACCATCTGCAACTGAGGAGACCGAAACTTAGAGAGGCCACAGTGCTGGTGAACATAAAACCAAGATGTCAGCCAGTGCTTGGCCCTGGAAGTACTCAGAAATTAAATGAGGCACCTTGAGTTGTTGAAATTGGGTTACTTGTCCCATGAAACTATGTCACATGCTAGATTTGGCTAACTACTACTTTGTGTAATATTTAACCTGTTCCTGTAGCCCAGGAAGATCAACGGATTAGAACAGCGGTTCTCAACCTGAGGGTCACGACCCTTTTGGCAGTCGAACGACCCTTTCACAGGGGTCGCCTAAGACCATCCTGCATATCAGATATTTATATTACGATTCATAAAAGTAGCAACATTACAGTTATGAAGTAGCAACGAAAATAATTTTATGGTCAGGTCACAACTGTATTTAAAGGGCCAGAAGGTTTAGAACCACTGGATTAGAAGGTGGATCTGAAGGCTTCATCAGTTGCCAGTTCAAGTATGCTCTGGAGCCATGTACTGCAAATGCATCACATCAGTAGCCACACGATGCCTCATTGTCTCACATTTAGTGAGATGAACTATTGATCAATTTAATAAGTACACATTTCAACATTTTAAAATAATAATTATATGCATAGACCTTCCCCTTCTTATGTAGATGGTGACATACTATAAACACTTTTTCTATTTCTTGATTTTGTTATTTTAGAATGTATTCTGCAAATAATTCTATATTCGTATATGGAAATCACTTCATTCATTTTTATACCTACACTAGAATTCCGGTGCACAGATTCATGCACATTAAAAGGAAATTAATTAGAAGAAATATTTTATTATCGCTTTTCACCCTTTCTCTATACTAGGAGTGTCAACCAAATTCACGATCAGCAATGACAGATCAAAACACACACGTGCAATTGAAACCAGCAAGAGCTTTATATGTATCGCGCATACGCAAATCAACTTAGCCTTTTATATATATATATATATATATAGAATAAACTTGCTTAATTAGACCTGCTTTCTGATTTAGTTAAAATTTTCCAGCCCAGTGAAGCACCCCAACTTCTCTTTCAGGTAATTGTCAGCAACACAGAAGTAAATATCAACATGAAGCAGATTATTATTGTAGAGCACACAGAAAGAACAAAGGGCAGCAGTATTTGACTATATTCTGCAGTGAGAAAACCTGAAGTCATTTTCAAGGTCCACCATTTCTTACTGCTTTTCAGTTGGGTCAAGTTTCTAAACTTTCTAAATCTCTGTTTTCCAGCTAATTAAAAGAAAATAGGATTCCACCAAATCTCCTATCTACCTACTCCAAGACTTCTGTGAGGATCAAATGAGATAAGGCACATGAAAATGCTTCACAAATATTTGGTTAAACTGTAAATTGTTTGCACCTGGCTATAAAGCAAGCTGGGTTTCTGGGATGAAGAAACTCCAAGGAAGCTAGTCGCTAGGGAGAGGAAGCCAGGCGTTGCTACGTGATGTCATTACCTGGCGCCCACAGCAACTGTTTCTGGGCTGGGCTGGGCTGTGCGCCACATTTTGCACCATGAGTCTTGGCAGTGTTGGCTGTGATTTGGTGGGATGTTGCTCTGGGATGGTGGCAGGGCGTGTATCCCACTTGGAGGAAGCCAAGTGCTGTTTATTGGCACCTGCTCCATAGTGCTGTTTATTCTTTTTTAAATATATTATATTTTGTTTTATTGCTTAAAGTATTACAAAGAGTATTACATATGTCTCCTTTTTTTCACCCCTTGAAATTCCCCTGGCCTCCCCTACCCCCCAGTGTCATTTATGGATAATAAGACCATTATAAACTGATGAACAAAAATAGATACAGAGGCAGAGCAGCATCAACCAGACTGTCAAACAACACAGGGAAGGCCGAGGAGGGTTGAGGGGCAGGAGGGGGGGGGGGGTAAGAGATCAACCAAAGGACTTGTATGCATGCAAGATATTCTTAAATGGCCAGTGCACGTCATGGCAGCTCCTATGTTGAGCATCTTCCCCCTGGTGGTCAGTGTACGTCATAGCTACCAGTCAGATAGACAGACACCTAGCCTTTTATATATATAGATAGCACTCCTTTGTGTAAATATACCATAGTTTATTCAACTAGCCCCACTGGGCATTTGAATTTACAATCTTTTGAGATAAAAATAAAGCCACATTTAATAAAATTGAACATTTGTTTTATTTTTGCAGATGTACTTTTGGGATTGAATACTGGAAGCAGGATTGCTGCATCAGAGTAACTGTGTATTTAGTGCTGTTCAATGTTGCCAAATTCTCTTCCACACAGGCTGTACCATTTTTTATTTTCAGTATTTATGTAGGAGAAGCAAGCATTCTCCTCAAATTTGCCATCAGAATAAGTCATCAAAATTGCCCTATCAGTGCAGTTGTTTCTTCTCTTCGAGGGAGATGGAGTGTGCATTCAGAGCTCAAGGGTCATGGACATTCATTATACTCTACTTATCTCATATCTCTTACAATTTTCTCAGCGAGTTGTTGCTCTTTTTCTGTCCATTTTAGCAGGTTTAAAAAATACATTATTGATATTAACCCTTTTTTATTTTAAAATCTTTATCATTGTCTTTTCAGTTTGCTTTTGGGGGAGAAGGCTTGTAAAATGTTTTATTAGTATTTACAGGTGACACATTCTGTAGTTTGGTTAGGAAACCTTTATCAGATTTTATACTATTTTAATCCTTGTTCTAGTCAATTTATTTAAAGACAAACATTTTCCTTCTTTTTCTATCTTCTGAAATACATTAAGCAATATTACTTCTAGCTGCTTTTTACAGTTTGGTAAAATTTCCATATGAAATTTTTTGGGGTTATCACAAATTTCTTTCTTGTTTGTCTTTCTTCCTTTTATATATATTGGTCAGATTAGACTTGCTACTTCGATGATGGTTGTTTTGCTAAGTTACATTTTCCATGAACAATCTCTAGCATCCAGATTTTCAAATTCATTTGAATATATTTGTACAGAAAGGCTTCTTTTATTTTGTTTTAATTCACTTGTTTAAAACACCTTTTTCTCTTTGACATTTTTTAGTGTATATTTGAGCTTTCTCTCCTGTGTGGATTAAGTAGTGAGGTATTTGGCTGATTCAGTGATCTTTCAAAGAACCGGCATTTGTTTCATTCATTAGTTTTCAATAATTCCTGAGTAATTGCTTCTTTATCTTTTATTTCCTTCTGTGTTCCTTTAGTCTATTTTGTTCTTTTCCTAGATTTTTGAGTTAGAAGCTTATTCTATATATTAGTGGCCCAGTGAACAGATTCATGCACATTGAAAAGAAATTAATTAGAAGAAATATTTTAATATTGCTATTCCCCCTTTATAATAGAAGTGTCAAAGATGAAATGAAATTAGTAAAATGTATATGAAATAATATACAAATTCATTAATAAATAAACAATAACAACAAAGACATTATATAAAAACAATAAAAACATGATATAAAAAACAACATTGATAAAAACAATGACTGATAAATTGATTAAACTTATTCTAATATCTCCCTGTACACCACATTAAGAGTAAAAACACTTTCAGAGTGCTTGACTAATTTCCCTTGTGATGAAGTATTTACAACTTTAATATCACATGCTCTTTGAACTTGATAGAAAGCAACATATAATTGACCATGCCCAAAAACGGGTTCAGGTAGGAATATTCCTACTCTGTCTAGAGTTTGTCCTTGTGATTTATTAATAGTCTTCGCAAATGCTGGCATCAGGAAAAACTGTCTTCGAATTAATTTAAATGGAAGGCCAGTGTCAGATGGGGACAAATCAATTCTTGTAATCAGAACAACCTCTCCTTCCGCAGATCCTGTTAATACTTCAGCTCGAGAAACACAAGGGTGCGATTGGCGCCAGCAAGAGCTTTATATGTATAGTGCATGTGCAAGTCAACATTTATTTTAAATTGCCAGTGGGTGTCATATGTCCTGGCCGGTCAGTCGGATGGTCGGTCGGATGGACATACAGTTGGTCATTTATATATATATATATATATATTAATTTTTATTGTTCTAAATATTCAATGCTGCAGTCTTGCCTTGAGTATAGTACTAGTGGTCTATGAACTTTATAGTGACATGTTTTTATTACCATTGCTTTATTAGCACTTCTCCATTGATCCAGTTGATCCAAATGTATTTTAATAGTGAAATTATTTTATTTTTAGTTCCCAAGTACATAGACATGTGTGTTTGGTTATTGTTACTGATTCCTAGTTTTATTGCATTGTGGTCAGGGTATACAATTCATATGATTTTTATTTTTCAAACTTTATTGATTATTTATGGCTTATTGGGGAGGTTAATTTCATGAATGCTCTGTGTACACTTGGGAATTATATGTAAGGGTAGGTTCAATCCCCGTTTGGGGTGCATGCAAGAGGCAGCCAATTGTGAAAAGGAAAACCCCACAGAGCTGCTGGAGCCCAGGGAATCTAGACCTGAGACCATAGCCACAGGGGGCTGCACCCCAAAAGACACCCTGAAAAAGGGCCCAAGTGGCATGGTGCTGGGAGGGGAGAGAGGAGAGAAACACGCAATTTTGTGTTTGTTTTGTTTTGTCTTTGCTTTTATTTGCTAAATCCATAATATAGGACTTTCAGCTGTAAAAACTCACTCAAGGCTCCAGTGCAGGGAGAGGCATAGATTTGTGGAGACTGAGGAGAGGCTAGGAAGGGAGGCAGGGCAGCAAGATGTGCCCAAGATTCTTCCTAACCCTCCAAACACAAGCGGCCATTTCTCCCCAGAAGAGCTAGCCCCTCCCAGTGGCCTCAAAGCAGGGAATATAGCCTGCCACACCCTGCCTTCTTGCAGTCCAGTCCTGTGGAGACAGACACAAGCAAAGGAGCAGTGGATCACCAGACAGTGTCTGACAGTGGTCAGCACCTAAATACCTAACAGGGAGCCTAGAATTGATGGACAGAACAGAAGAGTGGGGTCCTAAACCAGCCTGCATGAGGCATTAAAATGCAGCTGAAGTGAACACTTCACTTTTAAATTTTGTTAAATTTTCTTTTTACTTTTTTAATATTATATTTATTTTATTTTTATTCTATTTTATTTTCTTCTTTTTTTATTTTTTCCCCTTTCACCTTTATCTTCCTCACTTTTTCCTTTTCATCCTCTTTTTCTTCTCCTTTCCCTGATTTAGCTTTTCCCTTGTCTTTTTTTTATCTTTTGTTAAAAAGTGATCTTTGTTATCTGCTTTATTGATGTGTTATTACTATTGTAGTCTCTGTTGGCTTATTTAAATATTTAATTTCCTCCTCTCTGCTTTAATCCATTTCCCCTTCTTTTTTCTCATTCTTCACAAATCTTTTTTTCTTTTTTTTAAAATTTCCTCTCCTCTTTCTTCTTTCTATTCCTATTTTTTTTTTTAGTTTCACCTCCTAAATTCAAGACTATCTGCTCTCTCCTCTATTCTCCTTTTCAATAAATAAATAAATACTTTTATTTTTTATTTTTATCTATCTACTCATTCTCTTTCTCCTTCCTCTATACTAATAGGTCCTTCTCCTATTTATTCAATTCCTTAACCTTATTTTCTGTATTTAAGTTCTGCCTCTACAGATTCTGCGCAGCCCCTTTCTTCTGGGTGTTTTTTGTTTGCTCTTTTTTGTTTATTTGTTTGTTTTGTCATGTTGTCGCTCCATATTCTTTCTTTTTCTTTTCTTTTTATCTTTCTCACTATAATTTTTGTTTCTTTTCTCTCTCCTAATTCTCTTTTCTCTGGTGGTCACTTCTATTGGGGTTATAGCTGTCTTGTCTTCTGTTACTTTTGTGTATGTCTTATGTTGTATTTTGTGCTTTTTGGTTAGCACCTTCACAACGGTTGGCACAATGAGGTAGAGAGTGAGCCACATAAACGGACAACCTGATAGAAGACTATATCCACGAATAGGATAATAACATTCAAGATCCAACTACATCAAGAGAACCCAAATATCTTAAGTAGGTGGAATCCATAGAATACCCAGCCCAGAAGATCTGAGATACTGAACCACTGTGTCCCACAAAACATCAACTACATAAGATAAATTCAAAAATTCTGGGTGGCATAGCTTTTGATCTAATACATACAAACAATTACAAAGGAACAACCAAAATGGAGAGACAAAGAAAAAAAACCCATATGAAAGAAAATGAGACATCACCAGAAAAGGAGATAAATGAAATGGAGGCAAGCAATATGTCAGAGAAATAATTCAAAGTAGTGGTTAGAAGGATGCTAAGAAGGCTGAATGGGAAATTAACTGACATGTATAACAATCAAGATGAAATGAAGAATGACATAGCTTCAATAAAGCACACAATGGAAGATTTCAACACTAGACTAGAAGAGGTTGAGGACCGAATCAGCAACTTAGAAGACAAGGTAGAAAAAAAACAACAACAATCAGAGCATCAATGAAAACAAACAAACAAACAAATAAAAAGTACTTAAAAAGCAGGAGGAGAGTCTAAGGAGGTCTTGGGACAACACAAAACAAAACAACATCTGCATAATAGGTGTACCAGAAGGAGAGGAAGCTGAACAAGGAATAGAAAATCTGTTTGAAGAAATAATGCCCAAAAAAGTCCCTGAGTTTGGGAAGAAAAATGTTACATAAGTATAAGAAGCACAGAGGTCCCAAACAAGATGAACCCAAAAAGACCGACACCAAGACATATCCTAATCAAATTGGCAAACATCAATGACAGAGAAAGAATCTTAAAGGCTGCCAGAGAGAGACAGAAATTTACCTACAAAGGGCATCCCATTAGACTATCAACTAATTTCTCAACTGAAACACATCAGGCCAGGAGGGAATGGAATGAAGTAGAAGTATACAAAGTGATGCAAAGAAAGGGACTGAATTCAAGAATACTCTATCCAACAAGACTAGCATTCAAAATAGAAGGGGAAATTAGGAGCTTCAGAGAAAAAAAAAAGTAAGGAAGATTATTACTATCAAATCAGCAATGCATAAAATGCTAAAGGGACTGATGAAAAAAAATGAAATAGAAAGGGAAGAAGAAACACAGGAATAAAGAATATGGCAACAAACAAGTACCTGCAATAATAACCTAAATGTAAATGGATTAAATGCTCTAATCAAATGACATTGGGTAGTAGAATGGATAAGAAAATATGACCCATATATATGCTGTTTACAAGTGACACACCTCAGAACAAAACACTCATAGAGACTGAAGGTGAAGGGATGGAAAAACAATTTTTTCAGGCAAATAGAAGTAAAAAAAATGCTGGGGTAGCAATACTTTTATCTGAAAACACTGTCCTCAAATGAAGGCCATGACATGTGATAAGGAAGGCCACTTCATAATACTAAAGGTATTGATTCAACAAGAAGATATAAGTCTGGAATACATATATGCATCTAGTTTAGGACACCCAAATACATAAAAAAAACCTCTCAGAAGACATCAAGGGAGAGATCAATAGCAATCACAGTAGGGAATTTTAATATCCCATTGACATCACTGGATAAATCCTCTAGAAAAAAAATCAGCAAAGAAACAGCAATCCTAAATGACTCATTAGATCAGATGGAATTAATTGACATTTTCAGAATATTTCACCCCAAAGCTAAGGAATATACATTCTTCTCAAGTGCACATGGGAAATTTGCAAAGATAGACCACATATTAGGACACAGGTTAAGTCACTATAAATTCAAGAAGCTTGAAGTCATATCAAGCATCTTCTCAGATCACAATGGCATAAAATTAGATATTAACTACAATGAAAGCAGTAAAAAACAATCAAACACATGGAGACTAAATAGCATGTTATTAAACAACAAATGGGTTACCAAAGAGGTCAAAGAAGACATAAAAACATTCTGGAAACAAATGAAAATGAAAACACAATAATCCAAAATCTATAGGACACAATGAAAGCAATCCCGAGAGAGAACTTCATAGCACTAAGGGCCTACCTCAAAAACACACACAAAAAAAACCTGGTAATAATTTATCTCACCCAGCAACTGAAAGAACTAGAAAGAGAGTAACAAGAAAAGCTCAGAGTAAGTAGAAGGAAGAAAATAATAAAGATCAGAGCAGAAATAAATGACATAGAGATGAAAAAAATACAAAAGATCAATAGAACCAAGAGCTGGTTCTTTGAAAGAATAAACAAGATTGATGAACCTCTATCCAAGTTCACCAAGAAACAAAGAGGACCCAAATAAACAAAATCAGAAATGAAAGAGGTTAAGTAACAACCAACCCGAAGAAATACAAAGGATTATAAAAGATCCTACTAACAACTCTACCCCAAAACTGGACAACGTAGACAAAATGGACATATTCCTAAAAAAATACAATCTTCCAAAACTCAATCAGAAAAAGTCAGAAAACCTGAATAGGCAGACAACTACCAATAAAATTGAAGTAGTAATCAAAAATCTTCTAGCAAACAAAACCCCTGGTCCAGACAGCTTTACAGAAGAGTTCTACCAAACATTCAAAGAACTTAAACCTATTCTCCTCAGACTATTCCAAAAAAGTCAAAAGGAAGGCACACTTCCAAGCTCTTTTTATGCAGCCAGCATTACTCTAATTCCAAAACCAGATAAAGACATTAAAAAGAAAGAGAATTATAGGCCAATATCCCTGATGAACATAGATACTAAAATTCTCAAAAAAAATATTAGCAAATCACATCCAGCAATACCTTTAAAAGATCATACACCATGATCAAGTGGGATTTAGTCTGGGGATGCAAGGCTGGTACATCATATAAACTGATGTGAAAGACAAAAAGCACATGATTATATCATTTGATGCAGAAAAAGCATTTGACAAAATCCAACACCCATTTTTGATAAAAACTCTCAGCAAAGTGGGAATAAAGGGATCATATCTTAACATAATGAAAGCCTTACAGGACAAACCTATAGCCAACATCATACTCAATGGGCAAAAACTAAACACATTTCCCCTGAGAATGGGAACAAGACAGGGATGCCCACTTTCACCACTCCTGTTTGATATAGTACTGGAAGTGCTAGCCATAGCAATCAGACAAGGAGGAAAAATAAAAGGTATCCAAACTGGGAAAGAAGAAGTAAAACTGTCATTATTCATAGATGACATGGTATTGTACATAGAAAACCCTAAAGACTCTATCAAAAAACTAGATTTAATAAATGAATTGGCAACATAGCAAGATACAAAGTTAACACCCAGAGATCTATGGCTTTTTTATACACCAATAATGAACTCACAGAAAACAAAAATAAAAACAAAACAAAAAAAACACATTTAACATTGCAACAAAAAATTAAGATACCTAGGAATAAACTTAACCAAGGTGGAAAAAGACCTTTACTCAAAAAGCTATTGGACATTGAAAAAAGAGATAGCAGAAGATACAAACAAGTGGAAGAATATAACATGTTCATAGATTGGTGAATCCACATCATTAAAATGTCAATACTACCAAAGCAATCTATAGATTCAATGGAATCCCAATTAAAATACCAATGGCATAGTTCACAGACCTAGAACAAACCCTCTAAAAATTTATATGGAATAAAAAAAGACCCCGAATAGCCACATCAATCCTGAGAAAGGCGAACAAAGTTTGAGGGTCACAATACCCAGATATCAAGCTATATTACAAAGCCACTGTTCTCAAAAGGGCCTGGTACTAGCACAAGAACAGACATAGACCAATTGAACAGATCAGAGAACCCAGAAATCAACCCAAGACATTATGCTCAATTAATATTTGACAATTGAGGCAAGAGCATACAATGGAGTCAAGACAGTCTCTTCAATAAATGGTGTTGGGAAAATTGGACAGATACATGCAAAAAAATGATACTAGACCACCAACTTACACCATACATAAAAATAAACTGCAAATGGATAAAAGACTTAAATGTTAGATGGGAAACCATAAAAATCTTAGAAGAATCCATAGGCAGCTTAATATCAGACATATGTCATAGCAATATCTTTACCAATACATCTCCTAGTACAATGAAAACTAAGGAGAAAATAAACAAATGATGCTACATAAAAAATAAAAAGCTTCTGCACAGCAAAAGAAGCCATCAACAAAACAACAAGAGAGCCCACTGCATGGGAGAACACATTTGGCCAAGGTTACATCCAATAAGGGTTTAATCTCCATAATCCATAGGGAACTCATAAAACTTAACAAAAGGAAGATAAACAACCCAATCAAAAAATGGGCAAAAGGCCTAAATAGACACTTTTTAAAAGTGGACATATAGAAGGCCAAGATACATATGAAAACATGCTCAAAGTCACTAATCATCCAAAAGATGCAAATTGAAAGGACAATGAGATACCATCTCACACCTGTCAGACTGGCTATCATCAATAAATCAACCAATGACAAGTGCTGGTGAGGATCTAGAGAAAAAGGAACTCTCATGCACTGCTGGTGGGAATGCAGACTGGTGCAGCCACTGTGGAGAACAGTATGGAGTTTCCTCAACTAATTAAAAATGGAACTCCCATTTGACCCAGTGATCCCACTTCTAGGAATATATGCCAAGAAATCAGAAACACCAATCAGAAAGAATATATTCACCCCTATATTCATAGCAGCACTATTTACAATAGCTAATATTTGGAAACAACCTAAGTGCCCATCATCAGATGAATGGATTAGAAAACTGTGGTACATCTACAAAATGGAATAGTACACTGCTATAAAAAAGAAGGAACTCTTACCATTTGCAATAGCATGGATGGATCTGGAGAGAATTATGCTAAGTGAAATAAGCCAGCCAGAGAAAAATAAGTATCGCATGATCTCAGTCCAAGACATTATGCTCAATGAACAATGTAAACTGATGAACACAAATAGATTCAGAGATATAGAAGTATGGAACAGATCGCCAAACCTCAGAGAGAATTCAGGAGAGGGGGGCAGGGGTAAGGGATCAATCAAAGGACTTATATCCAGGCATATGAGCATGACCAATGGACACAGACAATAGGAGGGTGGGGGCTTGTGCTGGGGGTAGGAGTGGTTGGAGAGAAGTCAATGGTGGGGTGGGGGAGTGGAAGGAGACATATGTAATACTTTCAACAATAAAGAATTTGAAAAAATTAAGTTTTTTGCATAATTAATTGAACTAATAATATTGTTTAATTTTTTTCAAGTAAGAAGTTGAGATTTTTGGTAAACAAATAGGTTGATGACCAGCAGTAGTGAAAACAGTGCTCAAGTCAAGTAGCACTACAGGCTAGAGGAATAAAGGAAGAAACAAAAATGGAGAGGGAGAAGGATGTAGAAGAGATAAAGACAGTTCTGGAGTTTTTATTTTAAATCCTCACTGAGGACATTTTTTCCATTGATCTTTTAGAGAGAGAGTGGAAGCAGGTTGCCTCCCACACATGCCCCTAGCAGGGATAGAACCTGTGACTGAGGTATGTGCCTTTGACTGGAAATCGAACCCACAACCCTGTGGTCTGCAGGCTGACACTCTAATCACTGAACAAAACTGGCCAGTTTGGGATTTTAATCCTGCACACAAGACACAGAATTGTATCTTATTTAAATGAATGGGTGGTGCCCAGTACAATTTTGGTAATCAGTGCATGTTTATTAATAATTATTGCAACTAACACAATAATTTAAACATAGTAAGAGAAATAATCAAGGATGAAAAAAGGGTTAGCAAGTTATCTTAATATAAAATAGCTCCATTTCCCTTGGTCTTCCCTCTTATAATTCTAAAACACTGGACATAACACCAAAAACCAGCAAAGACATACTCTGGCAGGTGGAAAGAAGACAAACTGCACAGGCACCTTCAGCCTCGAGGAACAACATGCCCCAAGCTCCCGGGCTTTCTCTGCTGCTCCCACATATCCTGGACAGGGAGCTGTAGGAGCAGCCAACCTCAACTGCCAGTCATCACTGACAAAAAATGGCCCAACAGAAGCCTGTTCCCCCTAGATGAAGGACAGAGAAGAAGGCGGCCTAACAACATAAACCTTTTTGGCAATATTCTCCCTCGGTCTCAAACACCAATAGAACAACTACATAGTAAATAGATGCTCTTACTCATTGTGAGTAGTGTCTGCAGGGTCTGGCTGTGAGTGGAAACAACCAGGCGGTGTGAGGAGGGAATTATTCTAAGTAGAACTAGTATTGCTTGACTCTATTTCTCATGCAATTTCACTCCTAAGCTCATTTCCTATTAACATGATTTAAAAAAGGAAAGTATAAAGAGGAGAATTTAGGAAGGAGAGCTTAAGGGGAAGGAGACATTGAGAACTATGGGAATCTTAAGGTATTTGAAGGAGTGCTGGAAGTGAACTTTAGATCATCTGATCAACAGTGAAGAAGCCATTAGGACTCTGAGCAAGAAAGAGGTGAAAGAGATGCACAGTTTATATCATAAATGTGGAAAGGAGGGTTTTCAGTTAAGAGAGAACTTGCAGTGGTGTTGCAGCAGATGATTTAAAGAGATTGAGTTGATGAATTGCTCATATGTGAAAAGCCTCTGGGACCCTCCTCAGCTACAATCTGCATTGACCTTCGCATCCAGGCCACATTTGAATGAACCTCAGAACAAATTTCTTTCAATTTTGGACTCTTTCTGGAGAGTAGGTGAAGAGTGTTATTATTCAAGGTAAGACTTTCAAAGAACAAAATATAGGTGTATCTTCAAGAGGTCGGAATAAGTACTGAGATGATTTGAGAGAGTGGAGACATCAGAGCAGTGGCGCAGGCTCAAGCGCCTGAAGGCCGAATACATAAACTGACTTTTGTGCACAGCTTGCTGACTGTGTCTGATTCTTGGTTGATATAAGGGTCAAAAAGTCTAATCAAATTTGTGCTGTTCTATTATACACTCAGATGGAGGAGATTCCCTCCGCTGGCATTTGAAATCCATATGGAAGCACACCATCAGCAAATTCCCTTGTCATCTGTCCTCTCTCCTCTCCTGCCTTTGCCCCTAAATGCCATGTGGGTGGTTTTCTTATATTTTAATGGACAGATATAAAGCTGGGGGTTGGACACTTATTACTGTGTGAAATTATAACCTGCCTTCATCTGCATTCAGAAATCACAAAGGGAAATAAAAAAGCTATGCCTGAATAATCCAGATGTTGATGAATACAAAGACCCAGAATGCCCTTCCATCCTTCAAAAACATTCCAGTGCACAACCTACAATCTAAATTAAGACCAGAGGCAGGAATGAGCTCAACAACACTACATTCCCACAGTGCTCAGAAGGACAAGATCCAATTACATTATATACTCTTATTCAAAATATAGAATACATCAAAAATAAACTTCATATTTTTCCAGGATCAGAAATCTCTTTCAAAAAAATAAAAGCTCTTGTTTGTAGCAAATACGTTTGTTTTGTTTATGTTGCCTAATAATTCCCAGTCTAGAGGAGAAGTTAATATCCTTTAAGTAAAGACTAATATCTTTCTATGGAAGTGCCTTTCTCTTTTTCTTTTCTTTTCTTTTTTTTTTTTTTTGACCCATCTGGTTTGTCAGAAAAGTCTCCTACCTCTGATATTTATACAATATCATGCAAATGTCAAAATCTGAATGTCATCTTCAAAGACCCTTTTATGTCAGGCAACCCTTTTATAGGGAAAAAATAAACAATTTTATGTATGCATGCTTGATGCCAGTCCAATTAATAAAAGCCTTTTTTGCTATGCTTGGCTACAAGCAAGTTTCTCTTTTGAAAATGAACAGAGGGAGAATGAGATAAAAGGTCTGTATTGTTTCCTTGCAAATTTTACAGTTTCATTTTTAATTTGTGTTTGGATGTGAGGATCTTGGTGCAGATGGTGTGATAGTCCACAGTATGTTCTGAGAACCTGAAATGATAACAAAGATATGCAAATTGAGAGGGTGCTTTGGATAAAAGCCAAGATATCCAATTTCACAATAGCTGAAAACAAATTGATGTGCCCAGCACACTATTCAGAGGAGCACTAGGAAATGTAACAGTGCCAAAACAAATTATACTAATGACCTCAGCCGTTCGTTGCATTCTATTGGCCAGCTTAATGTTGGTTACATTTGTCTGCACTGGCACTTCATTTACTGCACAAAACAACTTTTCTAAAAAATACAAACCAAAACAAAACCAAGAGGAAAAAATCAATCCTCATAATTGAAAAAATACTATACAACTACTTTTGCACCTCAGAAATATTTAGTAATATTTAATATATCAAAAAGTTAAAATGCAAACAATAAAAATTTAAGGAAAATGTCTAAAGTTTATCATTTTAGGAGACTATATAAGTTCACATTACTTCATTGGGAAGTTTAGTCAAAATGACTAAACCAAAATGACTTTCAACAATTTTATGTAGATCAAGGCATATTTTAATAGATAATTTTCTAATTTCCATGTTTCAGAGCATTAAATGTGCTATTCCAGACAACAGGAGCAAAGAAAGGAACTAAAAAAGAAAGGGAGGAAAGAAAAAACACCTTGTTATAAGAATGGAAACTCATAATTATAAAATCTAATTCATAATGTACTATATGCAATTATAAGTATATATACAATTATTTAGCATTATTTTGTACTTGAAGTTAAATAAAAATACTGGATAGTGCTATTTAGAAGTTCTTTTTCTACCTTCTCTGATATTGGCAAACTGTTCAATAGTTGCTGAAATCTAACATTCAATAAAATGTTGTAAATAAGAATGATATTTAATCTTAAGACCTACTTAAATATATAATTCAAGACTGATGGAAGATGCTGACTTACATTAGATATTTATTAACACAGATACTTTTTAAAATTTTATTTTAAACTTTAAGACTCCAAGTACCCTGAAGTTCTTCTTATTATTAATTTTTAAAATGTATCTTTATTGTTGAAAGTATTACAGATGCCCCCTTACAGGCCCCTCCACCTGCTCGGCCCCCTCCCCAGGTCTTCACCACACTGTTTTACAGAAGAACATAAAATTTTCTTTTTTTGGACAATTACCCTCTGACCTTTCATTAAAAGTGAAAAAATAAGCAAACCAAATACAAACATAATTTGTAGTGGAAGCAGTTAAACTTTTGAAATCAATAAAATATTTCTATAAGTAAACTGCAACTCTATTGACTTTTCCATTGTTTAGCCTTTTTGCAAAAAAAATATATTCAGTTTACTGCTCCAAACCCTAGTTTCTTAAAAATTGATTGCACATTATTGCTCAAAAATTAGTTAGTCAAATGCAAAAGCCATGCAAAATAGGTGAATAGAAATCAAGACTATGAAAACATTACAATTTGCTGCTCATTGTGAGAGTGTAAAATGTGAGGAAACATTATTAAACATAGGACTCTACACTTCTCATCACATTTTAATAGTTTCTACTTAAAATACATTTTAAAAAAGATCTCATTCTCCTATAAGAAGATAGTGTGTAGTCACAGTAGGGCAGATAATAGTAGAAAAGGGCACAGTCATAGTCAAATGCACAATACCTAATAGATTTGACAGCCACTTTAAATGTAACATTTATTTAAAAATTAGAATTCATTTTTAGTTTTAGGATATTATTTTTGTTCCAGAATTATTATGTTTACATTCCTGTCTTTTTAATGTTTGTTTTCAGATTATTTCTGTTTTGAAAATTTTAAAAAGAAAAATGACAGGAAATGAAAATCACTTTTATACAATAAACAGGCAAAGGTTAATAGTGTTCTCCTTCTCATTACACCTACTGTGCCTTTTAATGCTATTTCAAGGTCAACTGGGCCTTGGCAAAATAATGCAAGTTTGGCAATTCCAAGTTCAGTTATGTAAAGAGCGACAAGTTAGTGCATAACTGTTTTCACGGTATAGATAGGAGTAGCATCTATGTGGGATATCTTGCAGCAAGGAGCTGGAAGGCTGGGTATGTAATTACACAGTAGTGTGTCAAAAAAATCTCTTCTCATCACAAGAGTAGTTCTGGAGAGAAGTACTCTTGAAGTATGTTAGGCAAATATAAAAAAAGTCTATCTGCAACAAAAAAAAACAGTTCTTATTAGCTCTTTCACCTAAGAAACACCAAAATGTAGGTTTCTGATAAACCCCCAAGTGACCCCTAGTTTAGGGGGGGAAATGCACTAAGCAGAAGATCTTGGAGCTGTCCATCAATTTCTAAGACACACAGAAATCCTGAGCAGTGAGGCAATGCACTCTCTGTCTTCATGCATAATACATTTCAAATAGGTGAAGTAGTATGTAAAGTGAATTTTAATTGGCTATAATTGTCATTTCATTTAGTAAAGTATTGTCTGGAGACCAGGATATCAATTAGCAATCTATGGACTCCCTTACTTATGAAAATATGCGTAGAGAGAGGCAGTGTGCTCAAGTCGTAGATATACTTTAATTAAGAATATAGACAGTAAATTAAAGACTTTTAAAGTATCAATTAATTGCTATTTAGGTGGGTTTCGATTAGCAACCTGGTAAATTAAAAATCACTGTCTTTGCTTTAAATTAACTAAAGAAAATGTTTGGCCATATTTTTTAGTCAAGCAATTTACTTGCTATGCCGTAAGAAAACTTTCAGAATTAAACAAAAAATAAACAAACAAAAAAACACCAGAGGTGTCTGAAATAGTAAATTTTTTTCTCCTTTAATTTTAAGCTTCTATAAGGATGCATTGCATGAAAACATGAGAAAACAATATTAAGCCAAAAGTCTCCCCTAAAGATCTCTTTCATATGTCCTTCATTTCCTCAGAATTAATGGATGTTCAGGCATCAATAAGGTAGAAAAAAAGATGATTGATGTATTTCGTTTTATTATTAAATTGTTGGTAACCAAGGCAGCTTTTTCCATGGGGATGAAGAGGGACCTGTCCCTTTTTAACCACTTGCTCTGAATGACTTTTATACCCAATATCAGTGAGAAGAGAGGATGAATGTCACCTCTCTTCTCTTCCTCCTCCTGCTGATGTCTACTCCCTCCCTTGATTGACAGCTACTAATAACCTTCCTGCCCTAAGTGCCATGGAGACACTTTATTAGGACAAACAGCCAAGGAAATCTAGGAATGGAGCCAAGTCTGCAGTGAGTTATTATCGGGCTTGTATTTATCTCAGCTTTGTAATTTTTTTCAGTGATATGCAAATCCTGAAATAGATCTTCCGCTGTTGAAGGACAGGTCCCTCTGTTAATTGATCCACTGAGATTCACTCTCCCCTCTTCCAGCTCCCAGCCAGGGAAGCTGCTACATGAAAGCCGCTCAGAGGCACACAGGCCAGAAATTCTCCACACACGCCTTCCACTAGAACCTCCACCGACAATGAATTCGTGTTCCCTAAAAACACGCTCCCTTCTCAATATATCTGCACGGCAGATCAAACGAATGTGTTTATTTGTTTATTAGTTTTGTATAAAATACTATTTCAAATTATAACCAGATGTGATTTCAGATGGGATTTATGTTTTCTGTTGAGATACACAGAGCGCATATATATTGTAAATGTATTAAAACTAATTCAGGGAGAATCCACATTTATTTTTTCAGGTGGAGAGAAAATTGTAAAACAGGCCATGAAGTAGAGAAATCTGTTTTCCTCAGAGCAGTCGCTTCTCTGTAAGGTAAAAACGCAGCTGTCTGCCCCACATTTTCATGCTAAGAGCAGTTGGCATTTATTTTGTTTCTTGATAATCATTGCATATGTGTGTGTGTGTGTGTGTGTGTGTGTCTACATACTCTTCTCAAGAAGTTTACCAATAGAACATTAACAGTAATAAGTCTATATTAACTTACATTGCCTTGATAGCTTACTTGACACTTAAAATGGACATATGGCACGTAAAAGCAGTATTGGAACAAATATAAATAAAATTGTGGCCTAAAAATCTAAATATTAATTGGTATTCTGCACAGAATCTATGGCATTAAAGGAAATATGGACACAGACTCAGACCGATTTTGGGGCTGACACTGTGTTATCCTTTGCAATATAAAATAACAGTGTGCGGGATTGTCCAAACATGCCCCTCTCTGCAAGTATCATTCCAAGATAACATATAAAAACAATACAAATTAACCAATATCTTTATACTTTATGGTGTAGTAATTTTCCCTAAGGTGTGGTCAGATAAGTCTGGGCAATAGGCCACGCGTTTGGAGATCCATAGTGCACTTGGGCACATTAGATGTGTTGAGACGTCTATGGACAACTACACTGTTCAGCCTATGATCTCCAAACCCCCCTGTGCCTGGACCACTTTTATCAAGTATTATCTCCCAGCATTCCCTTGGATCCATTGAGAGCATATCCCCCAAATGCAGCACTTTACTGTAGACATTCTCATTCACATAGGAAGCTATATCATGCTCCTGATATGCAATTGCTTATTGGTAAGCTGTGTCTCCTGCCACACCGACGTCAGACCCCTGAACCCCAGGGAGGTTTCGCTTGTGTTAGTTCAGGACACACCTTCAGGCTGCAGGCCTGACTCCGTGGCCCAGCTCCTCCCCGCGGGTCTCTCAAGCTGCTGTTCCCCGGAGCAGCCTTTCTCCTGCCGCGGCTGACTTCGTCCCTCAGGGAACGTCTGATATTTGACAATATCTGAGTTCATTTTTCGTGTCACAACCTGGTAGCGAGGTGCGACTGGCATCTAGTGTATAAAGACCAGAGGCTGCTCAACATCCTGCAACGCCTGGGAGCAACCCCACGGGGAAGCCCGAAGGCCCGGGTGCCGAGGTTGAGAGCCGGCCCTAGAGACTCAGCCGCATCCTCCCGGGAGGAGAAGCGCTCCGGGAGGGTCTCTGCTGGGGCAGCTCCCCCAGGCCCGCTGCTTGCTGTGCTCAGGCCCAGCCCAGCCCTGCCCTGCCCCAGCCCCAGCCCCAGCCCCAGCCCCCGTGGCTGGAACCTTAGATGGGACTGTGCCTGAAACATGCCCCTCTCTGCAATAAGAATGCGCGCTTCCCTGTGCAGTACAGAACTTAGCTTTTCTAGTTTCAATAATTTATGCTTTAATATTGGCTAACGGTATCTGCTTTGCAATATTTTTTTCTCGTAGACTTATAGAAACTCCTAGTGAATCCCAACTGTACTCACAGGAGAATGGTATCTTTGACCACAGAAATCACTCAGCCTGTCAAAGGCGCGCAGACCCGGGCACACTCCCATCCACAAGCGCGGCTGGCAGGGAAGCCCTCAGACCTCGGATCATTGCTCGTCCATGCCCGCCTTCCCTCTGCAGCATGACTGTCTGCGATGAGACTTACTCTGCTGTGGGGTGACTGTCATATTCCTGAGAACTGCTGCTTACCAAGGAGCCATCTGACTAGACCTGTTTTAGACATTCTCTAACTTTATTTAAAAGTAAATAATAAAAGGGTTTTTATGGTTATAAACCTATTTCTTTAATAACCAAATGTCATTTGGGAATGCCGGACATTGGGAATGCCGTTGTTGTTGTTGCTGTTTTAATCAGTAATATTATCTTTTCTTAAACCTATTTTGCTTATCAGCAGCAAGAATTTTTTCACACATTCTCATGTCTTTTGTCATCCATTGTTATAAAAAGAGGAATTATAACCACTTAAATTGAATAGCAGTAAGAGCCAGGAGGACTATCTTCAGATTCTTCCAGCTCCGGAAGAATGAACTAATATGGCCCAGACAGTACAAATTTATATTCTGATCAATTGACCAAATAACACAGTATTTTTGTAAAAAATTTTTTGAACCAAAGAAAAAAATACCCTTATTATGATGGTACTAAAAATACAAAGAAAAATAACATGGTTCAGATCCTTTGGAATTTCATAAACACACACATTCAACACTTTGTAAGCAATATAGCAAATTCCACATAGCTGTATAATATTCTGTTACTAGTCTCAAAAATGACAAATGGAGCTTCAGTAGTCTGCCTGTTTGACAGAAATAACAATTCAGTACTCAAAAGGAAATATTCTAAACTTCATTGTTATTGATAAATTCTACAAATGCTCATTGACCTTCCAGATGTCTCAAGAACTACAATATACATAATGGAGTTCATCAACAATTGCAACACTATAGTAATTGCCTTAAAATTTTACCTCTAGACTGAGCTGATGGAATCCCCATTTTAGCATCACCAGGATCTGTTCGTGGGAAATTACTTAATCTGTCCTTGGAATAAAAAGGAATGAGATTCTGATCTGGCTCATAGGGTGTTTTTATACGCATAGAGCACAAACATCGTTTCTGAGAGGGATGCCTAGTGTTGTACTGGCATAATCGAATATGCAAACAGTTACTAGACTTGCAGTGGTTCTCAATCTTCCTAATGCCGCGACCCTTTAATACAGTTCCTCATGTTGTGGTGACCCCTGACCATAAAATTATTTTCGTTGCTACTTCATAACTGTAATTTTGCTACTGTTATGAATCATAATGTAAATAGCTGATATGCAGGATGTATTTTCATTGTTCGCGACCCACAGGTTGAGAACCACTGCTTATAGTGACAACTAGAAGGAAGTGCAAATGTAACATCCTTAACTGCAAACCCTCCAAAATCCGCAGAGAATAGATTCAACTGGACTGTCAACCTGCCATAACCTGCAAGGAACTAAGCACATAACTAAAGGGAGGGCAAGTTCCCGGATCCTAGAGCACTTGGTATAAAGCATTACTGGCTATATTTGGGCCCAAAATTTATTCCTGAGTTTTAGTGCTTGCAGAAGATGACACAGTGTTAATGAGTGGTTTATAATCGCCATTAGTCTACCCCCCAACACGCCATGAAGATTACTTATATGGTGAAGAAACACACTGGGGACTATCACCGCGGTTCCTAACAGAAGCACGTGCCTCTTCCACTCCCCATGCATTTCTCTGCCCACAAAGCGCAGTCTCAAGGCCTCTCACGTCCTTCTATAAAGTAGAAGCCCAGGTAAGAAAAGAGCTATAACCGGAGAGGTAGCAACGAAGCACTTTGAGTTCTCCCTTTGGTAAGAAGCAACAAGACTGACAATTGGCTTTAAAAGGATAGGATGTTTAGTGGTGGAACTGGAATGAGGTAAGAATGCCTTAATCTGTGTCTGTTGATGGGTGAATGGCTAAAGGAACTGGAATATATAAAATGGAATCTTAGCCACAGAAAAGAAGGAAACCCTGCCATTTGAGGCAACATGGATGAACCTGAAGGACATTATACTTACTCAAATAAGCCAGACAGAGAAAAAAACACTGCATGATCTCACTACATATGGGATCTTAAAAATTTTAATTTATCGAAGCAGAGAGTAAAACAGTGGTTTCTGGGGGCTGGGAGTGAGGGAAATGGGGGAGATGTTGGTCAAAGGGTACACATTTTCAGGTATAGTATGAGTATCTTTGGGGTATTTAATGTACAGCAGGGCAATGGTGACTAAAGTTACCAATACTGTATTATGTGAGTTAATGCATGTGTGTGTTTGTGGTAATCGTTTCACAATATGTATGTATAGCAATCAGCTCATTGTACAATTTAAAATATATATAATTTTTAAAAATATATTTTATTGATTTTTTACAGAGAGGAAGGGAGAGAGATAGAGAGTTAGAAACATTGAAGAGAGAGAAACATCAATCAGCTGTCTCCTGCACACCTCCTATTGGGGAGGTGCCCGAAACCAAGGTACATGCCCTTGACCAGAATCGAACCTGGGACTTTCAGTCCACAGGCTGATGCTCTATCCACTGAGCTAAACCGGTTAGGGCTTAATATATATAATTTTTATTTATCAGCTACAGCTCAAGAAAGCTAAAAAACTGGGATAAAAATATATCATTTCACCAAAAATGTGATAATTTTACAATTTTGGAAACTATAAATAATTAAATATCCTTTCCAAATGACTTGAGATTCACTTTAAACCTTGTGTGTGGTTGTTCTTCTTGCCCACACCCTTTCCAGTAGTCACTCCCTATTCATCAAGTCCAAGTTTAAAGGCCACCTCTAGGACACTTTTATTATATGCCTTTATGTGCAGAATTCTGGTTCCCTCCAGATGCTATTTGGCGCTCCTTGCCTGTGCCATGAGGTCTAAGGAACCAACACAACACCCATTCATTTATATTCTGTCTGTACCCTTTGCCTCACATGTGTCTAGCAGTTAAAAGGGCCTAAATAAACCTTGAATGAGTAAATAAATGGGTGGGTGTGCTTGCTTTTCTCCCTAAGCATTGGAGCACTAGTGTGTCCTGAGAGATTATATCTTAGTTCTGTGTTAAACTGTGTTTTCTGAACGGTAGCATTTATTATCATGCTGAGAGTAATCTCCCAAACATTTGCTTGGAAAGCATGAATAGTCCTTCAATTAACCTCAGGAGTAACACATATGTGCATACATATGTATACAGATATATGTATGTATGATCATATATAACATGTATGAATTCATTTGTTTTATATTATACTAGAGGCCTGGTTCATGAAATTTGTGCATGGGGAGGTGGTTGTCCCTCAACCCGGCCTGCACCCTCTCACAATCCGGGTTGGCTGGCTTCTAACTGCTTGCCTGTCTACCTGACTGATTGCCCCTAACCGCTTCTGCCTGCCAGCCTGATCGCCACCTAACTGCTCCCCTGCCCATCTGATTGACGCCTAACTACTCCCCTGCCAGCCCAATCACCCACAGCTGCCCTCCCCTGCCAAGACCCACCTCCTCCGTCAAGACCTGCCTCCTCTGCACGAGGCAGTGGAGATGCTGGGACCGGCCTCCTCTGTGCCGCATGGAGCTGCGAGACCACCAGGCCTCACTGTGCATTACCAATCCAGATAAGTTTATTGAACTTCACAAAGAGGTTGTTTATACTACGTGTCATCAGCACATTTTGCTTTATTTCGGAAAAGAAGCATATCCTGTGGGTTAGAACTTCTTTCTTGGAGCAAAGGGAGCTCCCTGGTGTGCACGGGTGTTTGTGTGCAGGGAGCGGATGGGAGAGGCAAAGGGGGTGGGGGCAGGTGGGAATCTGAACTAAGTTGTGTTAATACTGAATACGCCCTGGAAAAGTAAAACAATATAAGAGAAGGACTGGTTTCCCCAAACCTGGAGAGGAGTCTGCAGTGTCACCAAACCCAAAGATGCCAGCAGGGCTGGGGCGTTTCTAGTAAGGAGCCAAGATTCTGACTTCCGGGGGTGGGTGAAACCCACGTACACAAGATTAGAAGAAATGGGCAGGAGGAGAGTTGGATTTATAAAATGCTGGCTTTCTTCAATAAGACAATTTTGTGTATGTACTCCCAAATAAGCATGTTTATTTCTTTTTAAATTATACTACTGTTACATATCATAAGCTTTTCAAATTTGCAGAATCAAAAATCTGAAAGAATGAGATATGTTGTCACAAAGAATGTCTCCACAATTACTCACTCTTAAAAAGGAAAAGGTCATTACTGTTATAATGGACATATATCATGAATACCACCTTAGCACACTGATCAAAGAATTATGTGATAACAAGTGTGGATCAGGGAGTGTGGAGAAATTGCAACACTCATATATTGCCAGTGGGAATGTCCAATGAAGAAACCACTGTTACGACAGATTTCCAGTTCCTCAGAAAGTTAAGCATAGTTATATGAACCAGAAATTCTATTCCCAAATGTATACCCCAAATAATTGAAAACATATGCCCACACAAAAATTTGTATCTGAATGTTCATAGCAATATATTTCATAATAGCCACAACATGAAACCCATCTAAATACGCATCAATTGATGAAGGAATCTATACTAATAAAAGAGAAACATGGTAATTAGCGTACGACAGCTACCCTTTTCATTGGCTAATCAGTGAGTATATGCAAATTAACTGTCAGCCAAGATGGCGGCCGGCAGCCAGGCACTGAAGCAAGCAGGGAGGCTCGCTTGCTTCAGTGACTGCGGACTCCAACGTTCCCCGCCTCACTTGCCAGCCTCTCAGCTGCAACTCTAAGCAACTATGTACTATGTTGCAAATAAGAAGCTAAACAAAACCCCAGAAACCGGCTTTCATTCAGCCGGGCTTTAGCAATATTGTATTCATGTTTTCAGAGGCGAGTCCTCAGAGCTAAAGCTGGCCCAGAATAAAAAAAAAAAAAAAGAAACAAGGAGTGTTGGAGCTTCAGTCACTCACCAGCTGGAAAACAGCCCTCAGCCCCTCACCCAGACTGTCCAGGCACCCCAGTGGGGACCCCCACCTGATCCAGGACACCTTCAGGCAAACCAGACAGCCCCTACTCATGCA
>NW_005871278.1:126403-128158 GCF_000147115.1 Myotis lucifugus
GCCTGCCTCTGCCACCCGGAAGCAGGCCTAAGCCAGCAAGTCGTTATTTCCTGAGGGGTCCCAGACTGCGAGAGGGCACAGGCCGGGCTGGGGGACCCCCCCCCCCCCTCCGAGTGCACAAATTTTTGTGCACTGGGTCTCTAGTACATAATATATATATCTACACCACGAGATATTAGTCAGCTATAAAAAGGAAAGAAATGCTGACACCTGTTACAACACGCATGAACCTTGAAAACACTTCTTGAAGTGAAAATAGCCAGACACAAAAGCTACATATTTTATGATTTCATACCTATGAAATGCTTAGAATAAGTACATTTATGGAGATAGCAGGTAGATTAGTCATTGCCAAGCTCAGAGTATAAGAAGTGACTGTTATTATGTATTAAGGGGGTTTATTTTTGAGGCAATTTAAATGTTTTGGAATTACAGCATAGGGATATAGTCAATACTATTGTAAGAACTATGTATGGTGCCAGGTGGATACTTAAATACCAGGGGTTTCACTTTGTAAAGTGTATGATTATCTAGCCACCCTGCTGTAAACCTAAAACTAAATCAAAACAATATAAAATGTAAATGAGAATTTTAAAAAATTAAATAAGTAAAATTATGAATTACCAGGAAGAGCATGAATAGATTGGGAGATAATTTTAAAAATAAAATACTCTAGATTTAAATGGTGAATATGGTTTTACAATTTTGTGAATATACTGAAAGTCACTGAACAGTAGTCTTTGAAAGAATAGATTTTATGGTAGATAAATTATAAAATTATACTCTAATAAAAATTAAGGGCCATTCTGTGAAATAACTAGTCTAATCTCTTTTAAAATGTCTCTATCCTAAAAGACAAAATTACTGGCAAAGTGTTCTAGCTTAAAAAGTATATAAAGGCAACACATGATCTTCAATTAAACCTTTACAAAAAATAGAAAAGTGGATGGCTTCAGTATGGCAGTGGCACTGTGTATGGGATACTATATTGTATCAAATGTATCGGTTTTCATTTCCTGAGCATAAGCCTTGTTCTATGCTCACACAGGAGTGTATCTGTGCTTTGCAGATGCTTATGTACTTTGGGGATTGATTGGTGCTCTGATGTCTGTGACTCTCAAATGGTCCAACAGTAATAAACTTAAAAATTGCACATATAGCCCTAACCGGTTTGGCTCACTGGATAGAGCGTCTGCCTGGGGACAGAAGAGTCCCAGGCTCGATTCCGGTCAAGGGCATGCAACTTGGTTGCGGGCACATCCCCAGTAGGGAGTGTGCAGGAGGCAGCTGATTGATGCTTCTCTCTCGTCGATGTTTCTGACTCTCTATCCCTCTCCATTCCTCTCTGTAAAAAATCAATAAAATATATTTTTTTAAAATAGCACATATAGAGATAAGGTACATGTAGTAAGATGTTAGTTAGCTTTGGGGGAATCTAGGCAGAAGTATATGGGAGTTCATTTCACTATTTTGTTGTTGTTAATCCTCACCCGAGGATATTTTTTCCATTGATTTTTTTTTTCTTTTTAGAGAGAGTGGAAGGGAGGGAGGGAGAGAGAGAGAGAGAGAGAGAGAGAGAGAGAGAGGTGAGAGAGGCACATTGATAGGTTGCCTATTGCACATGCCCCAACTTGGGGCCGGGAAAGGAACCTACAACCCAGGTATGTGCCCTTGACCTGGGAATCAATCTCATTACCTTTCCATGTGGTAGGTCAACGCTCTAACCACTGGAACACACAGGCCATGGCTCATCTT
>NW_005871278.1:128519-243874 GCF_000147115.1 Myotis lucifugus
ACAAATTCAGGCTTCCTGTGAGAAGTGGCTGCAACACCATTAAGTACTGTTAGCATAGCTTGAGTGGTTGCAGAGCGCAGTGAAAAGTTGGGGATGTTCCCAGTTGAGCAATGCAATCAACCCTGGATTTTTCTTTGCTAGAAGGATTGATTGTGCTCCGAATTCCCCCAGCATGATGTATGAGGCCCCGCATGATGTGTGAGGCCCCTTGTCACTTCATACAGCGGTGAGAGCAGCCTCTCCTACAGCACTGTCTTCCAGAATAGGGACCCTGCGTATAAAGAAAGTGTGGCCCTGTGATAAATGCCTGTCCCTCATAAATGCAGATCTAACTATCCCCACTGTAATAACACAGCAGCGGATAGCAAGGGGCATTCCAGCGGAGGAACATAACCACCTTCCCCTGGATAGGTAATGACTAAAAGCCTCTTAAAAGATTTTTCTCCCTCATTTTCTTCCCACCTCTATATGTTTCCAATATTCAATATGGTGCTTTTTCTTGTGTGTTTTTGCATTAAGATGAGATGGAACACTATGCATTTTACTTCATGTGTTATTTTATGTAAGAAATCAGAAATTATTTTCACTTGTTAAAAAACAAAGGGAAAACTATTACTTGACATTGGATGTACAACTCATACTTCAACCCAATTTTTCAGCCAACATGTCACAGGATGCCCTCTACCCAGAGAGGACGGCGGGTGAAGGTGGATGCTGATGGTGTGAGGAGGCCGGACTCAGAGCGCGAGTCATCCTAAGAGGCATCTCTGTCCTATATTGGACTTCTCTGATCTCCAAGTTGATAGAGAAAAATAAAGTCTGAATCTGACCTTAAGCCATCAGAAATAAGATGCATACATTAAGGCTCAGGACCACAGGACTCCTTGATTGGCAACAGAAAAAAATAATAATTTTGAAGAATGGTTACCTCTATAATAGATGTGACTAAAGTACTGAATGTTAAATCTTGCTTAAAATATTTTTTAAGCCCCTGGTTAGACCTATGGACTTTATTTGTACGGCTGCTCTTCCTGGGACTGAATCTGTTTCCTCAGGAGCACTCCCTGGGTCTTCCCTCCTGCCTGCTGCTCTGCCTCCTGGGTGCTTGGGGTGAGCGCAGCCTCTGCAGCAGGGGTGACCTTGGGTAGAACACCTGACATGAGATGACACTGGATGGCCCAGCATGGGGTGGCCACTTCCAAGGTTCACTCTCCAGGTATTTCAAAGTTAAATATATATATTAAACTTAGGGGGACATTATTTTGCTTTGGAATTAAAGAAAACTATCTATTTTGTGTGTGACTTTTCAGCTGAAGTTAACTGCCCGCTCACACTGTTTTTATGCCACTTTCATTCTTATAGCCACTGCCAGCATTGTTGATGTAACACAATTTTATAAATTGATGTGCTGAATCATTTTGAATATTCATAATTAGATTATTTGATGTGTTATTTTATCTAACTCCCACTCCTAGACATTCTGACTTAATTTCTCTATCTATGACCTGGGCATTAAGATATTTTTAAAAGTCTCATCAGATCTTTTTAAATCTTTAACAAAATTTGGGAACAACTAGATTAGAAAAGTAGTGTCTTAATATTTTATTTTATGATTTTTCTTACTGTTGTGAGAAAATACACCACAGTAGTTAAGGATTGACAGCATTGTGTCCACAATACATAAGTATATACAACAGAAGGTGGGAAGAGAACAATACAGCAATTGGAACTAACTGGCATTGACTGTTGAATCTGGGTAAGAGATACATAGGAGTCTTCGATGCAACTCTAAAACATGTTCTCAAAGTTTGAAATTATATAAAAATAAAGGATACCAATAATAATTTGACCTCAATTCCTCAGAGAATATTGGACACACCTTGAATTTTCCTTTCACTATTCAGCAATATCTTTTTTCCTCCCCGCCCTCCACATTTTTGTGTTAGTATAAACGATATTATACTTGCTTTTGCAGATCAAAGTCACAAGGATGTAAAGTACAGCATATGGAATATAATAATATTATAATGCCCACGTAAGGTGCCAGGTGGGTACTAGACTTATCCGGTGATCACTTTGTAAGGCATATAAATGTCTAATCATTATGTTGTACACCTGAAACTAATATAGTATTGTATGCCAACTGTAATAGGAAGATAAATTATATATGTATATACATTTTACCGAGATACCATGGACTCACAAGGGCTTTGTGTAAGAATCACACCTTTTCCAAATCTTACATTTATAGCAATTAAGCTTTCAAGGACATTTCAGACAAGTTATTTAATTTGCTTCCTTCAAGAATCTGGGGACTCTCTTATGGTAAGAATTATAATGGCCATTTTACAAATGAGAGAACTGCAAGTCGCAGGTGACCATTACTCGCCTGTTCCCTGCTTATCCACTGCCGGGGACCAATTCCAGCATTTGTCATAATTTCAAGAGTTTCATCAAAAGGTTGATGAGACTTGGGGACTCAACAGGGTTGAGTCACACATGTAGTCACCTGTTGGGAATGGCTAAAGGCATTTCCCCAAACCTGAATAGGAAACTGATTGTGGCTGCCAGACAGCTCAGGGCATCTTAATATACATGTTATTGCCTCCTACTGGCCAAACACCTGAACAGCCGTAGGCTAATTCCCCAAACTGACAATGTTTCTGTATACCCTTTGAAGTGTATATCTCTGCCTCGCCTCAGGACAAGTTGTGTTAATAAAAAGCATGGGGTCCTGGGGATGACAAGAGAACCTAAGACCTTAGACTTAAGATCTTAGAACTTAGCTCCTTTAGCTAAGCTCCTCTGACCTCCAAATGCTTTATAAAATTATATCTTGTCTCCGGACTCTTTATTAGTCTCTGGATTCCTATATCATCTACGCACAGCCTTCTCCAGATTCCTGAACCCTTCTTGATACTGGGACAAGAACCCTGGGAAAAAGTATCTTTGAAAATCAAAACAAAAATTTTAAAGTTTTTGAAATAGAAAAGATAATACAATTATAGAGTAATTAAGGTGGTGCACCACCTGATTAAAAGAATTTTGGAAAATGAAGAGGTAATTACCCCCTCAAAAAAATTAGGAACAATTTTTCATACTCCAGAAACAAAGAGTATACATGAGACTCTAGATTTAAAGTGCTCAGGGCAGAAATCAACCACACTGATAAATTTCAGGATGCAGGGCATGAAAGCAACATTCCAAAAGAAGGATTGAATAGCTCACACAGAAATGACTGCAATCAAAATGGCTTCAGGTTTCTCAAGCATTAATTTATGCTTTGGAGAAAAGTAAAAAACCACCTTTAAATTTTTTTTTTTTTTTTTCAACTTTCTTTTTTTTTTTTTTTTTTTTTTTTTTTTTATTGCTTAAATTATTACAAAGAGTAAATTTTTAAGGGAAGAATTCTTTTGTCTTGGAATTTTATACCCAGGTAAACAGTAGAATAAGGGCTGAATTGAATAAACATGATCCCAACATTCAAATATATTTCAGATGTGCCAAGACTGAAATAGCATGACCTCCCACATATCTTTTCCTAGAAAACTACTGTAGTGTGCTATTTGGCAAATAAGAACATCAACTCAGTTGCCAAAGGAAAACCAGAGTAGCACCATTTCGACAGTCCTCGCCATGCAAGGAGCTGCTGACACACACCCAAGCTTTCCTGCCCTTAAGGAAGAAAACTGACTGCAGATAAGTAATTGGCGTGGTAATGGATTCTGTTGGCTCTCTCCCTTCCTGTGTCACTTCACTAATTCTCTACCGGTGTTTCCCCAAATACCCTCATGATAGGGCTAATCACAAGTAAATGGCTAAGATTCAGCTTCTGGGAGAACCCAACCATAGTAGGGAAGGATCAAGAAAATTAGCTCAATTAAATGAGTATAAAACCAATTTAAAAAGTTAAACTTTACAGTACTTGTGTATAGGCATCCGTTTACTTTTCTTATACAGTGCCATTCTGATATTGATCTACTGCCCCCAAATCAACAGCGATGCCGTATTAGAACTGCTTTTTAAAATGATTATAAAAATCACCTTAGTCATTTTGGTTTATTTATTTCATTTTTGAAAGCTAATTACCAATTTGTTTTTTATTGAACTTTGTGTGGTCCTGTGAAAAGTAACATAGGATTTTTTAGTATTCATTTACCAGCTAGGACATTGTTGGCAGGCTGACACTGCCACAAAAACTTGAGAAAGAAATTTAAATGATTTCATTGATGCAGACTTGCAAGGGGTAACGCTTCTACCCACTAATCTGGGAACAAGGAGATCTGTCACACAGGAAGCACTTTTAAACACTGAGACATGAGAATAATGCTCGTCAGCTTTCCTTGGTGCACAAAGTGAGAGTGAAAGGTTTAGATCCTTAAAGAAAAGCGAAGTGCTTTTCAAAGCCTGGCTGATACTGCAGGTGACAGGGACCCCACTGCCTAAGGGCACTTGCATGGGCCACGCAGCCTTCCTCCCACTTGCTGGTGAAAGGGTGGTTCTGTCCTCGGGCAAAGCTCCCCGGAGTCAGTGAAAACCTCTTTCTAACGTCAGGTGGCATGTCACAGTGCCACACGCTGTCTTCTCTCCGAGCTTATAATGCGTTTTCCTCACTGCTATTACCTGAGCCCCAAATACACATTAAAAGAGTCTGTCAATTAACATTTGCATCAGAATGCAACCTCCATTCCTGCTGACATGGATTCATGGAGACAGTCCTGCAGAGGCCGATGTCTCCCCATGTATGTTCAGCCGCATTACTAAGGAGGTATAATGTCCCATTAAGAGGAGCTGATCCCTCAGGACCTCAGAAACGTATGAATTCTGTATATTGCAATTAGTTACGGGATGTCACTTAGTAAATTGGCAGTTTCCTTGTAGTTCTGCTCTTCTCTCTCAGAGTCAAAAGAGTCAGAAAACTTGGGTTCAAATCACCCGACTTTACCACTGAGAAGCCAAACTGCCTTGGCTAAACCCTGCTCCTTTTCTCTGCCTACCGCCCCACCATGAAAAAGTGTCTCTTTTTGGTAAAAGGAGGAAGTTTGACTGCATGACCCAAAAGTCATATCCAACTCCCTGTCATGTTCTCTCTTTTCTTATCAGTGTCTCACTTTTTGATGGGCCTTCATTAAAAAAAAAAAAAAAAAAGGCAAAACAAGGGAGGAGAAAGGCCAGGGTATATTCAATGTTAAAAGGTATATAAAAATAGCAAAACAACAACTACGAAAAGGCCTGTGCCTTTATGCTATTTCTCCTCCTTCATTTTGGTGGAGCTGTGTAGCTACAGATTTCTCCCCTGTCACTGCAAGCCCGGGCGAGCCTGAGCCCTAAGGCACATGCAGGGAAGTGGGTGGGGCAGGATTCCCACTTCCTGCTTCCACACATAAAGAGCTTGGGGATTTTATTCTTGTTTTTACAATAGGTTGGTTCAGGATTCAAAACTCTATCAATACAATCCACCATATCAATAGATTAAAGAAGAATTATCACATCACTTAATGAGAAATATCATTTGACAAATTCTAATGCCCATTTCTGGGGGTGGAAAATGATTCTTTAGCAAACTGGAATGAAAGGAAATATACTGAAACTGTTAAAAGATCTCTAAAATATTTTATGGTTAATATAATTCTTAATATTGAGAAACTGATGCCTTTCTTATAAGATCAGTAACAAAGCAAGAATACTCTTTCTGCAGTATGACTCTATATGTCACACATAAGTTCTGACTACTGTAATCTATACTAATAAAAGGGTAATATGCAAATTGGTCATGATGCCCTAACAGTCACAACTGGATATACTAATTAGCCACGACCAAATATGCTAATTAGTATGTAAATTGACCAACACTCCAACATACAAGATGGCCACCCCCATGTGGTCAAAGATGGCCACCACAAGATGGCCTGCAGGGGAGTGCAGTTGGGGACAATCATGCTGGCAGGGGAAGGCAGTTGGGGGCGATTGGGCTGGCAGGGGAACAGTTAGGTGTTGATCAGATTGGCAGGGGAGTGGTCAGGGGGTGATCAGGCTGGCAGGCAAAAGCTGTTAGGGGCAATCAGGCAGGCGAGCGGTTTGGAGCTAGCAGTCCTGGATTCTGAGAGGGATCCCAGATCCCAGATTGGAAGGGTGCAGGCTGAGGGACCCCCCCCCCCCCCCGCCAGTGCACAAATTTCATGCACCAGGCCTCTAGTACATAATAAGATAATTCAGAGGCATAAAAGATATACAGATTGAGAAAGAAGGAATAAAATTCTTCACAGGAGACTTAATTGCCTATAGAGTATCTAAATAATTGAGTAAATAACATCTGGAACTGATATGAATATACCAATATAAAAGGTTTTATACCAATATAAAATACAAGGTTAATATTAAAAACTCAATTTCCTTCTTATGTGCAAGCAATAAAAAATTAGAGTTTGAAATTAAAAAAATATCACTTACAAATAAATTATATACTTAGGTATAAAACTAACAAAATATGTTAAGAAACTAAATGCAGAAAACTATAAAACATTCATGAAAAAAATTAAAGAGATCTAAATAAATGGAGAAATTCCACAAGGTATTTAGTATGTATCAAATAACTGACTCAAAAGTTACATAAACAATCATGTACTTTACAGAGTGTTTCTTGACTATCTAATTACTATGTGGTACATCTGAAACTAACATGGAATAATATTGAGTGTAAATAGTAATATTAAAAAAATGAAAAGGCAAGTCTGTGATAAAATGTTCAAAAATACAAAAGCATAACAAAAGACTTATATTCAGAATAGTAAATTCATACAAATTAAAAAATAAAGTTTATATGGAAAGGGCAGAGACCAAGAATATCCAACAATATGCTAAACAAGAAGGGTAAAGTTGAAAGAATCACATTATCCAATTTAAGACTCACTGTAAAGCTATGGTAATCAAGACAACGTGGTATCAATAAACATATCAGACATGTAGATCACCTGGAGAGGAAACGAAGCCCAGATATAGACCAAACAAATAGAGTCAACTAATTGTTGACAAAGGAACAAAGGTTATTCAAAGGAAAAAGAGTAGTATTTTCAGCAAATGATGTTGGAAAAATTGGTTATCTATATGTAAAAAAATATACCTAAACACAAACTTTTCACCTTGTACAAAAACTAAGTAGAAGTAGATCACAGATTTAAATGTTAAATGAAAAATTATAAAAATTATTTTAAAAGTATAGAAGAAAATCTCAGTGATATTGAGATCGGTGATGCATTTTTAGATAAAGTACCCAAAACATGGTCCATGAATGAAAAAATTGAAAAAATAGAATTTATTAAAATTTAAAACTTAAGTTAATGAAATGAAAACAACAACAACAACGCACACACACCGAAACCAAAACAAGCCACAGACTTGGAGGAAGTATTCTCAGTATACATAGTTTATAAAAGTTTTGTATAGCACATATGAAGAACTCTTAAAACGAAACAATAAAAAAAAAAAAGGAGCAAGCCAGCTTCCAACTAATGAAATTGAAGAAGTAATCACAAAGCTCCCAACGAACAGAAGTCATGGACTGGATGGCTTCACACTGAATTTTACCAAACATTCTAAGAAGAACTAACCACTATCTTTCTAAATCTATTTCAAAAAATGCAAGAGGAGGAAAGATTCCCAGGCTCATTTTATGAGGCCAGCATGATCCTAATTCCAAACCAGATAAAAATACTACAAATAAAATTACAGGCCAATATCCCCGCTGAACATAGATGCTAAAATCCTCAACAAAATATTAGCAAACCTGATCCAGAAATACATTAAATAGATCATACATCATGATCAAGTAGGATTTATTCTAGGGATGCAAGGTATCAATAAACATGATACATTACATTAACAAAATAAAGGAGAAAAACCACATGATCATATCAATAGATACAGTAAAAGCATTTGATGAAATCTAGAAACCAGTTATGATAACAACTCTTAGCAACATGGGAACAGAGTACATACCTCCATGTAATAAAGGTCATGTGACAAACCCACAGCCAACACTGTACTAAACATGTTTCTCTTAAGATTGAGAACAAGACAAGGATGCCCACTTTCACTACTCTTTTTCTACATAGTACTGGAAGTCCTACCCATAGTAATCAGACAAGAAGAGGAAATAAAAGGCATCCAATTTGGAAAGAAAGCAGTAAAACTGTCACTATTTGCAGATGACATACTATAATATCAAGAACCCTAAAGATAACACCAAAATGCTACTATAATTGATAAATGAATTCACTAAAGAATACAAAATAAGTATCTAGAAATAAGTTTGATGTTTATACACCAACTAAAGGCCCGGTGCACGGATTCAGGCACTGGTGGGGTCCCTCAGCCTGGCCTGCACCCTCTCGCAATTTGGGACCCCTCAGGGGATGTCAGACTGCTGGTTTCACCCTGATCCCCACAGGCCAGGCGGGGCCGAAACCTGCAGTTTAACATCCCTCAAGGGATGTAGTAGTGCACAAAGCAGTAGGCGACCGGGGGGAAGCCCCAACCCAGACTGGGCACCAAGCCACTCCCGCTCATCTCAGCCCTGCTGTGCCTGCCACCCTCCCCATGCACCTCCCCCCCCACCCCCCAACGCAGTAGTGCTGCTGGGGAGGCGGGAGAGGCTTGTAGAGCTGCAGCTGTGCTCGCCAGCCATGAGCCCAGCATTTGGCACCCATCAGTCAGCTGAGTGGTGCTCCTGCTTTGGGAGCACACTGACCACCAGAGGGCAGCTCCTGCATTGAGCATCTGCCCCCTGGTGGTCAGTGTGCATCATAGTGGCCAGTCAAATGGTGAAACTTGTTCTTTAGGGTTTTATATATATGGATAATGATCTCTCAGAAAGTGAAACTAAGAAATCAATCCCATGTGCAATTTCATCAAAAACGGAATAAATTTAACCAAAGTTGTAAAAGACCTGTACATGGAAAATTATAAGACACTGAAGAAAAACTAAATAAGATACAAATATGTGGAAGTATATACCATGTTCATGGATACAAAGATTTAACATCACTAAAATGTTAATACTACCCAAAGCAATCTATAGATCCAACAAAATTCCTATCAAAACGTAAATGAAGTATTTCACAGAACTAGAACAAATATTCCAAAAATTTATATGGAAACACAAAAGACCCTAAATAGCTTGAGAAAGAATAACGAAGTTGGAGAAATCTTGCTACGTGATATCAAAATAGCATGGGGCTGGTATAAACACAGACATATAGAACAATGAAAAGGAATAGAGAGCCCAGAAATAAACTCATGCCTTTATGGTTTCTTGACAAAGGAGGCAAGGACACAAAATGGGGTAAAGATAGTCTATTCAATAAATGGTGTTGGAAAATGGACAGATACATGCAAAAAACAACAACAAATCCAGACCACAAGTCTTATACTTTACACAGAACAAACTCAAAATGGGTGAAAAACTTAAATAGATTCAAAATCATAAAAATTCTAGAAGAAAACATAGGCAGTAAAATTTGGGACATTTCTTGTAGCAATTTTTTTTCTCTGATATTTATCCTTGGATGAGAGAAACAAAAGAAAAAATAAACAAATGGAATTACCTCAAAATAAAAAGTTTTTGCACAGCAAAGGCAACTATCATCAAAATAAAAAGACAACCTACTTAATGGGAGAACATATTTGCCAATGATACATCTAATAAGGATTTAATTTCCAAATTTTATAGAGAACTTATAAAACTCAACACCAAAAAAAACAAACAATCGCCCTAACCAGTTTGGCTCAGTGGATAGAGCATCGGCCTGTGGGTCCCAGGGTCGATTCCAGTCAAGGGCATGCACCTTGGCTGCAAGCACATCCCCAGTAGGAGACATGCAGGAGGCAACTGATCGATGTTTTTTTCACATCGATGTTTCTAACTCTCTATCCCTCTCCCTTCCTCTCTGTAAAAAATCAATAAAATATATTAAAAAACAAAAACAATCCAATTTCAAAAAGGGCAAAAGATCTGAATAGACACTTCTCCAAAGAGGACATACAGGTGGCTAATAGACATATGAAAAGATGCTCAAAGTCACTAATCATCAGAGCAATACAAATTAAAACCACAATTAATCACCGCACACCTGTCAGATTGGCTATCATCAATAAATCAACAAACAACACCTGTTGGTGAGGATGTGGAGAAAGGGGAACCCTCATGCACTGTTAGTGGGAATGCCAACTGGTGCAGCCACTGTGGAAAGCAGTATGCAGTTTCCTAAAAAAATAAAATAAGTAAAAATGGAACTACCTTATGACCCAGCAATTTCAGTTTTGAAAATATATCCAAAGAAACCCCAAACACTAATTTTCTATATTCATTGTAGTGTCATTTATAACATCCAAGATTTGGAAGCAACCCGGGTGCCCATCAGTAGCTGAGTGGATAAAAAAGCTGTGGTACATATTGAACATATTAATTAAGGGTTTATCATATATGGCCTTTATTATGTTGATGTACACTCCTTCTATTCCTATTTTATTGATTGATTTGTGTATATTGAACCATCCTCATGCCACTGGCATGAACCACACTTGCTTGTGATGTATTATTATTTTTTGATGTATTGTGTTTAATTTGCTAACATATTGTTTAGGATCTTTGCATATCTATTAATCAGAGATATTGGTCTGTAGTTTTCTTTTTTATGTTATCCTTGCCAGGTTTTGGTATCAGGACTATGTTGGCCTCATAAAATGTGTTAGGCAGTATTAATTACCTCTTCTTAAATTTTTTGGAAGAGTTTAAGAAGGATAGGTTTTAAATCTTTGAACATTTGGTAGAATGCACTGGTGAAGCCATCTGGTCCTGCACTTTTATTTTTGGGGAGGTTTTTGATGATTGTTTCAATTTCCTCACTGCTTATTGGTCTATTTAGATTTTTCATTTCTACTAGGTTATTTAATTGGGTGGCATATAGTCTTTAATAGTATGATCCCTTGTATATCTGTGATGTCTGTAGTGACTTCTCCTCTTTCGTTTCTGATTTTGTTTTTATGGGTCTTTTCTCTTTTTTCCTTAGAGAGTCTCATCAGGGATTTGTCAATTGTATTAATCTTTTCAAGTACCAGCTCTTTGTTGTATTAGTTTTTTATATAGTCTTTTCATTGTCTTTTCATTTAATTCTGCTTTAATTTTTATTATTTCCTTTCTTCTGCTGACTTTTGAATGCTTTTGTTCTTCCTTTTCTAGTACTTTAAGATTGTTTTCTTTGATTTGTCTTGTTTCTTGAGAAATAGACCTGATGATATAAACTTCCCTCTTATTACTGCTTTTGTTGCATCCCAGAAGTTTTGATATGTTGTATTGTCCTTCTCATTTGTCTCTATTTATCTCTTAATCTGGACATTTATTTCTTCTCTGACCCAGTCAGTTTTTAGTAGTACGTTGTTTAATCTCCACATATTTGTGGGTTTCTTTACTTTCTTTTTTGCAGTTGATTTCTAATTTCAAGGCATTGTGATCAGAGAATATGCTTGGTATAATTTCAAACTTCTTTAATATGTTGAGGCTAGTTTTTTGACCCAACATATGGTCTATCCTTGAGAATGTTCTGTGTGCTGGAGAAGAATGTATAATCTGATGTTTTGGGGTGAAAGGCTCTGTAAATGTCAATTACATCCATTTGGTCTAGTGTGTCATTTAAGGCTGATATTTCATTATTGATTTTACATTTGGTTCATCTGTCTAGAGCTGTCAATAGAGTATTAAGGTCCCCAACTATGATTTGTTTTGATATGTTTCTCCCTTTAGTTCTGTGAGTTATTATTTATATATTTTGGTGCTCCCTGATTGGATGTATATGTTATGAAGTGTTATGGTTTCTTGATTTAGTGTCCCTTTTATGTTTATAAAATATCCATCTTTGTCTTTTATTATCTTCATTTTCTTGAGGTCTATTTTGTCAGACATACGTATGGCTACACTTGCTTTTCTGTGGATGTTATTTGCTTGAAAAATCATTTTCCACCTTTAACTTTGAATCTATCTTTGTCTTTGTGGCTTAGATGTGTCTCTTGAAGTCAGCATATGGTTGAGTTTTGTTGTTGTTGTTGTTGTTGTTGTGTGTGTGTTTAATCCACTCTGCTTCTCTGTGCCTCTTTTTTGGTGAATTCAGTCCATTTACATGTAGGGTAATTGTTGGTGTATGAGGATTTCCTATATGAGGATAGCCATTTTATCTTTTGTTTTCCGACAGCGTTGTGCATCCATTGGTTCTTTTCCTTTGTTTTCTGTCTGTTGTTTTATTTGGTGGTATTCCACACTTTTTTCCTGTGTTCTCTTTTTCTAGGCCATGTGACTTAATTGTGTGTGTGTGTGGGGGGGCTACCATTAGGTTTATTAAAAATAAAGTTACATATAAATAGTAGCTGTTTTCTTTTGAGCACATCTCATTCCATCCTCTTTTGCCAATTCAGAACTTTACCCCTCCCCTTTAAAGTTTTTGTTGTCACAAATTATCCCTGTTTATGATGTAAGTTTTTTGGTTATATGACTCATAGTATTGTGACCTTATGTCTTTGTTTTGGGTAGAATAACTCCCTTGAATATTTCCTGCAATGGAGGTTTTCTGGTGATAAAATCCCTCAGCTTCTGTATGTCTGGACAAGTCTTTATATCTCCTTCATATTTAAAGGATAATTTTGCTGGATATCTTATTCAAGGGTGGTATTTTTTTTCTATCAGTCATTTAAATATTTGGTTCCAGTCTCTTCTGGCTTGTAGAGTTTCTGCTGAGAAGTCAGATGATATTCCAATGGGTTTTCTTTTGTAAGTCACTTCCTTCTTTTCCCTGGCTGCTATGAGAATTTTTTTGTCATTAATTTTTGACAGTTTTAACACAATGTGCCTTGGAGAGGGCCTCTTTAGATTGAGGTAACTACTAGATGTTCTCTTTGTTTCTTGATTTAAGGATCTAGTTCTCACCATAGGTTTGGGAAGTTCTTATTTATTATTTGTCTGAATAGGCTCTCTATCCCTTTCTTGCGCTCTTCTTCTTCTGGTATGCTTATTAGTCTCATATTATTTTTTCTGAAGAGTTCTTATAAAGCTCTTTCACTTTTATATGTGCTCAGTTTTCTCTCTACTTCCCTCTCATCATTTCTATCTTCAATGTTTCTAATCCATTCCTCCATCTGATCAGCTGTTTCTTATGCTCAATAGTTCACTCATAATCTCCTAACTGCATGCTTCATTTCCAGGATTTCTGATTGGTTCTTTATTAAAGTTTCAATCACTTTTGTAAAGTACTCTGTGTGTTAATTATTGTTTTCATTGAATTGCCTGACTGTTTTTTCTCACATCTCTTTGGATATTTTCAGAATTGCAATCTTGATTTATATCACATATTTCCATGTGTCCCAGCCTACTTTCTGGAGATTTTCGACTTTCTTTCTGAGCTTCCTCATTATGTGGTTTTTCATGGCATTTATTGGTCTCCTTGGTCTAGGCTTTCCCTGAAGAGGTCTTTCTACTATTTTCCAGTTGGTGGCACTGAATCACAAGGTTATTACCTCTGTGACCCCCAGAGCTGCCTCCCTTTGCTTCCCTCAGACAGTATAGCTGAGTTGCTTGCAGGTGGGGTTTATTTTGTCCTCACTGTAATGGTGACCCTGGACCTTCACCAGGTCCCCCCATGTGCCTCACCTGGGGATCAATCACAGAGAGAAACAGCAACTCTGCTGCAATATCTCTCAATTTGCAGATAATGTACTCCTTGACCATACACAAAGGACAACGGGGAGTGAGCTTTGGGAGTCCAAGGGGCAGCAGGGCTCTGTGGCTTTGTTTCCTTGTCTGAAATACCACTGCCCTACAGCAGACAGCCACTGAAGAGCTCCTGCACCTTGTCCTTGCCCAGGCACCTCTGCCGACTTAGCCGCCATTCATACCACTCACCCTCCTGAAGAACCTATCAAGACTCTGTTCCTCCCAGTCCACAGCAATGCCTGCTACTGCTGGCTTCCTCCCTTCTATGGGCTGAGCCGGTTGCCAGCTTGCCAGCTCCTGGCTGCAGGACTGAGTCCATGACCTTCTGGGCTCTCCTCCCTTCTCACCTTCCTGTTTCTTCCTGGTTGACCACCTTTAGATGCTTCAATGTGCAGGTCTGTCAGGTGTGCCTCTATACTGAGCAGGGGACCCTTTGTTGAGTCACAGTTGAATAACTTGTTGAAGTCCCAGTGGGGAGAGGCCAAGGGGATTTCGTACACTGCCATTCCTCTACATTTGACTCTTAAACAACACTGGTTTGCAGGTTTAAACTGTGCCAATCCAATTATTCATATATATTTCTCCATAAATGCTGTAAATACATTTTATCTTTATTATTATTTTATTAATAACGTATTTCCTCTAGCTTACTTTATTATAAGAATAGAGTATATAATACATATAACATACAAAATATATATTAATTGACTGTTTATGTTGTCAATAAGGCTTCCAGTCAATAGCAGGTTATTAGTTAAGTTGTAGGAGAGCCAAAAAAAAGTATACACGCTATTTTTGCTTGGGGACTGTGGCACGCCTAACCCCCATATTGTTCAAGGATCAATTGTAGATTTCTAAGCAAAAGAAGCCAATCTGAATGTTTATATACAGTATGATTTTGTTTAAATGACCGTCTTAAGAGGTAAAACCCTAGAACCAGTAAAAAGATAAGTGGTTGCCAGGCTTTTGGTGGGATGGGGAGAGAGGATGGAATGAAAAAAAACAGGGTTTTGTATTGTTTATGCTTTTTCCAAATCCAGTTACCTCATCAGAATGTTTCTCTTATACTCCTTAATCCAACCTGTTGCTACAGGTGAACTGTCCCAGCACTGTTATTAAATTCCCTTTTCTTTTGAATTACTTATGTACCTATGTTGAACATTAATTAATTTATGCCTATACTTGAACCAACATAGTGCAAGTATGTTGCATAGGTTTGTTTGGGAGTTTTGTTTGTTTATTTGTTCTTACATGAAATGATTCCGTATGATGCTATAATTATGGATACCTGACCCTGCGCTTTTGACAAAATCAATTGAAAGTTATAGCACCAAGTGTGAACCATAATGTGTTCAAATAAAATAATTATTTAGGAAGTCAAAGGAGCCCCACAAAGATATGCAGAATGTGTGAAAGCCATTTAACAGTATTACAGATGTATGGAGCTATCTCAGAGAAAGGAGCAGGGGAAAAGGTTCTGACCAAAGTACCTTTAAAAATGGTTCACTCCAGAAAAAAAACCAACACAACAAAACAATCAAACAAAAAAAACAGGAAATGAGTGTGTAGCAGTAAAGGAAATGAAAGCACTACATTCAGAAAGGCCACAGCCAGTGAAAACCAGAAACTTCCGGAGGCTTGATTTGCTAATATTATATGAATATGGGTTGAACTGTAACAAATGTAATGCAAGATTATAATACTAGTGACACTGAGAGTGGGGTACATGGGAATTCTCTGTACTATCATCATAATTTTTCTGTATATCTAAGGCTCTCCCCCAAAATGCAGGGAGCTAAGTTAAGTTTGAATTTGGATGATGAGTCATTTTTAGTATAAGTGTGGCCTACACAATATTTGGGACGGACTTATCCTGGAAATTGTTGTTTGTCTGAAGTTTGTATTTAACTGTATAAGAATGTGCTGCACATAACAGGTTCTCTCCATAAATATCTGCTGAATAGATAAATGAACTGTAAATAGCACAGCTCTCGTTAATCCATTGACAAAATAAAACTGTCAGTTACTGATTATTCTAGAATAACATTCTTCTACTTGTCCAGCGTCTCATCTTCCTAGTTTGATGCTACATCAAGTGTCCAGTTTGTCTTTGCTTTCCTCTAACAATGGGAGTGAACTGGGTTGTTATAACTTGGAGCGGTTCCCAAATTCCCATGTGGGAGAAGCATGGAAACAACAATGGGAGAGGGGCTAGCTACCAAATGAAAAGTTCATTTAGAGAAACCTAAGAAAAGTGAGAATCACAGATGAAAGCATAATTGGGGATTATATTTTGAAAAGTGAAGTGACCTTCACATTACTCTGAGTGGACAAGTGTGCAAGGCTTTTGGCTGACCGGATATATTAAACCCGGATTGTTCAGGGCACAGGGAGGAGGCTGGCTGGGCATGGAGACAGGAGGCATGCGGATAAGTTTCCATTACAGGACTAATTTATTTTAGAGGGAGAACATTAAGAAGTCAATGACTTTCCATCTGGTTTTTCTTAGTTTGGAAATCTTCTCAATCCCTAACTGATTCTATCATGACCTTAGTATATTTTTAAGTTAGCACTTGATAGGAAATAAACTTATACTCTAAATATTTGCAAAATATATTTTAAGTGGTGCTAGAACATTTTTTTTGTCATAAGGACATTTTACCAATCTGCATAGAAATACTAAAATTCTTGGAGTTTTGTCCATTTTGTTGAGGTTTTTACCATCTGCATGTTGAATTTTGGTTACTAAGGTTGAGCAGCTTTGTGGCCTGTTCAGATTGCCAACATCTGCCTCATTATTTTTATGCTTTCTCTTTTTCTAATATCCGGCATGAATTGACTTTTAATGGATAGTGCTGATGTTAACTTTGACTTCTATTAAAAAATAAACTTTTCTTATGCATCTAAATCTTTTCCTCTTGCTCCAAACACTTGCTGGACAATAGGCATTTTGTAGAATGTGATTATTATAGAGGAGCAGAGCTATTCTTTATTTAGTACAATTTACCTATTGCAGAGCACAGCGTACAGTTCTACAATGCACAGTAGTCATAATGGCCTCCATAGGCCCTCTCGGCTAGCTCTATTTTTGCATGTGATTCATTTTCATTTCAGAAGCACAAAGGGAATTATGTTTCTATTGGAATGTCTTGAGTAAGCCCTACAGCAGGAGAGCTGTTATGCCATTTGTTCTATGAAAAGCATGCATTCATGTATTGTTGGACTGTGTCTAAAATCTATATATGTAAAAGCCCAAGCAACCAGCTAACTGGTCAACTGGCTGGTAGCTATGATGAGCACTGACCACCAGGGGGCAGACGCTCAACGCAGTGGCTGCTGAGCAACAGCAACTTTGTAGAGTACCCTCTAGCACTCCGGGGCCCCTTGGGGGATGCCAAACTGCCGGTTTTGGTCCAATCCCCACAGGCCATGCCAAGGGACCCCACCGGTGCATGAATCCTTGCACTGGGCCTCTAGTATAAATATAAGATATTGAAGGTTCTCTTACTGACAGACCAGTCACATGCATTTTTTCTCCCAGCTTTATCATCAGGACATTTTCCTGTGAAAAACACTTATTTCATAAGTTCCAGCAGTTTACTCTCAAATTGGAAACTGATTTAAAATCATTATCTCCAACGTGCTACTTTATATATCTGATAGCCATTTGTGACAATCTGGACAAGACAGTCTGTGGTCTTTATTATTTACTTGTTAAAATTAGGCAATAAATATAGTTACTGTGCACAATTTCCCAAAAATTTTATCAGTTTTATTGAAATTTTTGCTATTTGCTTTCAGAAATTTGGTTATTAAGATAGTGACTAATAACATAAATTATTAAATCACAACAATGACATTGATGTTTATAATATAGATGAACTTGGTATGAGGTTAGAACCACTGGACACATCAGAAGATGTGGCTTGAAGTTCTAAGTTCACCATGTCGTAGCTGGTAGTTAGTACTGACCATTTCGTATTTGAGCAATTTTATTACTTGTCTTTTAAAGAACTGAGATCTACAACTAGTAGTAATTGATGGAATTAGAGATACTTGATAGGAAAGTGAGAATATGTTTGCATTGACTAAAAGGATGCAAAAATACATACCACACAAAACTTTATCAAAATATAGCTCTCACATCAATACTTTTATCATAAAATTAAAATTTACAGCCAAACAAATTAAACTCCCAATATAAAAAGCAGAAAAATAACATTACAAAATAAATTGACAAATTCACAGTCAACATGGGAGATTTTAATGCAGCTCTATCAATAACTTGTGTATCAAGCAACAAATAACTTATGATAGTATAAAATGCTTGGAAAGCAAAATTAAAAAGTGTGACCTAATAAATAACTTATACAGAGAGAAACCTACAATCAATAAATAGAACGTATGTAGTTCATAGAAGTCACATGTAACATTTACAGAAGGTTTATGAAATGTTTTTTTTTAATGTTTAAATTTTAGGTCACAGAGTCTAAAAATTTCAGAGAATTGATGCAATGCAAATCAAGTTTTCTGACTATAATGCAATGAAAGTAGAAAGTAACAGCAGCAACAACAATAATAAATCCATCATGGTAGCCAGCTTTAGGGTGACTGATGATCCTTGACTTCTGGAATTCAACTTTTGTGTATTACCCTTCCGTATTGTCATAGTAGATCTCTTCACCAATAGATTGTGATGTAAGTAAGTCAGGTCATGTCTGCCTGAGACTAGGTGATAAAGGACATCAGAGCTTCCTTCTTGCTATGTCTTGGATTGCTTGTTTGAGAGGAACAGGAAGAAGCTCTGCAAGGAAATCCACAAGGGAAGGAGCTCAGGCCTCTGACAAAAGCCTGAGGAATAATGGGGTCTCCATACAAGAGCCATGTGAGTAAACCACCTTTGATCCCCCAACCTCCTTCAACCTTCAAAACCTGAAGGCTTGGCAACATTTCCACTGACACCCCATGGGACCTGGAGTTAGAACCACCTAGCCACATCTCTATTAAATTTCTGGCATCAGAAACAGAAGAACATAATAAACATTTGTTGTTTTAAGCTACCAAGTTGTAGGGTAATTTGTTAGAGAGCAGTGGATAATTAATAAATTTATAAACCTGGAAAATAAACATTTTATTCCCAAAATAATTTCTGGTTCTGATTATTTTTTACTTATTTTGTGGATATTTTCAATATTACATTAGAGCAATAAAAAGAATACCATGAACCTCCATTTATCATTAGTCATACTTTTTTTTTTACCTATTGCTGTGATGATTAAGGCTGCCTTTTATCCTTTTTTATTTTATTTTTTATTGTTTAAAGTATTACATATGTCTCCTTTTTTTCTGATCGACCCCTCCATGGCTATGCCCACCCTCAAGAGAAGCCCCCACTGGCCCAGTGTTCATGTCCACTGGTTATGCTAATATACATGCATATAAGTCCTTTGGTTGATCTCTCAACGACCCCCTCCTGCCCTGCCTTCCCTTTGAGGTTGGATGGTCTGTTCGGTGTTTCTTTGTCTCTGGATCTATTTTTGTTCACCAGTTTATGTTGTTCATTATATTCCACAATAGAATGAGATAATGTGATATTTATCTTTCTCCAACTGGCTTATTACATTTAGCATAATTCTTTCCAGGTCCATCCATGCTGTTGCGAATGGTAAAAGTTCCTTCTTTTTTACAGCAGCATAGTATTCCATTGTGTAGATGTATCACAGTTTTTTAATCTACTCATCTGTTGATGGGCACATAGGCTGTTTTCAAATCTTAACTATTGTAAATTGTGCTGCTATGAATATAGGGGTGAGTATGTCTTTTCTGATTAGTGTTTCTGATTTCTTGGGATATATTCTTAGAAGTGGGATTACTGGGTCAAATGGGAGTTCCATTTTTAGTTTTTTGAGGAAACTCCATACTGTTTTTTACATTGGTTGCACCAGTCTGCATTCCCACCAACAGTGCACGAGGGTTACTTTATCTCCACATCCTTGCCAGCACTTGTAATTTGTTGATTTGTTGATGATAGCCATTCTGACAGGTGTGAGATGGTACCTCATTGTCGTTTTGATTTACATCTCTCAGATCATAAGTAACTTTGAGCATGTTTTCATATGTCTCTTGGCCTTCCTTATGTCCTCTTTCAAAAAAGTATCTATTTAGGTCATTGCCCATTTTTTTATTGGATTGTTTATCTTCCTTTTGTTAAGTTTTATGAGTTTCCTGTAAATGTCAGAGATTAAACCCTTATCAGAGATAACATTGGCTAATATGTTCTCCCATGCAGTGAGTTCTCCCAGGCTTTCTTGTTTTGTTGATGTTTCTTTTGCTGTGCAGAAGCTTTTTATTTTTATGTAGTATCATTTGTTTATTTTCTCCTTATTTTCCATGATCCTAGGAGCTATATTGGTAAAGACATTGCTATGACATATGTCTGAGATTTTGCTACCTATGGATTCTTCTAAGATTTTTATGGTTTCCCATCTTATGTTTAAGTCTTTTATCCATTTTGAGTTTATTTTTGTGTATGGTGTAACTCGGTGGTTTAGTTTAATTTTTTTGCATGTATCTGTCCAGTTTTCCCAACACTATTTATTGAAGAGACTGTCTTGACTCCATTGTATGCTCTTGCCTCCTTTGTCAAATATTAATTGAGCATAATGGCTTGGGTTGATTTCTGGATTCTCTGTTCTGTGCCATTGGTCTACATGTCTGATCTTGTGCTAGTACCAGGTAGTTTTGAGAGCAGTAGTTTTGTAATATAGCTTGATATCAGGTATTGTGATTCCTTCAACTTTGTTCTTCTTTCTCAGGATTGTTGTGGCTATTCAGGGTCTGTTTTTATTTCATACTAGATGCCCGATGCACGAAATTTGTGCAAGGGCCTCGGCCCTCACAGCCACCGCAGCTTTCCTTGGCCTTTGCAGTCGAGGTGGCTGCCTTGGCCCTCACAGCCCTGGCTTCATCTGGAAAGTCATCCGGAAGGATGTCTGGAAGGTCGTTCGTCTGTCTGGTCTAATTAGCATATTACACTTTTATTATTATAGATGAATTTTGGAGATTTTGGTCTAGGACTGTGAAATATGTCATTGGTATTTTAATGGGGTTTGCCTTGAATCTATAGATTGCTTTGGGTAGTATGGACATTTTAATGATGTTGACTTTAACAATCCATGAACACAGTATATTCTTCCATTTGTTTATGTCTCCCTCTCTTTTTCAATGTCCTTAGTTTTCTGAGTACAGGTCTTTTACCTCCTTAGTTAAGTTTATCCATAGGTATCTTAACATTTTTGTTGTAATGGTAAATTGGGATTTTTTGTTTGTTTGTTTGTTTCTCTTTCTGTGAGTTCATTATTGGTGTATAAAAAAGCCATAGATTTCTGAGTGTTAATTTTGTATCCTGCTATGTTGCCAAATTCATTTATTAAGTCTAGTAGTTTTTTGATGGAGTCCTTGGGGTTTTCTATGTACAATATAATGTCATCTGCGAATAATGACAGTTTTACTTCTTCTTTTCCAATTTGGATGCCTTTTATTTCTTCTTCTTGTCTGATTGCAATGGTTAGCACTTCCAGTACTATGTTGAACAGGAGTGGTGAAAGTGTCTGGTTCCTGTTCTTAGGGGAAATTGTTTTAGTATTTGCCCACTGAGTATTATGTTGGCTGTAGGTTTATTATATAAGGCTTTTATTATGTAGAGGTATGATCCCTCTATTCCCACTTTGCTGAGAGTTTTTATCAAGAAAAGATGTTGGATTTTGTCAAATGCTTTTTCTGCATCAATTGATATGATTATGTGATTTTTGTCTCTCAATTTGTTTGTGTGATGTATCACATTTACTGATTTGCAGATATTGTACCATCCTTGCATCCCTGGAATAAATCCCACTTGGTCATGGTATATGATCTTTCTAATGTAATGCTGGATCTGATTTGGTAGAATTTTGTTGAGGATTTTAGCATTTATGTTCATCAGGGATATTGGCCTGTAGTTCTCTTTTTTGTGGTGTCTTTATCTGGTTTTGGAATTGGGGTAATGCTGGCTTCATAGAAAGAGCTTGGAAGTATGTTTTCCTCTTGAATTTTTTGGAATAGTCTGAGGAAGACAGGTTTTAGTTCTTTGAATGTTTGCTAGAACTCCCCTGTAAAGCTGTCTCGACCAGGACTTTTGTTTGCTGGAAGCTTTTGATTACTGATTCAATTTCATTGGTAGTTATTGGCCTAGTCAGGTTTTTTTATTATTCCTGACTGAGTTCTGGAAGCTTGTATTTTTCTAAAAATATGTCCATTTAGTCTAGTTTGTCCAGTTTGTTTGAGTTGTTCATAGTATTTTTTTACAGTCCTTTGTATTTCTTTGGGGTCTGTTGTTACTTCACCTCTTTCATTTCTGATTTCATTTATTTGGGTCCTCTCCCTTTGTTTCTTGGTCAGCCTGGCTTGAGGTTCATCAATCTTGTTTATCATTTCAAAGAACCAGCTTTTGGTGTTATTGATTTTTTGTATTGAATTTTGGTCCTTGTGTCTTCTATTTCCACTCTGATCTTTATTATTCCCTTCCTTCTGCTTACTCTGGGCTTTTCTTGTTGCTCAATTTCTAATTCTTTTGTTGTAGGGTTAGATAATTTATTACAATATTTTCTTATTTTTTGAGAGGTAGGTCTGTAGAACTATCAATTTCCCTCTCAGGACTGCTTTCACTGTGTCCCATAGATTTTGGATTGTTGTGTTTTCATTATCATTTGTTACCAGGAGACTTTTTATTTCTTCTTTGATCTCTTTGGTAACCCAATCATTGTTTCACAGCATGCTATTTAGTGTCCAAGTATTTGATTTTTTGCCATGTTTTTATTATAGTTGATTTCTAATTTTATGCTATTGTGATCTGAGAAGATGCTTGATATGATTAGTATCTTCTTGAATTTGAAGAGACTTTGCTTGTGTCCCAATATGTGGTCTATCTTCGAAAATGTCTCGTGTGCACTTGAGAAGAATGTATATTCTGTATCTTTGGGGCTAAATGTTCTGAAGATGTCAATTAAGTTCATCTGATCTAGTGAGTCATTTAGGATTGCTGTTACTTTGCTGATTTTTTGTTTAGAAGCTTTATCCAGTGGTGTCAATGGCATATTGAAGTCCCCTACTATGGCTGTATTACTGTAAATCTCACCCTTAATACCTTTTAGAAGTTGTTTTATGTATTTGGGTGCTCCTCTATTGGGTGCTTATATGTTTACCAGAGTTATATCCTCTTGTTGAATTGCTCCCTTTAGTGTTGTGAAGTGGCCTTCTTTATCTCTTGTTGTGGCCTTCACTTTGAGGTCTATTTTGTCAGATATAAGTATTGCCACCCCAGGTTTTTTTCATTTCCATTTGTCTGAAAAAATATTCCCCAATCATTTCACTATCAGTCTGTGTGAGTCCTTTGTTCTGTGGTGGGTCTCTTGTAGACAGCAGATATATCAGTCGTGATTTCCTATGCATTCAGCTACCCTTTGTCTTTTGATTGGGGCACTTAATCCACTTGCGTTTAAGGTTATTATTGATGGGTATTTGTTTTTCTCCATTTTTATTCTTTATGCCTGTGTTTCTTCTTTCTTTACTATTTTTTTTATTTTTTATAGCAGTCCATTTAGCATTTCTTGCATTGCTGGCTTGGTGGTAATAAGGTTCCTTAGCCCTTTTTTGTCTGTGAAGCTCCTGGTTTCACCTTCAATTTTGAATATTAGCCTTGCTGGGTGTAGTATTCTTGGATTCAGTCCCTTGCTTTGCATCCCTTTGTTTATTTAATTCCATTCCCTTCTGGCCTGATGTGTTTCTGTTGAGAAATCAGTTGATAATCTAAAGGGAGATCCCTTCTGGGTAACATTCTGTCTCTCTTGCAGCCTTTAAGATTCTTACTTTGTCATTGGTGTTTGCCCATTTAATTATGATGTGTCTTGGTGTCAGTCTTTTTGGGTTGATCTTGTTTGGGACTCTGTGTGCTTCCTGGGCTTCTGTGAGTTTTTTCTTCCTAATATCAGGGTAGTTTTCTGTCATTATTACCTCAAACAGATTTTCTATTCCTTGCTCAGTTTCCTCTCCTTCTGGCACACTTATTTTGCATATGTTCTTTTGTTTCGTGTTGTCCCAAAGCTCCCTTAGGCTCTCCTAGTTTTTAAGTTTTTTTTTTCCAGTTGCTGATCTGCTTGGGTGTTTTTTCTACCTTGTCTTCTAGCTTGCTGATGCAGTCCTCAGTTCTTCTATTCTTCTGTTGATACTTTCCATTGTGTTTTTTATTGCAGCTGTGTCATTCTTCATTTCCTTTTGGTTTGTCTTCATTTTCTCTTGATTCTTACACAGTTTATTGAATTTGTCTTCCATCCTTTTCAGAGTCCTTATTGATCATTGCTCTGAATTCTTTCTCTGACAAATTGCTTGCCTCCATTTCATTTACTTTCTTCTCTGGTAATGCCTCCTTTCCTTTTGTATTACGGTTGTTTCTTTGTCTCCCCATTTTTGCTGTTTCTTTGTGGTTGTTTCTATGTATTAGATCAAACTTCTATGTCACCCAGAATTTTTAGAGTTTGTCTTATGCAGTAGATGTTTTGTGGGACCCAATGTTGCAATCTCTCAGGTCTTCTGGGCTGGGTATTCCAGGGATGCCCCTTGTAATATTTGGATTTTCTTGGTATATTTGGGTCTTGAGTGATATTTCCCATTTATGGATGGTGTCTCCTCTCAGGGTGTCTGGTTATGTGAATCACTCTCTACCATGTTGACTGAAAAGCACAAAATACAAGCTGACAATACACAACACAGAGGGAACAAAACACAAATGTACTCATACTATTAATAACCCCCAAAAAGTGACCACCAGAGAAAAGAGAATTAAGAGATAAAAGAGAGAAAAAATGATATTGAGGAATGGAATAAAAAGGTAAAGGGGAAAATACATACATGGGGAGAAAACTCCACAAAAAAAAACAAATAAACCAAAAAATCCAAACAACAAATACCTGGAAAGGGGGTGGGAGTAGATTCTGTGGAGGCAGAGCTTATTTCCAGGAAGCAAGGTAAAGGAATTGAATGAATAGGGGAATGGCCATGGTTCAGTATAGAGAATGTAGAAAGAGAATGAGTAGATAAAAAGAAAAGTTAAAAACAAAATAATCAATAAAAAAGATTTATTTTTTATCTTTTTAATTTATTTATCTACATATTCATCTATTTTTGGAAAAGGAGAATAGTGCAGATAAGCTTGAGTTTAGTGAGTGAAACTAATTAAGCAATTAGGAGAAGAAGAGAGCAAGAGAGGAGAGGAAAAACAAAAGCATAAAAAAAAATTCCTAGTGAAGAAATTGAAAAGAGAAGGGTGCATGGGCTTGGATCAGGGGAGATGAAATTAGATATATGAGTAAGTCAACAGAGACTATAATAATAATAACATGTCAATAAAGCAGATAAAAAGATCAATTTTTAACAAAGGGTAAAAAACAAAGGAGAGAGAAAAACTAAAGCAGGAATAGGAGAAAAGAAACAAGATGAAAAAAGGAGAAGTGAGGAAGAAAAGGGTGGCAAAAAATAAAATAAAATAAAATAATGATAAAAACTATAAAAATAGAATGAAGAAAATTAATCCAACAAAATAAAAGGTTAAAAAAAGTTTAAAAAAAAGTAAAATAAAATAAAGAAGAAAAAACCCTTTTTTTCCTTAAGTATCCTATCTAATAAAAGAGAAAGATGCAAATCAACTGGCAGAACAACTTGTCGCTATGACACACATTGATCACTAGGGGGCTGATGTTCAATGCAGGACATTCCTGCCTTGAGCGTCTGCCTCCCGAGAGGGAGGCAACTGGCAGCAGCAGTAATTGGGGGCTGGGGCTGGCCATTGGGTGGCGCCAGGCCACCAGCCAAGTTGGGTGCCAGCAGTGGCCCCCGATCACCCTGTCTGGTTATCGCCCTGCAGATCAGCCCTGATTGTGGGCTAGGCTCAGGGACCCTACCCTACATATTGGGAACAGTCCCTTAGATTTAAAAATTAAAACCTGGCAAGGCTACACTAACACTGAAAAAATAGGATGATGCAGCAGTGATGCATGGACTCTGGCTTGCACATTTTGTGGTCAGTCCTGATTCTGACACTTATAACTGTGTGACAAAGCCAATTACTTAACTTCTCTCTGCTTCAGTTTTTCCACCCATAAGATGGGGAAAATGGTACTACTGCCTCAGAAGGATCATGTTATGTACTGCTTTTTATAATCAGGGCCAAAAACTGTAGCTGCCTCTACAACAGCAAGATGCCTTTCACCTGTATGAAAAGTATGGTCACTGGTGCATGCTGATCCTGGATTGCGAGAGGGATGCCCAACTGCCGATTTAGGCCCGACAGTTCTGTTCTGTCTGCCACTTCTCAGTTTCCTGCTAGGTAGTCAGCACTATGTTGAAGTTCCCAGCAATCCACCACTCCTCTGTGTCTGTCTCCACAGTCTTGGGTTTTCAGTCTTATTTACACAAGTGTCTATTTCTGACTCGGGCTTTAGGTGGGGGTGTTGCTGTATTAGTTTCTGTGACCAAACGGTCCCTCATCCCAGTTCCCAAGGGCTCTCTGGGGCTATTCAGATTCTTCAGTTCCTCTGCAGAGTTTGAGGCGGGGTGCAGCTGCACTAGTTTCCCGCAGGTATTGGGCGGGGCTGGCTCTTCAGGAGAAAAATGGCTGTTTAGGCTTGGAGGGTCCGGAATGTCCCAGTGCTGGATTCCTGGTCACCTCTCCCTGCCCCTCTTCACAGCCTCTCTCCTGCCTCCACAAAATTGCACCTTTACCTGCACCACAGCCTCAATGAGTGTTTGTAATTGAAATGTCCTATGAACTGGATTTATGAGTAAAAGCAAGGAAAACATAAAGGCAAAAGAACCACACTGCTGCAGGTTTTCCTCCCCGCCCCCCCCCCCCTGGTACTGCAGGTCTAGGGCAGTTCTTCAGGCTGCCTTTCCAGGTGCAGCCTCTCACAGCCCTGGATTTAGATCTAGAATCCCCTGCTGCCAGCATCTCTGTGGACTCCCCTTCCACAGTCGAGTGTTACTCGTGTCCCCAAGGGACGCAGACTTGGTGCGGTGTAGGTTCCTTCTGACCCTCTTGTCCTGGTAGTCAGGCGTCTCTCTCTCCAGCCCTGATCCCCGATCCTAATGTTCTCCAGGCGTCCTCTGCCCTTGCCAGCCACAGATTGTCACATCAGCTGTGTTAAATTTGCCAATTCCGGGTGGATGTTATTCAATTTAGTTGTTTTTTCTATCTGCTCCATGAGAAGGTGCAGGACACGTCCGCCTATTCAGCCACCATTTTGTCTCTCATTTTAGCTTTACTTTCTTAAACCAATTTTTTAATTCAATCATCTTTCTCACTTCAATATTTTTAAAATTATTGCTCTCAATAATTAAAAATACTTTATGAGGTAAAGCTTTATGATAAGGCAGTGATTTATAATGCAAAACACATAAGCATATTGTCTAACCAACACACATGTATTTATCTTTAACAGATCCAAAACTAAAGGAAAAAAAAGACTACAAATCCATTAGATATTGCAATTTCTTGGATTATCTACAAATATATATATATATATATATATATATATATATATATATATATATTAGGTATGTGTGAATTCATGTTAAAACAAAATCTACACAATATATCTTCCTGAAATGTCTGTTAAATATTCTTTACTTCACAATAGCTTTGCTCCCTCAACACCCTCTATCTTTTATATTTACTTTTTGGAGAAACTGAATTCTTTGTCAGTTGGATATCTGTATTTGTCTGATTGCTTTCTTGTTAATGAGATTTTTCCTATTTTCATGTTCCTTCTGTTTGGTAATATGCTTGTGTCTTGACCTAGATTCCAGTTCATCATGTGTGTGTATGACAGTGGGAGGTGGCTTACACTTTCCATGGCATCAAGTCAGAGCCAATACCTGAGTTGGTGGCTCACATTTAGTGGTTCTAAGGTTGGTCCATGGATTCAGGTACCGTCAGGTATTCATGGAGATGGTGCATTCCTTACCAAGTTTCCAAGCAAATAATAATCTAATAGTTTTGGCATCTGGGGATGATAACTGTCTAGATTAGTTATACATTGAGAATAGAAAATGGTGAGTTTCTATCATTCAATTTGCATTTATTAGTTGGTGCTTGATTTAACATTTTTTGTTTACCCTACAATACATTTTCTTCCAAAAAAGCAGGATAAATAATTAAACGCAAATTTCAGTTATTTACCATTTCTTAAAAAATAATGATAAGTGACCAATGAGTGTCTATTTTCCTTTCGGGTATCATTTTGAACACACATTTTTCCATATTTTTTTTAATTCTTTGATAATATGATTCTTTTTAATATTTAAATCATTCTGTCTTTGGCCAGTGTGTGTCTTTTTATAGAGTCTAATATATTTTTTGTTTACATGATACTTATTACTGTCTGTGTTTTGAGGTATAACTACATGTTCCGGGATTGTTTATACATATTCTACTCAGGCCTGGAATCCTCATTCTCTTGGAAGTCCTAGACATGGGGGTGTTTTCAGTATTTCTATTTTTCTTTGCTAAAAAGTATGTATGTAAACACTATTTTTATTATGTAGATATTAAAGTATATTTACTAATAAAATCAGTCAAAAGAGAGAACAAATGCACACATGCAAAAGCAGTACAAATCATCTCTCTTATTTTTGTTTCCCTACCTCAGAACTACCCGGCGTTGAATCCAGGGTATGGAAGTTTCATGAATATATCATGTCATGTGGATATCAAGGTCCACCTGTATGGAATTGTCACCTGCATGTTCATAATGGTCTTTATGAAAAAAAGGACAGTACAATATCTAAAATTATTTTGGAGTAATTTTTACATTTTTTCCTATAGAAATGGCATTTTACTATTTTCCATGCACAGAAAATTCTTATTTGTTTTTACTAGGTCCTTGTCATTTGAAAAATAATTTTTAGTAGAAATTTAAAATAATTTAATTCAAATTTTGTGTAATGTTAATAAGCTGACTTCTACACATACTTTGAATAGTTCTTCCTTCTACTAAAATGAAAACTTAGTCAATTCAAATGCATATTATCCTACTTTGTTCATAGAACCTCATACAACTTTTGGCTATTTTCCTGTTCAGAATTAAAAATTACTGAAGCTTGTGTAACAAGGACTTTGTTCTTCATAATTCATTTCCTGTTACTTGCTTATGCAATGAAGCATTATAATTTGTAGTATATTGCTTCACAGGACTTAAAACTTCATTGCTCATACAAAGAAAAGAACAAAGATGAGTCAGGAGTATAAAAAACATTTTCTAGGTAATGAGAAAGTAAATCAACTTACATTTCTTGCAAATTGATAAGTAGAAAGTTTTTACTAATGAGTTCTAGAATTCTGACAATGTAGTGTTTATTTATAGAGTTTTCTCCAAAGAAATATGTTCATATAAAGTAATCATTATACACTGAGATTGGGTTCCAGGTAAATACAATCTGTGCTCAATTACTTACATAAGAATGAATATAAAATATCTAGCTATACTTTGAAATGGCCACATCTCAATAGTTTTAAAACCACTAATACTTTTGACAGACCAGTTAAATAGTATTTGAAATGCACCGTCTAGATTTATGTAAAAATTAATGAATCATTCTTACCTTTAAAATATTCAAACTGGCTTTGATTGAGGAATTAACTAAGACAAGAGAAGCTGCTCAACAAAGCCATCTCCATTTCAAAGTGCTCCCAAGTAAGGTTAGTTGAGTGGGTGCAAATCTTCCACATTATCCGTCATTTTCTTGTTAGTGTTGGAGGGGTGGAAGATCAAGAAGTTGCAGGGTGCTGAAGGCTGAATATCATTTTCCCCTTTAATCTATTTTAAGTCATTTATATAGTAACTAGAGGACTGGTGCATGAATTTCTGCACAGGTGGGGTCCTTTGGCCTGGCCGGCAATCGGGGATGATCTGGGTCGTCTCGACCAGTCCTGATCGGGGCTGATGGGGGCTGGCCAGGGAGGGACCACGGGAGGGCTCCAGGGCATGTCTGGCCCTCTCACCCACTGCCGATCGGCCAGATCCCAGCAGCAAGCTAACCTACGGGTCGGAGCGTCTGCCCCCTGGTGGTCACTGTGCGTCATAGTGACTGGTTGAGCGGTCGACTGAATGGTCAACTGATGGGTCGGACACTTAGCATATTATGCTTTTTTTATATAGGATAGAGCATCAACTACTTCATAGCATTACTTCAAATACTCTGCAAGTCACAAAACTGAAAAGTCTATATCTCCTACCAATGGGTTACTGGGAAATACAGAAAATCTGCTCTACATGCATAAGTGGAGACTTATATGAAAAATTAATATGATTAGGATTGAAATAAGAGTCACAATTAGAGAGTAGGCAGGGATTAAAGGGATAAATATCCTCAATAACTTCATGCCAATTAATTTAAAAACAGATAAATGGAAATATTTTTAGAAAAATAGTTACATAAATGTAAAAAAAATCAACAGAAAACATATAATTTTATGATTCATTAACACATGTCAGTATATAAATATCTCCCCACAAGAAAACCCCAGGCTCAGATGGGTTTATAAGCAAATCATACCAATCATTCAAAGAAGAGATGATTTCTATTCTTTTTTTTTCTGATTGGTCCTTTTCCATTGTTTTGGAGGTTTCTAGAAGATTCTTTTTTTTTATTGAACATCAATCAAAGCATTATATTTTATTTCTTAGAATTGTCACATTAATACATTTAGTATTTATGCCAGAGCAATTCTTATTATTTTCCTGACATTTTATAACATTATAACTGAATGTATACAAAGACTATATTTCTGAGGAAGCAATGGGTAAATGGAACCACATTTTTACTTGGATTTCCACCATCACTTAAGTGATGCTTGATCTTTATTTTTGTTGATAATTTCTATTCTTTCTGATATTAAAAGAGAAGTCATATGAACAAAATCACTTTTTAGTTAAATATAAAACTGATAGCAAAACCAGATTAAAAAATAAAATAGAGAATAAGAGAATGTAGACAATATTATTCTGAATAAAAACTATTGAATCTGTAAAGTATAAATGAGGGTCATTAGAAATCTTAGAAGGTACCACATTCATTGATAAAAGTAGAAAAAACATATAATCATCTCAAAGATGCTGAAAAACAATTCAGTGCAATCTGAAAACACAACAAAAACCTTAGTAAAATAGAAATGGAAGCTTTCTTATTCTAAAAAAGACCTAGTTCAAATCACACTAATAAGAGAAACATTTAAAACATTCCCTTAAAACTCTATTGAAACTCAAGGCAATTCCCTCACAAAGATAGAACAACTTGTATAGGCAACTTTAAATATATAAATATCTATAATAATAAAAGCGTAAATATGCTAATTAGATTGACGTCCTTCTGGATGACCTTCTGGATGAAGCCGGGGCTGTGAGGCAAGCCCAGGTCCCGGTGTCAGAGGGAAGCCAGTGCTGGCAGCCGGGGAAAGGAAGGACTACTCTTGCACGAATTTTGTGCATCAGGCCTCTAGTATATAAATAGGGAAGAATTATTGCTCTAAACTCTATAGTAGCAATTCTTGGAGTCAAATCATAGCCTCAAGAGCTGCAAGGGGACTGTCATGTGGAAAGGAGGGAGGACAGATTTGAAAAGGTCCTAGGTTCTCAGGACCACAAAGTTCTCCAAGAAGCTCTTATTCCAAAGAGACCTCAATGGGACAGAAAGGCTCAGCTGGCAGATCTGAGCACCACAGTCAAAACGAGGAGAGTGCTTTGCACTTGGTAACCTGCCAGGAAGTGCAAGTGCCTGTGCAAGACCCAAGGCAACTGGGTGGTCCAGGGGCAGCGATTTCCACGTTCTCTGGAAGGACTGTGCCTGGCACTGCTGAGAAACTCATGGCAATAGAAATGGAATTATTCCGGCCCCTACTCTGGGAGAAAAGGACAGAGCCGACCAAGATACAGAAGGCGGGGACGATAAAATAGAAAGTTCTAGAGAGGTGACTAGATGTAGAGGTCATATTTAAGGGCCCTCAGCTGAGACTGCTGTCCTGATTCACACCTACCCTCAAACTCTGAGCACCACAGGAAAGCCTTAAACACAAAAGAAAGGACTTGAGTTGAATCTCAATATAAATATATGATTTTTTTAAGAAAAAAAAGAAAACCTGAAAAGCCTGCATACAGAAAATGAGAATGTCACATATACACACATATGTACATATTCACAAAGTACAGTGGCACTGGAATCTAATGATACTAAAAGAAAACATTCAGAAGTTGACAAAAACTATGAAACACACATATTTCACAACAAAGATTCTGAATACAAAAAACAATGTATCGCTTGGATTCCTTAACACTTCAGTTTGAAAAATGGACTGATTACGACATTCTCTTCCAAAGTATTCAGTATTCCTCTAAGGGGCTTTTTATATTTTGGAGTACAGGTAGAAAAATGCTTCCTAAAAGTCTCATTCAGCCTTCAGACTTTAAAGTTTTCTCTAGTTCTTAGAATTTTTTCTTCATTTCTCTTACTTTGTTCTTACTTAGCTTTTCTTTGTTCTGACCAATATTCTTTTTTTTATACTTACCTCTTGGATTTCTAATAACAGCAATAACATAATCAAGCACAACTAAGTAAATTATTTGAAACATGTGAAAATGTAAAACTGTGAAAGATTTTGTTTAAATGATAACCATGCCAGTTTTGCCCCTGCTGATGCAAATGGCTAGCTGCCTGAATGTCAGGCCTCCTATGAACTTCCCTGAGGATATGCATTCCCGTGGGTAACTGCAGAAAGACTTTTACATAGCACCAAAGATGAGCTCAGAACAAAGATACATGGCATATTTTATGAAATTCAGGGAAAATAGTGTGCCCTTATGATTTTTTAATTATTGATTTTAGGGTTTTTTTGTTTAATTTGGATATGAGCTTTTTTTGATATCTAAATTGAAAATATTTTATCCCATAGGTTGCATGTTTTAATTCTTCATAGATATCTTTTGAGGGTCATAAATTTTTACTTTTTCTGAAGTCCTATTTATATTTTTTTTTCATGATTGGTGTGTGTGTCCTAAGAAACCTTTGCCTATCATGAATATGCTCCTATGTTTTTTTCTAAAGCAAGAGATAGCCAACATTTTCTGGAAAGCAGTAGGTAGTATATTTTAGGTTTTGTGGGCCTTATCTTTATAGTAAATATTCAACTCAGTCACTACTTAAAGAATAAGTATGTGCATGGTTATGCTTCAATAAAACTTTATTTACAAAAACAAGTGGAAAGACTTTCTGTTCAGGGGCAAGAATGCATAAACTCAATTTTCCCTGTTCCTTCTCTCTAATTACTGTTCCTTCTCTCTAATTGCAACTATATGCTTAAAAATCTTTCAGCAAACAGTCGTAAAAGGACTTTAAAGTTGGAAACAAGATGTACTAGATGGGAATTCAGGAGCTGAAGGATGACATCATCTTGGTTTCTTGGGTTTTCTCTTTATCTCTCAGAGGTCCCCAATTGGTCACCAGGGAGGCCTGCAGCACAGAATGCCAACAAGAATGAACAAAACTAATACACTCACAAGACAGCCTGCTCGTTTTGGTCAGAGCCAGTAAGGAAAGCCCAATAGGGACCTACCTAATGGCAGTGGTGGGAGCATCCCAGCAGAGGTAGGGTGTGGGGCAGCCATTACCATCTACCTCCTGACAGAAGCAGTGGCAGCCACGGAACCGAGAAGGCTGATCCACCCCCACCCCACACTAGGTAACAGCAGAATGTTCTCTGTCAATGGGTGGCAACAATAGGCCCTATGTGTCCAAGATCTCCAACCAGTGGCACAAGAGACCCCTGCCTCACAATTCTCCACTGCCCAGGACAAGCAGATGGGAAGGTGGTGGGTCAGGCTGAAAAAGGCAAAATGAGAAATCTTTATGAGGATGGAACCATTCTGTAATTTGACCGTGTTGGCAGGTCCACAGAACTGCAGGTGATGAAATTGTATAAGAATTAGTACACACACACACACACACACACACACACAAATGAGTTTTAGGTAAACTAGAAAAATCCAACCAAGATCAGTGGATTATGTCAGTGTCAATATCCCAGATGTTATTGGGTAATATGAATGGTGGTGAAACCTGTGTAGAGGTTTTTGTAAGAACATAGTTTCAGTTCTCTTAGAATGTTTACCTAGGAGTAAAATTACTGGGTCATAAGACAACTTTAAATTTTTGTGCAACTATTAAACTGCTTTCCAAAGTGAATCCACCATTTTACATGCCCTCCTACAATGTACAAGAATTCCAGTATCTCCATATCCTTACCAACACTTGCTCTTGCCCTTCTTTGTAATTATATCCATCTAGGGGCTATGAAGTGGTATCTCATTTTGTTTTGTTTTCGATTTACATCTTTCTAATGTCTAATGATGATGAGCATTTATATGGTTATTAGATATTTGTATATCTTCTTTAGAGAAATGTTTATATAAATATTTTGCCCATCTTTTGTTTTCTTTTCATTTTTTTATTTTTAAGAGTTTTGATTATTATAGTTATAAACATACATGATTTACAAATATTTCCCCCAATTCTGTGGGTATTTTATTGATAATGTACTTTAAAGTAAACAAGTTTTTAATTCTGTTAAGTACAATCCATTTTTTAATTTTGTTGCTTGTGAGTTGGTATCTTATCTAAGAAACTATTGACTAATCGAGGTCATAAACAGGCCTATGTTTTCTTCTAATAATTTAGTATTTCAGTTCTTACATTTAGGCATTCATTCATTTTGATTTAATTTTGGTCTTAATTTCAGACAAATATAGTCTGAAGTAGGAATCACACTTTATATTTTGCATGTGGATATTCTTTTGTTCCAGCATTATTTTTGAAAAGATTCTTCTTTCCACCACTGAGTTCTCTTTAACCTTGTTGAAAATCATTGACCATAAATCTTAGAGTTTTTTCAGGATTCTCAATTACATTTCATTGATCTAAATGTCTATCATTATGCTACTACCATACAGTCTTGGTCTTAGTAGCTTTGCTATAAGTTTTGAAATCAGGAAGTGTATGTCCTCCGGAAAAGTTCTTCTTTTCAAGATTTTTTTGGCTATTCTGGATCCTTTGAATTACCATATGAGTCAACTTGTCAATTTCTGCAGGAAAGCTAGCTGGGATTTTGCTAGGGCTTGCATTGAAAGTGCTGATCCATTTGAACAATGTTTCCATCTTAGTAATGTCAAGTCTTTCAATGAATAATAAAGATATGTGTGTTTTTTCATTTAATTAGGTCTTCTTTAATTTTTTTCAACTGTGTTTTGTAGTTTTCAGTGTACAAATCTTATATATCTTTTGTTAAATTGATTTCTAAGTATTTTGTTTTTTATGCAATTGTACATGAAATTTTCCTAATTTTTTCATTTTTTTTTTCAAATTTTTAATGTGAATGTATACATATACAGTTGACCCTTGAGCAATGAGAGGGTTAAGTACACCATACCTCATGCAGTTGAAAATTCAGATATAACTTTTGGCTCCTCCCAAAAAACTTAACTAGTAATAGTCTACTATATATTGCAAGCCTTATCGATAACATGAATTGTTAATTAACACATATTTTGTATGTTATATGTATTACATACTGTATTCTTACAATAAAGTAAGCTAGAGAAAAAATTATTAAAAAGTCATAAGAAAGAGAAAATGCATTTACAGCACTGTATTGCATTCATTGATAATGTACATTTACAAGATGAATTGTTTATCAGTAACTATATCATTATTGTCTTATAGGACATAAAACACTGCATATTTTATATGAGTTACTATCACTAGGTATCAGAAATAAAACATAATGTGTAAAAGAAATTCATATTTATTTACAGGTACAATGATTCATGCACTGATAATGAAAAAGCAGCAATATGATTGCTTTATGGTAGCCTAGTGTAATTGATACATTTGTTACATGGTATAGCATAGCAATAACTATACACTAATGAATGAATCATAAAACTTTATAACATACATTATTACAGCCATATTCATAAGATAGTATTAGAAACATAATTATACTTTTTAAAAACTTACCTATAATGATAGGCTGATGCAAAGTTTCTTCAAGTATGAGAGAAGCATATAGTTTGGTAATTTAAAGTAAAGTCATAAAACTAAGAAAATTAAACTACCATTTATTTTATATAAAATATTACTCACCTCCTACCTATGTGAGGATAGGTTATACTTCAATACAAATCTTGCACATGATGTGCTACACAATGAACACTTAGGCGATGATAGTGACCAGAATGTCTCATACAGTTCTTGCTGTACAGTTATTAGAGTTTCACACAAAGATATACGCACATTCACACAGGCAAGTGTATTAACCGGCATGATGATTATTTACTATCTACTAAGTGGAAATGGATTATCATAAAGGTCTTCATCTAGTCATCTTCATGTTGAGTAGGATGCTGATGAGGAGGAGGATTAGCCTTGCTTTCTTAGGGGTGGCAGAGGAGGAAGAGGTGAAGGAGGTGGAAGGGAAGGCAACAGAGGCAGGCACACTCAGTTTGACTTGAACAACAGTGTAGAGATTACAGAGAGAGGGGGGATTGAGGGAAGTATAAGAGGGTATACTATAGGGGAACAAATGGTGATAGATGGAGACTTGACTTGGGGTGGTGAACACAAAATCTAGTGTGCAGATGATGTGTTGTGGAACTGTGCACCTGAAACATGTATAATTGTGTTAACACATGTCACCCCAATAAATTAAAAACAAACAAACAAACAAGCAAACAAAACAAACCCACTCAGACACACACCTTTCATAGTGTCTGGGAACTCGTCTGCTGCCTCTTGGTAACAGGAACTGCGTCTCCTGTTATCTGGACAATTTTAAAGCCGAACCACTTTCTAAAATTATCAAATCATCCTTTGCTGCATTAAATTCTCCAGCTTCAGATCTTTCACCCTCCTTTTGCTTTAAGTTACCATATGATGACTGTTTTTTCCTCGAATCATAATAGAGTGTACCAGTGTGCCTTTCTTATAGCTTATAGTAATCTTGCACCCACATAAATGCTGCATCTTCAATACAACATGAGAAGTATTTCACAAAACGTGAAAGGTTTTCACACATGCTAGCCTAGCTGCAGAGATGGCTGCACAAAGTTTATTTTCCATTTTTATAATCATCCTGAGGCTGGATTCATATCTTGAAATGGGTGGCAACCACTGCTGCAGACTTCAGTCTACCACTCATTCAAGAAGTTCAGCTATTTCTTGTAATGTCACAACTTTCTCAACTTCTTGGGAAGACGTCCAGCATCTAGGGCCACTTTGTATGGGTCACATGGTGTTATTCAGAGTTTAAGTTATTGCACTTAAACATGATGGAAAATACAACAGCACCATGAAATATCACCTTTTACTGTGATACACAATTTACTAGATAGACAACTGCTCACGTGGAAATAATTAGTACAGCGCTGCCTTTTAAGCAGATACTTGCAACACTTGAGCTACCACAATAACAACAGGAGGTGGCAACAAAATTACTACAGTATCACAGTGTGCACTACAGTTAATTTTATGCAATTATAATTTAATACTGTCTCTTTGTTTGTTTACATTTCTCTTGACTGGGAATAATGCCATGTAAGATTCATAACTGATTGTGTGTATAAGTTTTGATATACTTTAACTTTTTATAATAGTTTTGTATATATTTCATGGTAGTAAATGATAACATAGAGTAGTATCTACATACAATTTATGCAATCATGACACACCTACATTTTATCTTAATTTTTTAATGTATTTCTAGTCCATGCAGATCATCTGAGTTTTTTTCAAAGTATAGCAAAACTTCAACAAATTTTTCAATATGCTCATTGGAAAAAAAAATACATGTACAAGTAGACCTACACAGTTCAAATCTGTGTTATTTAAGTGTCAACTGTAAAATTGATTTTTGTATATTGATATTAACTTATTTATTAGTTACAGTAGTTTTTCATAAATTCCATAGGGTATTCAATAAATAAAATCATGCTATCTCCAAATGATGTAGTTATAATTGTTCTTTATCAGTCGAGATGCTTTCTATTATTATTTTTTTTTACTAGAGGCCTGGTGCACGGAATTTGTGCACTGCTGGGGTTCCCTCAGCCCGGCCTGTGCCCTCTCGCAGTCTGGGACCCCTCGCTCCTTATTGCCCACCTGCTCGCTGCTCCTTACCACTCAGCTCACTGCTCCTTAGCACTGCTGTTGAGGTGGGAGAGGCTCGCACCACCGCCGCTGCACTTGCCAGCTGTGAGTCCGGCTTCTGGCTGAGTGGTGCTCCCCCTGTTGGGGAGGGGGGCAGCTCCTGCATTGAACATCTGCCCCCTGGTGGTCAGTGCACATCATAGTGACCAGTTGTTCTGGTCATTCCATTGTAATGGTTGCTTAGGCTTTATCATATAGATTTTTTTCCTAAGTGCCTTGATTGGAATCTCCAGTAAAATGTTTAATAATAATGGTAAGAACAGATATTGTTTTGTTCCTGATCTTGAGGGAAGCTTGGAGCTTTCACCCTTAAATATAATATTAGTTGTAGGTTTTAAAAAATTTAGTTGAGGTGCTTAATCAAGATAAGGAAGTCCAAGGTTCCAACTGGCAGTGGATTAAGTGGAAGCTATGCTGACATTTTCCTGGGACCAATCTGGAATTGAAACTAAATTATAGAGAAATGATCCTGAATAATCAACTGAAGACTAGCTGGAGAGAACCCTGATAACCAAGTGGAGACCACATAGAAAGTGATAGGAATTGGGGAGGCCTGAGAGGGCTGGCTGGGCTCCCACAGACAGCAGCTGAAGTTCCGGAGGGACATCTCTGCTGTGGAGGCTGCCACTGAGAACTCTGGAGTCTAAGCTGCAAGCTGGGCCCCCCAGCCCAGATCATACAAAACTGAGAAAGGTGCCCACATAACGTCTGGCTTTGAAAAGCAGCAGGGTTGCTGTGTGCCAGGGAGAGAGGGCTAGAAATGCAGGCACCCTCTTAAAGGGCCAACACACAAAATTTTGTGTGCAGCCACTCACCTTGCACTCTACTCTGTGGGAGGGCAGAGTGGACTAGAGCTGTGTGGGGAGAATCCAGTATTGAGAGCTGTGGGGTTAGAGCTCAGAAGGCAGCCACCCTGGATTCCTGTGCTGAGTCATTCCCTTATACTGCAGAGGATATCTCTCTCAGGCAGATGTTTGCTATGCAGACAGCTTTTGCCTGGGGGAAGCAATTGCCCCACCCAATTGCCCCATCTTGTAGAGTTTTTCCCCTGCTGTGGTCTATAGCCTGAGGCTCATTACAAGACTGAGAATAACAAATTGCAGGCAGAGCCAGGACTCTGGATGTGTTGATCTGCTTATGGACCTGGGGCTAAGAAAAGCAAACCTTGATGTATATCTTGGTCCTCTCCAAAGGCACGAAGGCCCAGCAGAGGAAGCCACAGACCATGGATTGCTGATACCTCCAAACAGAGTACTCACAAACAGCACCTAACATTGTTCTGCACCAGAGAGCCTCCAAAAAGACTGGGAGTCCTAGCAAATCTATCTAATATGTAGAAACAAACTCAAACAGAAAGCCAAAATGGAGAGACAAAAAACAATTCACAAATGAAAGAACAAGAGAATTCTCTAGGAGAAGAACTATATGAAATGGAGATAAGAAATTTTGAAATATAGAGTTCTGAATAATGATTATAAGGATGCTCAATGGCATGAGAGAAGACCAGCCAGAAATGAAGAATGATATAACAGTAATGAACACATTGCAAGGAATAAATAGCAAATTAGGGGAAGCCAAGGATCAGAGCAGAGAATTAGAACACAGGGTAGAAAAAAATCACCAAATCAGAGAACCAAAAAGCAAAACAAAACAAAAACAATTAAAAAACAGGAGGACAGCTTAAGGGAGCTGTGGGACTACATTAAATGTAACAATATTCATATTATAGAAGTACCAGAAGGTGAAGAAAGTGAGCAAGGAATAGATAACCTGTTTGAAGAAATAATGGCACAACACTTCCCTAACCTGCTGAAGGAAAAAGACACACAAGTTCAGGAACCACAGAGAGTCCTAAGCAAGAAGAACCCAAACAGGCCCAGGCCCAGACAGAGCATAATTAAAATGACAAAAATTAAAGACAAAGAGAGAATCTTAAAAGAAGCAAGAGAAAAGCAATTTGTTACCTACAAAAGAGCTTCCATAAGATTGCCAGCTGGTTTTTCATCAGAAACTCTACAGGCCAGAAGGGTTGGCATGAAGCATTTATGGTAATGAAAAGCTAAAACCAAGAGTACTATATCCAGCAAGGATAGATGGTGAAATAAAGAGCTTTCCAAACACACACACAAAAAGGCTAAAGAAGTGTATAACTACTCAATCAGCAATGCAGGAAATGTTAAAGGGACTGTAAGGGACTATTGTAATAATAATATGAAGAAATAGAGAGAGAAACATAGGCATAACAAATTAAAATGGCAATAAATAAGTAGATATCAACAATAACTTCAAATGTAAATGGATTAAATGTTCCAATTGAAATACATAGGATAGCCAAATTGATAAGAAAACATGACCCAAATATATTCTGTCTACAAGAGACCCACATAAGAATAAAAGACTCACACAGGATGAGAGTGAAGGGATGAAAAAAAATTTCCTTGCAAATGGAAACAAATAAAAATCTGGGGTAGCAATACTCATATCTGACAAAATAGACTTCAAAATGAAGGCCATCACAAGAGACAGAAAATGCCACTACATAATACTAAAGGGATCAATCCAACAAGAGGATATGACCTCTGTAAACATATATGCACCCTATATAAAAGTACCAAAATATATTAAAAAAAAAAAAAACTTCTGGAGGATTTTAAGAAAGAGATGGACAGCAATGCAGTTATCATAGGGGACTTTAACACACCACTGACTTCACTGGATAGATCTTCCAGTCAAAAAATCAACATGGAAAAAGTGACTGTAAATGACACTCTAGGTTAGATGGATTTAATTGACATTCATAAGACATTTCGCCCAAAAGTTGAAGAATATACATTTTCCTCGAGTGCATATGGGTCATTCTCAAAAATAAACAACACGTTAGGACACAGAACAAGTCTCTACACTTTTATGAAGTTTGAAATCATATAAAGCCTCATCTCGGATCACAATGGCATAAAATTAGAAATCAACTACAGTGAAAACACTCAAAAACATGGAAGTTAAATAGCATATTGTTAAACAATGAGTAGGTTACCAATGAGATAAAAAGGAAATAAAAATCTTCCTGGAAAGAAAAGAAAATGAACACAAAACAACACATAATCTATGGGACACAGCAAAAGCAGTCCTGAGAGAGGGAAGTTCAGCACTGCATGCCTACCTAAAAAAACAAGAAATATTATTAATAAACTATCTACCCCTACAAAAAGAAAAGACCAAAGTAGAAGGAAGAAAATAATAAAGACCAGAGCAGAAATAAATGACATAGAGACTGAAAAAAAATACAAAAGATCAATGAAACCAAGAGCTGATTCTTTGAAAAGACAAACAATGTTGATGAAACTTTAGCCAGATTCATCAAGAAACAGAGAACGAGGACCCAAATAAATAAAATTTAAAAATTGAAAGTGGTGAAGTAACAACTGACACCACAGAAATGCAAAGGATTGTTAAAAAAAATACTGTGAACAACCATATACCAACAAGCTGGACAATATGGATGAAATGGAAAAATGCTTAGAAAGATACAATATTCCAAAACTGAATCAAGAAGAATCAGAAAACCTGAATAGGACCATAGCAACTGATGAAATTGCAACAGAAAAAAACAACAACAAAAAACAAAAAACTTCCAGCAAACAAAAGCCTGGGTCCGGATGGCTTCACAGGGGAGTTTTACCAAACATTCAAAGAACTAACACCTATCCTCCTTAAACTATTCTAAAAAATCCAAGAGGAAGGAGCAATTCCAAGTTATTTTTATGAGGCCAGCATTATCCTAATTCCAAAACCAGATAAAGACACTACAAAGAAAGAGAAGGTCAATATCCCTGATGAAATATATGTTAAAATCCTGAAAAAATTATTAGCAACTAGGATTCAGCAATATATTAAAATGATCATACACCACAACCAAGTGGGATTTATTCCCAGGATGCAAGGCTGGCACAATATTCACAAATCAATAAATCTGATACATGATATAATTTGAAATACTCAAAATCACATGAATATATCAATAGACACAGAAAAAGCATTTAACAAATCCAACATGCATTTTTGTTTGATAAAAAAACTCTCAGCAAAGTGAGACTTGAGGAATAATACCTCAACATAATAAAGGCCATATATTACAAGCCTACAGCCAACATCATACTCAATGGGCAAAAACTAAAACCAATTCTCTTAAAAACAGAATAAGACAGGGATGGCTGCTTTCATCACTGTTATTCAACACTAGAGGCCCAGTGCCCAAGCCAATCAGGTGGGGACAGCCAGTGGGAGGGGCCCCAGGCGGTTGGCAGGCTGGCCCTGCCACCTGATCAAACTGTGGTTGAACTCCAGGTCGAGGGGACAATTTGCATATTATCCTTTTATTATATAAGATAATACTAGAAGTCTTAGCCACAACAATTAGACAAGAAAAAAACATAAAAGGCATCCAAGGAAAGGAGGAAATAAAACTCATTATTTGCAGATGACATGATATTGTACATAGAAAATCATAAAGACTCCACCAAAAATAATACTAGATTTAATAAATGAATTCGGCAATGTAGCAGGATACAAAATTAACACTCAGAAATCAATGGCATTTTTATACACCAATAATGAATTCAGAGAAAGAGAAACAACAACAACAAAAAAAACAATTACATTTACCATTGCAGCCAAATAATATAAATATTATTATTAGGAATAAAGCTAACCAAAGAGGTAAAAGACCTGTACTCAGAAAACTACTGGACAGCCGAGGCTGGTGTGGCTCAGTGGATAGAGCGTCGGCCTGCGGACTGAAAGGTCCCAGGTTCGATTCCGGTCAAGGGCATGTACCTGGGTTGCGGGCACATCCCCAGTAGGAGGTGTGCAGGAGGCAGCTGATCGATGTTTCTCTCTCTCATCGATGTTTCTGACTCTCTATCTCTCTCTCTTCCTCTCTGTAAAAAATCAATAAAATATATTTTTTTTAAAAAAAGAAAACTACAGGACATTGAAAAAAGATAGAGGGAGATATAAACAAGTGGAAGAATATACCATCTAGTTAGTTATTAATAAACTATCTACCCCTACAACAAGATTGGTATAACTAACTTCATGAAAACATCTGTATTACCCAAAGCAATCTATAAAATTAATGCAATACCTATTAAAATACCAATGGCCTATTTCACAGTTTAAGAATCAATACTCTCAAAATTTATATGCAGCCAAAAAAGACTCCAAATACCAGCATTAATCTTGAGAAAGAATGACTAAGTTGGAGGGATCACAATACCAGATATCAAGTTATATTACATGGCCACTGTAATAAAAATATTCTGGTACTGGCACAAGAACAGGCAGATAGAGCAATGGAACAGAAAAAAAGAATCCAGAAACTGACCCAGGCCATTACGCTCAATTAATATTTGACAAAGGAATCACAGCACACAGTGGAGAATGACAGTGTCTTCAATAAATGGTGTTGGGAAACTGAGATGGTATGGCTCAGTGGTTGAATGTCAACCTATGAACCAGGAGGCCATGGTTCTATTCCTTGTCAGGGCACATGCCAAGATTGGGAGTTTGATTCCCAGTGTGGATCATGCCGGAGACAGCTGATCAATGATTCTCTCTCTTCATTGATGTTTCTCTCTCTCCCTCTCTGAAATCAATAAAAAAAGATAAATATCACAAGATCTCACTCATTTGTAGAATATAATGAATGACATAAACTGATGAATAAAAATAGAACCAGAGTCATAGAAACATTGAACAGACTGTCCAATCTATGCGGGAAGGTCGGGGGGGTGAGGGGGTAAGAGATCAACCAAAGGACTTGTATGAATGCACATGAGCATAACCAATGGACACAGACAGTAGGAGGGGGGTGTGAGGGCATGTGCTGGAGGGAGGGGGCTGCCGGGGAGAGATCAATGGGGGAAAAAGGAGACTTATGTAATACTTTAAACCATAAAGAATTTAAATTTATATATATATATATATATATATATATATATATATATATATATATGCCTAAGCGACCATCACAACCGAACAGACGATTGAACAGGCTGCGTGGGGCAACCAGGCTGGCAGATGGGGGCAGTGAGGGGTGACCAGGCTGGCAGGGGGGCAGTTGGGGGTGACTAGGCTGGCAGAGGGGGCATTTGGGGGCAACTAGGCTGGCAGAGGGGGGCAGTTAGGGGTGATCAGGCAGGCAGGCAGGTGAGCAGTTAGGAGCCAGTGGTCCCGGATTGTGAGAGGGATGTCTGACTTGGGATGGGGCCTAAACCAGCAGTCAGACATCCCCTGAGGGGTCTTGGATTGGAGAGGGTGCAGGCTGGGCTGAGCAGAACCCCACCCCCCATGCACAAATTTTGTGCACCAGGCCTCTAGTAGATATTAAATAAGTGGTGCTGGAAAAATTGGACAGATACATTAAAAAATGCAACTACACCACAAAGTTACACCATACACAAGAATAAATTCAAAATGGATAAAATACTTAAATGAAGTTGTGAAACCATAAAAAATCCTAGAAGAAATCATAGGCAGCAAAATCTCAAACATTTTATGTAGCAGTAGGTTACTGATACATTTCCTTGAGCAAGGGAAACTATGCTGAAAATAAACAAGTAGGACTACATCACAATAAAAAGCTCTGCACAGCAAAAGAAACCATTAAAAATTGAAAAGGGATCCCACTGTATGAAAGAACATATTTTCCAATGATACATCTGATAAGGGGTTAAAATGCAAAATATATAAGGAACTCATACAACTTAACAAAAGGAAGACAATCTAATTAAAAAATGGACAATGGACCTAAATGGACAATTCTCCAAAGTGGTCATACAGATGGCCAAGAGACATGTAAAAATAATCAAGTCACTAATCATCAGAGAGATGCAAATTAAAGCAACAATGATGTATTACTTCAACCCTGTCAGAACGGCTACCATCAGGAAAATCAACAAATGACAAGTGCTGGAGAGGATGTGGAGCAAAGGGAACCCTCATGCACTGCTGGTGGGAATACAGACTGGTGCAGCCACTATGGAAAACAGTATGGAGTTTCCTCAAAAAATTAAATATGGAACTCCCATTTGACCCAGTGATCCCACTTCTAGGAATATATCCTATAAACCCAAAGCATCAATCAGAAAGAATGTACTCACCCTATGTTCATAGCAGCACAGTTTATAATAGCTAAGATCTGGAACCAGTCAAAGTGCCCATTAGTGGATAAAAAAGCTGAGGTACATTTAAACCATGGAACACTATGCAGCTATAAAAAAAAGGATCTGATACCCTTTGAAACAGCATAGAGGGACCTGGAGAGTATTATGCTAAGCGAAATAAGCCAGTCAAAGACAAGTATCACATGATCTCACTCATATGTGGAATCCGATGAACAAAATAAACTGATGCACAAAATAGACCCAAAGACAGAAGCATGGAACAGATTGATGAATTTCAGAGGGAAGGTGGGGGGCGGGGTGTGGGAAGAGATTAACCAAAGAACCTTTATGCGTATATTCGTAACCCATGGACACAGACAATAGTGTGGTGAAAACCTTGGTTGGGTGGCGGGTGTGGGCTAGAAGGGGTCAATGGGGAAAAAAGAGGACATCTGTAATACTTTCAATAATAAAGATACTTTTTTAAAGGATAAGGAAGTCCTTTCTATTACTAGTGTATTGAGTATATTTTTTCTTATGGAAGTATCTATATCATCCCTACTACCACTTACGAATCAACAAGTACTTCAACATTAAAACATTACAATAAATAAAAAGACAGGTTCTGGAAGTCTATTATTTTAACTTATACTTTTATATTTATGACCCATCTCATTTTTTTCATAAATTATAATGAATTGTGTGAGGTAAAATTGTCCAGATTTAACAAAAATTACAGCACCATGTATGCACAAAAATTTCTTTCGTAAAGAAGATATACAAATGTCCTTGTGAAAATATCATATGAACATTTGATATAAATCATTAGACATGAGAAAAATGCAAATTAAAACTACCACCATGAGTCATTGCCACATATTCCCAGAATAGAAAATCTAAAATATTAGTGTGGGTATGAAGTGAGTGAATACTTGGTACGATTGTAAAATGGTACCATGACATTGTAAGAAAGAGTGACAGTTTCAAACAACATTGAACACATCCATCTCTATGTCCTACCAGTACACTCAGACACATACTCAAGAGAAAAGAGTAAAAGTGTCCAGTAAAAGGCTTGTATAAAGATGTCCTTAATAACCCAAACTGGATACAGACTAACTGCCCTTAAAATGAGAATGGATAAGCAAATTTTAATGTATTTATACAACAAAATGCTCTGCAGCAATAAAAAGGAACAATTCCCTTTTTGTATGTATATGATATATACATAGTATATGTATGACATAAACATTATATATATATGATAACGTATATATGCATATATATTACATATATGACAATGGGACCTATTGAACAATGTATCACTTTCCCTGTGTTTTAACACTTAAGTAAAATTTTTATTAAATTTTGTAAACACATATCTTAACATGTAAATGTTTTCAATTTTGGGGGCAGATATGCAGAAGAGGGATTGCATAGTCATATAGTAGCTCCACTCTTAAATTTTTGAGGAACCTCCAGACTGTTTTCCATAGTGACTGTACCAGTTTACATTCCCACCGGTAGTGAGTGAGGTTTCCTTTTTCTGCACATTCTCTCCAACATTTGATATTCCTATTATTGATAATAGTCATTGTAACAAGAGTGAGGAGGTATCTCATTGTAGTTTCGATTTGCATTTCTCTAATAGCAAGTAAGGTTAAGCATCTTCTCCTATATCTGTTGGCCATTTGTCTGCTTGGGACACATGTCTGTTCAGGTCCTCTGTCCATTTTTTAATTGGATTGTTTGTTTTTGTTGTTGAGTTGTATGAGCTCTTTATATGTTGTGGATATTAATACCTTATCAGAGGTGTTTTCTGCACTGCAGTGTTCGTTGCAACATTATTCACGATGGCCAAAACATGGAAACAACCAAAGTGTCCTTTGATATATGACTGTATAAAGAAGACGTGGCACATATATACAATTAAATACTGCTCAAAAAAAGATTAAATACTGCAATTTGTGACAAACTAGACAGATCTTTAGAGTATCATGCTAGTAAAATATGTCAGATGGAAAAGTTCAAGAACCATATGATTTCACTCATGTGGGATATAAAACTGAAAGCAACAAGTGAACAGAAATTCATAGACACGAACAACAGTACGGTGGTTATCAGAGAGAAAGAGAGTAGAGAGTCATGGGGTTAAAGGGGCTCAAATATATGGTGATAGAAGGAGATTTGACTTTCAGTGATAAGCACACAATGCAATGTACAGGTGATGTATTATAGAATTGTACACTTGAAATCTATATAATTTCATTAATCAATGTCACTTTAATAAAGGTAATAAAAATTAAAAAATAAATGTTAAAAAATTCTAAACACATATTCCAGATTTAAGGTCTAGCATCCTGAATGTTTCTAGTTCCAACCTGTTATATAGTTTTTTTTAATAACTTCAAACACATTTCTATTTTTCTCTAATTGCTTCATTTCCCTAGTTTTAGCCTTTAGTCAGAATTCCTCTTTTTTTTCAGGTTCAGTATCATTTATTTTTCTATTTTAATCTCACCATCTCCATGACTTTGTATATTCTTGGACCTCTTATCTTTGCTATTTCATATAAACTAGATACTCTCTCAGACACACACACAAATGTAAATTACAATAGGCATAAAAAATGTAGCATCATAATCTAAGCCATTTTTTTCTCAAGTTAAAGTCACTTTTATATTGTCATTAAAATTTAAATATAACCCTACTTAAAATAATGGTATCTATTAAGCAGTAGATGACAGGTGGGACCACCTTTCGTTTTGTCCTTATATACTTTTTACTTATTTGTTTCATTTGATTGATCTGTGTATAGCTCAGACCAGAAGACAAAATCTATGATTCATCTCCAGTCTGAAGCCTCATTTAAATGACACTTTATTTACATTAGCATTCCTAATTACTTAATGACCAATCAGATATGGTTCATTGCTGGTAAGTGTAGAAACATGTTGTCTGAAGGATGTAGTTTAATTAGTATACTCTTAAGAACACGTCCCTCGAGAACATTGGATGTCATCATTATTTTATGTATTTAACTGTGAAATTCATATTTATAAATCAGGCTAGAGAAGACATCTTTAGTTCTCAAATATTGTTAATAGAGCATATTTAGATTTTTAAAGGAGCCTGAAAAATCTTAACAAAAGCAGATTACTTTTTAAAATAGCCATCATTCCAATAATATAGTTATTACACCTAAATACTAATATTATATCCATAAAACAGGAAAGAGGGAATAAGCTTATTTTAAGTCTGTCTTTAATAATTTAGGTTTAGGAAGTTCACATTATTCTAGACCACTGAAATTATTTGGTATTTTTACAATTGACTAAATATTTTGAAAATGACCTCGTTTCAAGGGTAACTGGTGATTTTTATTTTTCATGCTAATGCTTATTCATTAAATGACCAAAATTAGATATATTGTATAGGCAGAAAACACAACGTATAAAACTTGAACTTAGCCTTGGTGGGACAGAGATCAACAGAGATTCTCCTTTCAAACAGCATATTTTCCTGATAACTTCCACGGATTGTCATTTGTAGTTAACTTCTGAGAAGCACCCCATTTCTTAATAGGGGTTGTCACTTGTTATAGTGTATATATATATATATATATATATATATATATATATATATATATTATACACATACATACAGACATATTCAAGAAAATTAGTTTGCAAGGATTTAGAACAAGAAAGAGTATACTGAGCATAACCTTTGGGTAGAACTTCCTAGAATGTCTTCATGAGCTCCTTGTCCATGATTCTCACTAGTGTATGAATCATACAGAAGCCTTGGGCTGCTTTATTTGCTTTATATTCAGGAATGGGTCAATAGTTCAGCAACTGATTCTAGCATGCTGACGCTTTTATTCTCTGGGAGATGTTGGCCTCCTCAGCCTCTTTACACACTCTTTCAGACGTACACAGGCAGCGTCTTTACCGCTGCCTTCCAGCCTTCCATCTGTGGTACTGACAGCAACAGTAATAACAATTGGAACTTGATATTGTCAATGTTATTGAGTCAAGCACAAATTAGAAATATTATTTTAGTCTTCCTATATATTAGACATCTTTATAATCATTTTACTTCTTTAATTTGTTTATTCCTCAGAGCCATCAACTGAATTAAGCATTACTATTATTATTCCCATTTTAGTGATAATGAAATTGAAATACTGAAATGTTTAATACCTGTCTGAAGGTCATATACAAGTACTAACAAGAGGCAACTTGATTTCATAAATACCTTTAGAAGTTAAAAATAAATAAAAAAATTGTAACTTTGAAGAATTCAGGCTGCTACTGATTTGTATGGTTACCAGTTATCTTCAAATTGTACAGTATCAGAAACATGTAAGAATAATTTTAGGAGAAATTATTGAAATACTTGTGGAAACTTCTTGCAGTACTTCTTCCACAAGTAAATAATGAGTTTATTTTTAGTCTTTTCCTTATAACACAATGATTTGAGGTTTATTAGTGGTAGGGTAGTACTTGTCTTTCCAACAACCATTTCCTGAGCAGATATGAAAGAGGACCCTAGCCTCAGCTTGGATGTCACAGAGCCAGGTGTCTAAGAGCCTCTGTGACTATAGGGTTTAATGTTGTATTTGTTGTCCTGCTGAATATTCCCTACTCCCTCTGTTTCCCCTCAATATGAAGTTGCATCCAGATATACAGATTGGAAAACTTATTTATATAGATTTTGGAAAGTATTTTCTGCATTAAAATATCATTTTTTTTCTGCTTAGGAGCAAAGGTTACTAAAGTAGGCTTCATTTTTAAAGTTGATTTTAACACATAAACAGTTCTCTAAAACACAGACCACCACCAGGATTCATGTAATGATTAAAGTGACCTCAATCCTTAGAGTCAGACAAACTGGACTCAATGTCTAGCCACACCAATTACTCTATGCAAGATTTGGGGTTAAATTTCTAATCCTACCTTAACCTACAAGGGGGGAATCTTAATATCCCCATTTTATTTATGGAGAAATTGGTGCTGAGATGATAAGTAACTTGCTCCAAGTCATACAGAACAATGGAGCTGAAATACAGACTCAGGTACTTGACTGCAAAGCACACCCTCTGAACTACTACAACAAGGCGTTTGAGGTTGCCTGACTCCCAGAGCAACCTCCTTCCCACTCCCACGGATCCCAAAATACAGAGCAGCTGCCTCGCAGGGCCCAGCAAGAAACATGGATCTGCATCAATTGGATCTGAGCGTGGACATATATGTGTCATTCAAGATTCATAATTGCATGCAACAGAGACCGTTGGAAGTAATTAAGCTGAACTGTATTTCACTGGAAGGATATTGAAGAAAATATGTGATAAAGACCTACCAACAAAAGACATGAGGCAAAGGCAAAGCCTCAGTCAAGGTCATGGGGCAGGAATACTTGCTGTCAGATATTGCTATTGGTAATATCTCCTTTATCATAGCAAAATGCCCAATCTACTGGGTGCTGCACAATACATGAATGCTAAACCCAAGATTAAAAGTTCTAAGAAGGAATATATAAATGGCCAACAATGAGTCAATTGATTGCGTTTTTACCTTAGAAGGTATGAGAAGAGAAGGTTTCTGTCCCTGACTTCTGCCATGGATTATTCTTCCAATAAAAACTTTGGTTGCACATATATGTGAAACCATACGGTATCTTTATCTGCCTGATTTATTTCACTTATAAGTGGAATATAAACACACACACACACACACACACACACACACACACACACACAAATAAATAAATATTTAAAAAAATCACAAATGAACCCAGCCAGTGTGGCTCAGTGGTTGAGGTTCTATTCCAGGTCAGGGCACATGCCCAGGTTGCAGGCTTGATCCCCAATGTAGAGTGTGCAGGAGGCAGCCCATCAATGATTCTCTCTCATCATTGTTTTCTATCTCTCTCTCCCTCTTCTTTCCTCTCTAAAATTAATAAAAATATATATTTTTTAAAAAAGAATAAACAAAGCAAAAATAGAAACAGACTCATAAAAACAGATTTCAAACAGATGGTTGCCAGAGGGGAGATTGGTGAGGGATGGATAAAAAAGCGGAATGGGAATATAGTCAATAATACTGTGATAAGTTTGCATGGTGACAGATAATGATTAGAATTAATAGTGTGATCACATTATAAGGTATATAAATGTCAAATAACTATATCACACCTGAAACTAATATAATTTTGTATACTAACTATATTTAAATTTAAGTAAAATGTGGTTGAATTTTGGGAAGTCAAAGAGAAATTTCCAGAAGAAATACACAAATAAACATCTATTTCGGAGTATCCAATAAAGTGCTTTTTAAAAAATATGTTTTTATTGATTTCAGAGAGAAGAAGGGTGAGGGAGAAGGAGATAGAAATAGCAGTGATGAGAGAGAATCATTGATTGTCTGCCCTGCCCCCTATTGGGGATTGAGCCCACAACCTGGGCATATGCCCTGACTAGGAATTGAATAGTGACCTCCTGGTTCACAGGTCTATACTCAACCACTGAGTTACACCAGCCAGGCAAAAGTGCTTTTTGTCATTAGCTGATACACTGAGAGAGTTGGTTCCAGATCAGCAAAAGAGCATTAAAATAGTTTGAATGAAATGCAATGAAATATACTAACAACATATGTTTATAAAAATTTAAAATTTGAGACAATTAATAGTTACAATAAAACATAACTAAGATGGAAATGTTAAAGCATTTAGTCAAGATGTATCTGAAATGACATTAAATTTGTAGATTTAGATTATATGTGTAAGTAGGTCACTCTAGTTAAAGTAATAACTTGAACTTTTTTGAAGCTCTGGATGGAAGAAGAGAGACAGAAATGCCTTGTGCTGATCCCAGACTATTCCAGTCTTTTTGATGCCTCACATGGGGTCTTAGAAATGAATAACCAAGATAATAGAGAGTACTCTGATGTTGAATAATTGTTTGATTTTCTTTTGAGGGACACAGGAGCAGAGCACATCTCTGTAGGTGAGAGCAGCGTTTTCCTTGAAGCAAATCAAATGCGCCACGCCAGTCATTCTGCGGTACCGTGGGGAAAGGCTCTGACTTTAAGGAGGGAAATCTTTTGTCTCTTGGGCTTGGGAAGTTGGCCCAGAACAGAAACCCTAGTATAGAGTCACCTGTGGTTATTTTTTTAACCGCTTTATTGAGGTGTAATTAACATAATTAATTGCACCTATTTTACATATACAATTTGGTGAATTTTGATATATGCATATACCCATGAAAGCATCACCACAGTTAAGATAATGAACATATCTGTCATCTCCACAAGTTTCCATGCAGTCTTCATAATATACCTCACGCCCCAGTCACTCACCTGGTCCCAGGCAACCACTGACGTGCTTTCTGTCCAATTCATGACAGTTGTTCGTTTTATACAAATGAAATTATACAATATGTATTTGTAGTTTTCTGGCTTCTTTCACTAAGCATGCATTTTAAGACTCATCCATCTTCCTGTGTATACAAATAAAGCATATTTAATTTATATTTATTGCTGAGGAGTACTCCATTTTATTGATATACCATGATTGATATTTTATTTGTTTATGGGCATTTTGATTGTTATAAAGAAAGGTGCTATGAACATTTGAGTACAATATTTTGTGTGAGCCTTTGCTTTAATTGAGGAGCTGTATACTGTTTCATTTAGAATGTTTAAGTTCAACTTTTAAAGAAACAAACCGTTTTCCAAACTGTTTGTACCATGTTATATATTCACCACCAGTGTGTCAAACTTCTATACCCTCTCCAAAACTCTGTACTGCCAGCCTATGGTATATTTGTCATAGCTAAGGCACTATATCAACACATTACTGTTAACTAACCTCCACTTGTTCAGATTTCACTAATTTTTCCTCAATATCCCTTTTGCTGCTTTTTTTCCCCAGGACCCCATTCAGGACCCCATGCTGTCACCTTAGCTTCCTCAGGTCTGTGGCAGCTTCTCTGAGTACCAGTCATACTTTTTGTAAAATACCCCTCGATTTGGGTTTGTCTGAGGTTTTTCTTATGGTCCAGCAGGGTATGGATTAGCGTGAAGGAAATTACAGCACATCATATCAGCATGGCCCACCACTGATGTCATTAACCTGGGCTGGCTGAGGCGGTGGTTGCCTGGTCTCCTCACTGGACAGTTGCTGTCCCTGCCTTCCCCACTCTACTGTTTGGAAGCAAGACACTAACAGCAACACACACTTGAAGGGTTGGGAGTTAAGCTCCACCTCCTGAGAGGGAGTATCTATGTAACTCATTTGCACAAAGATTAGTCTCTTCTTTGTTATTTATTTAATCACTTATTTATATCAATATGGACTTGGGTGTTTGTTTTCTATTTTGGGTTGTAATCCAATTCTATGTCATTTACTTTGCTGCTCAAATTGTTATACCCTTGGCTATTGGAAGCTATGTCAGATTAACCTCTGTGTTGTTTTTGAAATGCCCTCATCTTTTTTTGTTTATTTGCTCACCTGTTTGTTTAAGCAGTTCATTTCATACCGGAACTACAGGATGCTCCAGCATCATGGTGTCCTACCAGCTTCAGCTCTTAAATTCACTATTTCTGCATGCAGCCTGATTGCATTTATTGGGGTAATATAGTACAAACCAAGATCTGAGTGTGTGTTTTCTACAGGAGTGTTATTGCTTTTAGTCACTTTCAGTAGAAAGAACAAGAAAAAATATCTATACTGATTTATGTAATCTCATAATCATTTTTTAAATTTAATCCTCACCTGAAGATATGTTTTCACTGAATTTTAGAGAGAGAGGAAGGGAGAGAAAGCCAGAGAGAGAAGCATCCATTGGTTGCCTCCCAAATGTGGGATCCATCCCACAACCTTCTGTGCACAGAGCAAAGCTCCAACCAACTGAGCCACCCGATCAGGGCTACTCACATAACCATTTAATTAATCTGTCCATATTTATATTGAGCTAAAGATAAGTCACTACAGTCTCCGACTCTAAAACAATAAGGCATGTTTCACTGTAGTGTTCCCTTGCTTATACGTAACCTCTCGCTATTGAAACTGAGAATCCTGGTTCCCTCCATTTGGCACCCATGTATCCGGTTGACCAGTCTCAGTACCAGGCACATTAGGGTCAGAAGTGTTAACCTGCATCTTCATAAGAAATAACTTTACCAACCAGGGTACAGGGCTATGCACAGTTACATAAGGTTTCCTCTCACCCCCTTCAGTGACATTATGTCATACATTTGTAATACATTTAAATTATTTTGTCACAGTCTGCATTGCATCCTGAACTCCCCCTAACTTCTGCTTTAAAAAAATAGCTTTTTTAAAAGTTTTGCTCTTTGTGCAGTAACATTCCAGGGTTTTGACAAAAGCATAGCATCGATACCCTCCAGCACCACACTGTACCATACAGATTATACTTAGTACTCCCCCAAATCTTCTACGCTTCCCCAAGTCAAACACACCCTGAAACACACTCCCTAAACATCTGGAAAACAACAATCTATCTTTTTCTGTCTCTACAGTTTTGCTTTTTCTAGAATATTATGTGAATGGAATCATATAGCAGATTGCCTTTTAAATGTTGCTTCTAAACACTTTTCAAAGTAATTTATGTTGGTATATAAGTCGATAACTCATTTTCTTTTATTGTTGGAATAGAGGCTCAATGCATGAAATTTGTGCAAGAGTAGGCTTTCCTTCCTCCAGTTGCTGGCACTGGCTTCCCCCTGGCACCAGGGACTCGGACTTCCCTTGCATCCCCGGCTTTGTTCAGAAGGTCATCTGGTCTAATTAGTATATTATGTTTTTATTATTATAGATAGTGTTCCATTGTATGGATATTATTTACTTTTCTACTTGTTATTTGGGAAACATGTTTTGTTTATTCATACCTATTGAAGGACAAATTAGTTGCCTCTAGTTTGGGGCAATCCTATATAATAAGAGAGGGGTATGCTAATTAGCCCAGATATGCTAATTAGTCATGACCAGATATGCTAATTAGTCAGGACCAGTATGTAAATTGACCAACACACAAGATGGCTGCCCCCATGTGGCCACAAGATGGCCTGCAGGGGAGGGCAGTTGTGGGGGACCAGGCCGGCAGAGGAGGGCAGTTAGGGGTGACCAGGCTGGCAGGGGAGGGCAGTTAGGGGTGACCAGGCCGGCAGGGGAGGGCAGTTGGGGGAAATCGGGCCAGCAGGGGAGCAGTTAGGCATTGATCAGGCTGGCAGGGGAGTGGTTAGGGGGTGATCAGGCTGGCAGACAGGCGAGTGGTTGGGAACCAGCAGTCCTGGATTGTGAGAGGGCAGTCGGACATCCCTTGAGGGGTCCCAGATTGGAGAGGGTGCAGGCTTGGCTGAGGGACACACACATACACACACACACACACACACACACATACACACACACAGCCCTGTGCACAAATTTCATGCACTGAACCTCTAGTTATAAATAAAACTGCTATGAACATCCATGTGCAAATTATATATTTTTATGGACATAAGTTTTCTTCTTAAATTTTATTTTAAAATTATAGTTGACATTCAATATTATTTTATATTAGTTTCAGGTGTACAGCAGAGTGGTTAGACATGTATATAATTTATAAAATAGTCCCCCTGGTAGTTTAAGTAACCACCTGGCACCATACATAGCTATTACAATATTTTTTACCATATTTCCTATGCTGCATTGCAATTCAAAGTATGTAATATATAGTTTGTTCACTCCCTCATCCTAGCAACTAAAATGGGATCTGGTAAATAGAAGGTGTTCATTAACTATTTTTGAATATAAAAAATAGTCATGGGGATCTAAAGTTCAGCATATGGACACATGTTTTCAAGTAAGTTGAGTAGTCTGACTGCTTGGTTATGGTAAGACTATGCTTAGTCACAGGAAATTGCCAAACAGTCTTCCGAAGTGTCTACACCATTTTGCATTTCCACCAGCAATGAGAGCACACATTCTCCCCAGCAGTGGCGTTACCAGGCTTGTGAATGTTTGCCATTCTGATAGTAGTATCTTATTATTTTAATTGTTGACTAGTCTTGTAATTTTGGCAATTCCACCGAGCATGCAGTGCTACAACAGTATGGCTTTAAATTGCAGTTCCCTAAAGACTAATGATGTTGAGTATGCCTTTATGAGCTTTTGCGCCACCCATATGTCTTCTTTAAGGGTGTGGCAAACCTTGTGTCTACTTTTAAAAATTAAACTCTTTTTATTTTTAGGTAATTATAGATTCACATGTAATTATAAGAAAAATACAGAGAATTTCTATGTACCTTTGACCTTTCCTCCCTATAGTAACATCTCACAGTCAATAATGACATCTCACAACCATGACAGGCAATGGGAGAAGACACAGAGCTGTGGACTGAAAGGTCCCAGGTTCTATTCCGATTGAGCCCAGGTTTCAGGCTCAATCCCCAACGAGGGCGTGCAGGAGGCAGCCGATCAATGATTCTCTCTCATCATTGATGTTTCTATCTCTCTCTCCCTCCCCCTTCCTCTCTGAAATCAATAAAAATATATTAAAAAAATAAAGGTGAAATATACTAAAGTTTTTTGTGTTTTCTGAAGAATATCAGAGTTGTTTCCAGTTTAAGGCTATTGTGAATACACTGATATAAACAGTTACATAGGTTTTTGTGCAAACATAAGTTTTCATTTCTCTAGAATAAGTCCTCAGGAGATAAATTTCTGGGTCTTACATATTTGGCAAGTTTCAGCTCTTATTTCTTTAAGCACTTTTTCACCTCCCCCCCCCCTTCTTTCTCCACTCTTTCTGGAAGGCTGATGACACCAAGGTAAACATTCTGCAGTAGTTCCGAAAGTCCCTGCGGCCATGGTCCTTGTTTTCTGCTCTGGTTTCTCTCTGTTGTCCGGACTGGGCAATTTCTAGCATATGTTCTCATTCACTAGTTCCTGTCTCTGTCCCTTCTGTTATGCTATTGAGACCAACCACCGAGATTTTAACGTTAGTTGTATTTTTCAGTTTTAAATACATTTGGTTCTTCTATATAGCCTCTGTTTCTTTGCTGAGAGTTTTTATTTCTTAGGTAATATTTTCCAATTTATTGATAGCATGTTTGAACTTGCTTTTTGAAGCATTTTTTATCATCATTGGCAGAAAAAACTCTAACATTTCTATCATCTTAAGTTACATTTATTATTGCCTTTTTAAATTTGATTGAGCAGAAAATATTTTCTCCTCTTGTTTTTGTTTGTTTCTGTAAAAAATAATTTTCAATTGAAACTTGGAAATTTTCACACTTTTCGATACTGGATTTTATTGAAACTTCCTGTTTAACTACCTCATTACTACCAGGTAAAGGGAGAAAATCAGGTTTAGTTTATATATATATATATATTATTGATTTCAGAGAGGAAGGGAGAGGGAAAGAGATAGAAACATCAATGATGAGAGAGAATCATTGATTGGCTGCCTCCTGCACGGCCCCTACTATTCAGTCCACATGTCGGCACTCTATCCACTGAGCCAAACTGGCCAGGGCCAGGTTTAGTTTTTCATTCAGCCTCCATTGACACCCAAAGTAGGGCTCCTTAATAGTGCAGAATGGGAGTGGGGTTCCCAGCTCTGCATGCGACCTCCATTGACAGACACCGTGGGGGATCATTACTGGTTGGCAGCAACGACAGGTGTGTGGCTCTCTGCTTGGTTCTCTCTGACACCATCCAGGTACCGCTGTTAAAATCTCACAAAAGTGAGAAGAAGCCTTGGCTTTTTTCACAGCTTTCACAGGCGTGGGTATGTTGGGGCCACAGTTTTTTGTTTGTTTTGTCTTGTTTTTGTGATGTTTGGCTGACATAGAGACATAACTGTCTTTAGTCTTTCTGTCTTGCTAGGATTCCATTTTCTGTCCTTTGCTGAGGGAGACCACGGTTTTCTCAAGCTTTTTTGTAACTGCCATTAGTGCTTCTGGGGAGCTGGCTTCATCAATTCCGAACTAGGTGCATAAGAGGCATGAAGGCAACCCAGAAACCCAACTGTCCTGTTTCTCTGGTCCCAAAATCTCTAGGCAATAAGCCTTCCTCTCTTCATCTTTAAAAGTCTTCTTATAGTGATTTTAGAAATAGAGGAACATAGGTCTACTCCTTGTTTCAAGAAATGGATTTTTACACCTCCTTTCTATTATTGTTGTTTTGGACTAAATTGTGTCCCACCCAAATTAATATATCGATGTCCTAACCATCAATGTAAGTACTTAGAGATGGGATCTTAAAGAGGTAATTGGTATATCTAGAAAAATCTCTATTTCCTTTTATATTTTTGAAGATACAGGGTAGAGTAAAAGTAGGTTTACAGGTGTGAGTACATAAAACACACTTTATTCTTGCATTATTATTTATTACTGTATTGTTTTCCATACAAACAACTATAAACCTACGTTTGCCCCACCCTGTGTATTCACGGATTTTAAAATTCTAGGTGTTTATGGGAACCACACCAAAGGCACCTGGTAGTCAAGACAAATTAAAGCACAGAGGCCTCTTGTCAATACACCGGACTGTCCAAGGCCACTCTGCGCCCAGGCTAAGATGCCATAAGCAGGTGCAAGGACACACAGTGCACTGTGCCTCCTTTAGCCAAATGATTGAGGTCACTGTGGGCAACCAGCCTTCTTTGTCTCTAAAGTAACATGCTCATTAATGACCAGCCAGTGTAAAGAAGAAGCGAGTCAGTAGGCACAGAGAATGTAGCTCCTATGTGTGCAGGAGAGGCTAGCGAGCTCAGACAAGCTGAAAGCTGGTACTGCTACAAGGTAAGTCTAAGAGCTCACAGAGAACTCAGATATAGCTGCCCTGTTACCCAGCTCCAGTTTGCTGGAGAGACTGAGCTGGGAGAGAAGCTTGAAGGCAGTTACTATGTGAGGCTACAGAGACCAGCCAGTGTGCTGGGCAGGTAGACAGGAGAGCTGCTGAGCCAGAGAACTTAGGGACCGCTGTGATGTGAGGCGGTGCGTCTAGGGGCAGCGTGGGTAATAGCTGTGATTTTGTGGGAAAGATGTATCTGTTCACCAGCAGGTGTGTGGCTGCCTGCGGTATGGACTTTGCTGTGAAGGACTGTTTGTTTTGCTGCATAGGATGTTGTGCCACTGGCTTCTGCAATAAAGACTCATCCTTATACACCCACAACTTTTCACAGCTCCTCCATCTAAGACCCGGCGTCCTAGGAGGTCCAGCTCCAGGCAGTGGGGCTCAGACTCAACACCTATAACTAGTGAGCAGAGGATGGAGGAGGAAAGCGGACTAAGTTCCCAGCAGTTGTACAGTGGGCAGGGTCTGAGGAAGAACCAGCCCTGGTGAAGTCAGAAAAAATTGAGAAGAATACGTGGACTCAGAACAACTCAGAGCAGCCGTGCTGCGCAGTGCTCCACTGCCTCTGACAGTGTGCATATTTTCTTTTTTTTTTTTATTGCTTAAAGCATTACAAAGGGTATTACATATGTGTCCTTTCCGCCCCCCCCGCCCTTGACAATCCCCTGGCCTCCCCTGCCCCCCAGTGTCTTATGTCCATTGGTTATGCTTATGTGCATGCATACAAGTTCTTCGGTTGATCTCTTACCCGCCTCCCTCCTGCCCCCCAAACCTCCCCGGCCTTCCCATTTGAGGCAGCTCTGCCTCTGTATCTATTATTGTTCAAAAGTTTATAATGGTCTCTATTATCCATGAATGAGTGAGATTCTTTTAGTACATTAAATATATCGCCTTGCCATCTTCTGGTTTGAATTGTAGCTAATGGAAAGTCAGTTCCCATTCTTATATTTGTCTTTTTTTTCTGGTTTCTTCTAGGATTTTTCTTTATTACTGGTTTTAAACAAATTGAGTACAATATGTCATATTGTATTTCTTTACATTTTCTTCGTTGTTGAGGTTTATTAAGATTCTTCAACCTATGTATTTATAGTTTTAAATAAATAGTTAATACTTTGGGGCATTGTTATTTAAAATATCTTTCTGGTCTTCTTTCTCTCTTTTCTGCTTTAGGGGCTAAAATAACATTTATTTTAGGCATTTTTAAACTGTCCTGTCATTAACGGAAAAAGTACCAGTACTTTTTACTTTCTGTGCTTTATTTTATATTATTTTCATTAAATTTATCAGGGTGACATTGGTTAATAGGGTCATTGAGGTTTCAAGTGTACATTTGATATGTGATCTGTATATTGCATTGTTTTCCCACCCCCCAAAGTAAAATCAACTTCCATCACCATATATTTGCCCCCATTTACCTTTTAATAATCCCCCACCCCCTTCCCTCTGGTAACCACCATACTGTTGTCTGTCTGTGTCTATGAGTTTCAGTTTTATTGCCCACATATTAGTGAAATCATATGGTTCTTAGCTTTTTCTGTCTGACTTATTTTACTTAGCATAATATTCTCAAGTCCATCCATGTTGTTGCAAATTGCAGTATTTTATATTTTCTTATGGCTCAGTAGTATTCCATTTGTATGTATCACATCTTTTTTTTTCAGAAACATTAAATCAATGGAATTTTATTTTGATGAAAAGCTCAAGTTTACAATTATTTAGTAAATGAAGAGCAAACACTTCATTTTCCTATTCCATAACTCTTATGAAAAAAAATCATTAGTAAATAAATATCTGTGAACAGATTAAGGGTAAGGCAGACTGGATACTAAACCACCCCTGATGTTCACACTCCCTGCGTGTGACTCACTCTCAGAGGGTGAAACTGACACTGGAGATAACTGAACTCCTAAAATACGTGCACTGAGTCTCATTCTAATCATTCAAATAAGCCCAAAGACAGAGACTTATTTTTGGCCATTCAGGGGCAGTAAACTATACACATTTTACTGAAGGAATACCTTGATAGAAGCAGCATCTGGCATCTGTCGGTCAGCTGAGCAGCTCTCCCACTGTGGGAGTGCACTGACCACCAGTGCATTGAGCATCTGCCCCCTGGTGGTCAGTGCACATCATAGCGACTGGTCGACTGGCCATTTGGTCACTTAGGCTTTTATAAATATAGATTATAAAACAATACACATCCACAATTCAAGTTGAAGAAAGCAAATATCAATTGATGAAATTAAAAACAGATTTGTTTAGTCTATAAATTACAATGCAGTAAATAGCAGGTATCGTAGAGAAGTATTGGTGTAAAATATAATCATGTGAGTATTGACATAAGTTACCTGGATTTGTTGTATAGTTTCCTTTGATATGCTAAAATTAGTTAGGGGTAGAAAATATAAAGAAATCAAAATTAAATTTATTAAATAAAATAAATCAATATTAGAAAGATTTCCAAAGCTTTGGGTTAACTTTGTAAAAGGTTCCTGTTAGTGTAACCTGATTTTTCAGGAGAAATAGCATAATGAACAAAAATTACCTTCATTACAGGCACTAGCTCTATTTAACTTTGAGCAGATTATAAAAGGTATGAAAAAATTTTAGACTACTAGCTCTAATTAAATAAAAAATACCTTTTAGAACTGATTTTAAAAGTTAACATAATAAAATAGAATGATATTTGTTTTAACAGTGGCAAATCATAGAGTCAAATTTAATTTATTGCTATGCAGTTTTAAATGCAGACTGGGCCTTTTGGAGCCTATAATTTTCAAGAATTAAGTGATTCCTGAAAAGTGTTCTGGATGGGCCATGATGAATGAGTGCCTGGAGACTAAGAAAAAGGGCAAGAGAAATCAGGGCAAGGAAAAGGATCACAGGTGACCCATCTGGAGAGGCGCTGGGCTGCCTGCCAGGAAGTCACCAAGGCAGAGTTGAGGGTGGGGTATTTATGTACCTGAGCCATCAGGAAACCAATGGCCATGCCATGTGGTCTTTACATTTGTAAAAACAGCACTACATGCAATGACCAGGCAGAAGAATAAAATAACTGGTTTTTGTAATGAGCTCTTTCTAAGAGACAGATAGTGTAAAATGGGCAGTGCACATTATTTCAGTTTTTTTTTGCAACAAGGATATGATATATATTAGGTAATTTCTCATTTCTACCAATAAGGAGCTGTGATCTTGTTTTCAGTGGAAGTGGGGTTCTGGGGGCACCACTGGGGTAAGCATTTCTGGAGGCCCCCACAAGAGGATGAGATGTGGTAGAATTTTCATGGAATGACATCCCTGGGTTTCCGAAGTCCCATTTCCCCTAGTCCAGTCATAGAAGTGTAACTGGGATTTCAATAAAGTTAGAAGCAAAGCCAGTTTCCAGAGTGTCCCTTCCATGTTGGAGCTGGTCCAGTCCAGCATCAGGCTCGTTAGAGTCCACTAGTCCATGTGTGTGGGGTCCACGTCGTGGTGGCCACACGGGCAAATGCCAGGAAGCCAAGCATGAGCCGTGAGCAAGTGTGCCCAGAGGAACCAAGAGAGCCATCTTCTTTGTTCAGGGAATTAATTCCAAATTTCCTTGTGCTTGTAGTGACCACACCCATTCTGGCCAACCATCTCTGTCCCCAGGTGTGATCGACAGAAAGCACCTTTGCTGGTCCCCACTTTGCTGAGCATGCATCCATCTCCCCTTATTGGACCCTGGGGGTGTGACCTTGCAGCTCCCTGGGGAAGCTGCCTGAAGGGTGTGCCCATAATAGCTACCCCTCCTTTGTTCCCTTCCTGTCATTAATAACTAGGTTAATTACAACAGTGTTCGTCTGAGACCTAAATTAACTTGTCTTAAAGCACAGAACTGATGTGGTAAGACTCCAGAGCCAAACCAGAGCTAGAGTTTTCAAAAGCAGCACTGAATGACTTTATTTGTATCCATGAAAAATTATTTTATGCATTAAAATGGGTCCTTTCCATGTGGATTCCTGTGAACAATGCCTGTGAATCTCTTTAAAACATGCCCAACTGTTACCTCTTTTGTAATTTTCTTGATTTACTATGAGACTTCTTCCCACCTTCCATTCCTGGTACTGAAATTGTACTTGAAGCACAGCACTTACCATTAAAAATAATCTTTCCCTTTCAATGTCTTCTTGCCAAATTCTGAGCTTCCAGAAGAAATGATTTCTTATGCTTTTCTTGTCAGCTCTGTTCCTAAAATAATGATCAGCAGAGACTAAGCACCAAATACATATTTTGCGTTGATTGAATAAATAATTATTTGAGAATGTGAGAATAAACAAGTAATCTTTTCTGTCATAGAAGGGGGTTTAGGCAACCACCATTTTTTTCTCCCAAGACTTTAAAATTGGTTAATTGGTTCTATTTGCTTCCAGAATCCCTTTGTGGCCCTAAATGTGTAATGCATGGGAATGATAGAGTTGAGGCAATAGTAATGTGCATGTGTGTATGTTTCATTCTTTCTTATTTTTCCTGAGATGAGAGCCAGATAATTACACAAGGCTCAGTGTTAATAATATTTTAAAAAATTGTAAAGTTTTGCAGAATGGAAGATTATTGAAAACTCTTACCAACTTCCAGTTGTACTCCTGTTTTAGTCTAAATACTTTCACCCAGACAGTAAAAATCACATAAAAAGGAGCTGTTGAAGACACACTCTAAATTTTTTTGCAATTTCTGAGCTAAGTGTTTCTTTCCCAAATACTTGTACTCTCTTCTTGTGGATTCAGCACTGGATTGAAGTATTTCCTTTTTCCTACCATTAACTTGAAAGTTTACTTTTTAATTGAGCTTTGTTTCCCATGCAATTGCAGAGCTTTATCATAGTGTGAAGGTTTGAACTTGACTTTCAATTTTTTTCCTTTAAAACCTTGAGGTGTCTCCCATTCGATGAACTCTTCAGATGACATTCACAAACTGTCAATTCCCTTTATCTTTGTTCTATAGCCAATAGCTACTCTGAGGAAAGAGTAGGAACACATTATTGCTGAAATTTGTCAATTGACGGGCATTGTGTACAGCTGGTTACAGTGTATTAGTGAGGTACCATCATGCAACTACTTCTGAAAATCTGCAAAACAATTGAGTTGCTGGCGGTGATGGCGGGAAGGGTTTCATCTGCAAGTTTGTTCTCTTAAATCTTTTTGGATTCATGTTGCCCATCATTACTATCTCCTTCTGCTGTATGCATTGCCTTCTCCCTTCTTTGGAAGGAAGATATAATTTTGCTTGGTGAATCACTAATTAAAATAAGGACTTTGTTTCTTAACTTCTTTTGTAAGTAGGTCTGGAGACGTTTATTAGCTCTCAGAAATGCTGTGAGGCAGCTCCTAGGAATAAACACTGCTTTATAAAGTGTCTATGTTTGCCGTTTGCTCTTCTTCTTCCATGTTGTTTGGAATGTGGATGACACCTACTTCGAACATGAAGCTAAGACAGAAAAGGATGCAATGACACGGAGGAAGATGGGGTCGCAGACACGATCCCTAGCCAACCACTGCTAAGCATTTACACGAGAAAGCCATGAAGGGTTCTGGTTCTAGTACCTTCTGGGCTTTCTAATACCTTTTGTAGCTATACCATATTGCTGTCTATTTCTTCACCTCAGTCTTCATTCAATAAAAATGTCATGCTTCTCACAGCCTTAAAGGAGTATAAATGGAGCAGTTTTTCTTCCTGCCTAATACAACTCCCTTTAGCATTACGTTACAACACAACAACTGCAGTACCAATAACTTAAATACCAACACAAGTATTGTATTATTCCTTTCTTCCTTTTTCTCCTTTTTCAAGATTTTTAATTTTGCTAATATTATTAGTCAAGAGTGGTGATCAACCAAAATCTGTTTAATGGGATGGAAGATAGGTCCGTGGGCCAGAGACTAAGATGGATGCTTGTCCATCCAGCTGAAGGAGGGAGGGGGCCTCCCCTTCCCCTTCTCACGGAGGACTGTTCCTTCTCCTCTAGTCCTGCAAGAGGTTGCATTCAGCAGTTCTGCTCTACTTCTGGTCTGTGGAGATAGTTAGCTCATATTTGAGGTAAGCTATATTTTTATTTTGCTTTTTAAAAAACATTCTGTTATTATGTGTTTAAGAAGAGTTTTTCAAAGAAGAGTTTTTCAAACTATGCATTCTTCATGTTTCTTAAATCAGAAGTGGCTCTGACACTCTCTAACTGCATGATTCTTAGCAACTTACTTTATATGCCTGAGCCTGTTATAGGATAGTAAGAAGTTAGGAAAATTCCAGGACAAGCAGAATAGGGAAACTGGGACACATAAACAGCAGTATGGAGCCACCTAGTAAATCCTATCTTCCCTAAACCAAGGACACTCGAGAGTAAATGGTTTGCACATCTCCTCCCCAACCAGAGGGTAAATAGCTTAAATCACCCTACGCAGGGAGAAGATAGCAGAAATCTAATTATTGCTATTTGCCAACCACACCCAAGGACAGACAAATAACAAGAATAATCTCATTTTGGTTCATTAGCATAAAGTTGATGAATATTCTATTGATTCTCCCCTAATACCTCCCCTACACATCCAGCCTTCAAAACCCCTGAAAAATGAAGGTCCCAGTACCTTCTCCCTCCAGACAGTGCACCTGTGCCATTCCTTCCTTCTCTCCTTCCCCCTCAGGCACATTTCTCCTAAACCCAAGGGACCCCACGAAACTTGCAACCAGGAGAGCAATGGGCAGTGGCGGCTCCTCCTGGGCTCACCCCCTGAACCTGTCTCCATGACCCCCTTTTCCCAGTGAGCCACCCATGCACGAATCCGTGCACCAGGCCTATAGTATTAAAATATAAGTAAAGTGCCATGAAGCAAATAGATTCATCATAAAGAACATATCTAGCAAATATTAATATATTCATAATGTCTTATGAACTAATGCATTGTGCTATTAGTACAGAAATAAACCTGTACACCAATATAAAAAAAATAACCCAGAAAAAGATGTCTATAGAAACCTGATATGATATTGAAATAAATTGTATCTGCTAACACCCTGTACCAAAATTACTTATGAATGAATTAGATAGTTAAATAAGAAACACAATTTTAAATTAAAGGAGACTGTGTTTTTGACATTTGAGATAAGTAAAATTTTCTTAAAACCAGCCACACAATATTAACTCAGTAAGAAAATGATTTATCATTTTAACTATATTAAAAGTAATAGCCATCAAAACCCATTAAATAAATTAAATTTAAGTCAAATTTAAGCTTACATGTTACCTACATAATTAATATTAAATAATTAATATTAAATAAATAACTAACATTATATGTGAAATCCACAATGTATAACAAAAACCTGCAAATAGAAAGAAAAGGAAAATAGTGAAAATATTACCAGCAGGTAAGAGGTACTTCAGAAAAGAGAAAATATCCCCCTCACAAGAAAAACAACTATTTAAGAACAACAAACCCTGAGAGAGTCCTAGGACACAAGAGTGAGGCTAAAGCACCTCCTTGTACCTCAAAGACCCAAGTGAACTGTATTAGAAGCTAAGAGATGTGACCGCATGGTGTCCTCACTGCCCCTTTCCCAGGCCAGAGCACTACCACGTGGAGAGGTCTCCCTTGAGCCTCTGGTTCCTTTATTGGGAAAAGAAAATACAGGGGTGATAATCACCCCACCCCTAGCATTTGGGTTGCTTTGTGAGACCCTCTACCCTGATCTTGCCACATGGAGATTTTAGGGGAATCTGTGGGGTTCAACCACTGGGAATCTGGCTGTAACAGAAAAGGTGGGAAGGGCTTATAAAAACCAGCACACAGATCTTGTTCATACGTTCAGCATGCCAGTGGTAATTGTAACCATGTAGAAACTCCATTTTAAAAAATATGCATTTGTATTGATTTCAGAGATGAAGGGAAAGGGAGAGGGAGAGATAGAAGCATCAATAACAGAGAAAATCATTGGTGGAGCCCACAACCTGGGCATGTGCTCTGACTGGTAATCTAACTGTGACCTCCTGGTTCATAGGTTGCTCAACGCTCAAACACTAGGCCACGCAGGCCAGGTGAAACTCCATTTCTTTAACATGACACTGTCTCCTTTCTGTCTATCCACTCCCTTCCTTAATCATTAATCCCTTAGAACATCAGATTCTGGTCAGTATCAAATGTGTTAAAAACAAAGCCATAGGCCCATTGATCACACAAACAGATTTTCATCAAGTTAAAGATAATAACTTGATTTCAGTTGTGTTTCAGCCCAAGGCCCGTGAAAGAGGAACAACCCTATGGATCACACATTCACAAAACCATACAGAACAATGCCATGACTAACATCAGACCTGGTACAATAATCAACTACACTCTATCCTGATCCCAACCAATCAGGAGAGCCAACTCCTTTGGCCACCATAATTAATGATTTTTCCCTTATATGACCCATCTCCTAGAGGCAAGGAGTCAGGTCTTTTAGCTCCCACCCTCTCCTTCCCATGCAACAGAGCTGAGACAGAGCCCAACCTTCTGTGGGGTGTGTCTTGTGGGCCTCATTTGACCAGAAAGGCTGGCGACAACTCCTGGAAGTTGTGTGGGCCGGCAGTGTTCAAGCTGAGAGAAGGGCAGACAGAACTCAGTTTCCAAAGCAAAGCCAATGGCCCTGACTGGGCTGGGAACATGGGATGCAGGCTGGCTTTAGTTAAAACAACAAAAAGCTCCACAATAGTAGAGCTACATCTCCTCCTACACCCAAACAGGAAATCTAATTAGTAGCTCATTGCTGAATACAACCTTCAGCCTATCCAACCAGAGAACTTCACCAGAGCACACAGGAAGCTGGGTAGGGCATTCAACAGCCCTAGACGTAGTGACACTGAAACAGAGCACAGCCCGTGGTTTCTCATATCTGCAGAGCAAAACCAGTGGCTGCCCCAAACCAGGGAATTCAATGTACACTCTGGTCTAATGCAGGTACCAACCAATGATCTATACCCGTGGTCGGCAAACCACGGCTCGAGAGCCACATGTGGCTCTTTGGTCCCTTGAGTGTGGCTCTTCCACAAAATACCACGTACGGGCACGCACATACAGTGCGATTGAAACTTCGTGGCCCATGCGCAGAAGTCGGTTTTCAGCCTGGGCGAGTCTATTTTGAAGAAGTGGATTTAGAAGTGGGGGGTGTCTGTCGGTCAGTCGGGCGACGGGAGACGCAGCGCAGGCGGGCTGCGGGATACGCAGGGTGGGGGAGGTACATTGTTTTGAGGTACCTGCGCTGAGGTCAACCCCTTCCAACTCTGAAACAAGTATACAAGACGAGTGTGGATGGGAGAGTTGGAAGGGGTCGACCTCAGTGAACGTACCTCAATCAGATTGAGGACGTTTTTAGCAAAGGCCAGCTTAGGAGCACCCTAATTAAGTTAATAACAATGTCCCTACCTATATAGTTTAAGTTTAAAAAATTTGGCTCTCAAAAAGAAATTTCAATCGTTGTACTGTTGATATTTGGCTCTGTTGACTAATGAGTTTGCCGACCACTGGGTTAGGGGCAATCAGGCAGGCAGGCAGGCGAGTGGTTGGGAGCCAGCAGTCCTGGATTGTGAGAGGGATGTCTGACTGCCTGGTGGGATCGGGCCTAAACGGGCAGTCGGACATCCCTCAAGGGGTCCCAGATTGGAGAGGGTGCAGGCTGGGCTGAGGGACACACACACGCCCCCTACATGAATTTCATGCACTGGGCCTCTAGTCTGTAATATTAGCAGTTGTGATGTTGCATAGAACCCATGACAGTGATAAGCACTTTAAAATATGAATATGTGTAGTTTTTAAATGATTATAATATTTGATTTTATGACATAGAGGGCAAAACATGTCAGAATGTTTTTAAATGTTCCTTTCTGTGTCTTGAATATGAAGCACTTTGGTGGATTATTTATTACATTAACTTAACCTTTGAAGAAGGTAGAGAAAGTAATCATAAGAGTTGAAAAGAACACCAATGAACCAAACAGATGTTCATCGTAGCCTCTACTGGAAAAGATGGAGCAAACTGTGATGGTAAATGACAGAGGGATAGACCTGGTGTGCCTGATTTTGGTATATGTTCTAGATTCAGAAACATCAAGAGAAAGTTTTCAAGTAACACATTTTTGATGAGCCTACAGTACAGCTAAAATATAAGGTATTTCAATATAAATAATGAAGAATTTACCAAATAAAACATTGTGCTCAAAATTAATTGTATCATTATGCAATTGTAAGTATTTAAAGAGTTATATCTCAGATACTTTGAAAAAATATGAGTTTTCTTCTAACAACTTCACTTACCACAGTTCTTTTTTTCATGTTTTCTCTCTTCATGTAAATTCCAGTCATATGTCTAAAAATTAGTTACTTTAATGTTGAAATCAGACAGCGCACCTCTTGCCAAGATGGACAACGCTAAAGGGATTAGAAGAAGAACCACATAGTGACAAGTAGCTGAGTTGCATTTGCATTTAATGTACATGAAGTTAAGAAAAAACTTGAATGTGAACGATGAGGAATGGTCAGATGCGAGCTGATGACCACTGAATACCAACTGAAGGGTATGCTGTGAGAAAAACTGAACTACGTGTTGACCATGGCAAGACAGAGTATTTTCTCCTTAATTAATCTATCATTTTTGAAGCTCATAGCGTTTATTGTCTGGGACAGTACAGAGAAAGCACTTGAAACAATCTCTGTTAGATTAGAACTTTCAAAATCATAAAGGAAATAGATCAATAAGAGAATACCCAGACACATAAGTACCTACTGCTAAATCATTATGTTTTTCTTATGAAGAGAGAAGGATATGACTACATTAGATGATTTAGGGATAACTTGGGAAAACATACCTGAAGAAATCAAGTTTTAGAAGAATTGAAGGGATGTGGCATATTGAGGGGTCAATATTTTAGGTTAGGCTGAATGCATTAGGTTGAATGTAATAGGACATGGATGAGACACAATACTAGGTGTGATGATATGACAAATTTAAAATATAAATGGTATTAAATGAGTTATATATTATATGCATGTGATTGTGTATATGAATACACATGCACACACTTACATATTTGTATGGCATGTGTAATTATTTTATAAATATATAATTCTATATGTACACATATAAGGCTTTAAAATTTATTGATGCTTATTTAATATTAATATACACTCATATATACTATTAAAGACCCATTATTGGCTCAAAGTATATTGAATTATAACTCTGCTAAACAGATAATTTTATGTTTTACTTAATAATAACCTAGTTGATACAGTTCACCACATTTAATGTTATCATTTCTGAATGTGGCGATCATTTTATTCCTGTTTCAGAGATATATGCTGAAACAAAAACTATCGATAAGTATAATAAAAGCTATATATGCTGCAAGAGATGAAATAATTCTCAGTATTGGTGATCATGCATCTAATATATACAGGGTGTCCCAAAAAATGTGCACACACTTTAACAGCTGATAGCTCAATTCATGGTTCTTTCTTTCCAGATTTAACCCATTGGAATGAATAGTTATTCAACGTGTGTATACATTTTTGGGGGGACATCCTGTATACATATAAAAAATATAGTTTTAACTGTTACTAAAGCAAACTATTTTCTACTAAAATATAGTTAATTAATTTTCATAAAATATATCAAATAATAGGAAGGAGAAGCAAATATCTAGGTCTGTAACTTTTGGCGAATCATTTTTTGTGTTAGTGTTCATGTCATTGTCTCAGCTGTATGCAGCTCCTCTAGCCCCCAGCGCTCTCTTATAATTACTTCCTTTGTCAGGCTTCAGAGCCCCTGACACCTGGCGTGACCAGGTACTTTAATTTTAGGCATTCAAATATGTATTTAATGGTATTTTATTTTTGTTTCAATGTGGCTTCAATGTTGGGCATTTTCATGTTTATTTCACATGTACAAATCATTTTTGGTAAAGTATCTGTCTAAATATTACATTTTTTATTGAGTCGTGTGTTTTATTTTTATGTTTAGAGGGTTTTTTAGATATTTGGTACATGAGTTTTTCATCAGATATATGATGTGCAAATACTTTCCTCTGCTCTGTGGCTTCCTTTGCATTGAACAGAGAGCCTTTTGAAGAGATAATGTTTTTAGTTTTGGTGAAGAAGCAACATGAATTTCTGTTGAATGGCTCTACTTTAGAAAATAATTTACCAAAGAATGAGACTCTCATGTGTATGCATGTGTTTAAATAATAACAATAACACTTTCTTTGTTCTAATTTCATTGTCTATAAACAAAATAATGTTTTGTATAAGTCTATATCAACGAACACACAGAAATGCTTCCTAATAGTCAGACCCTAGAGAAAGGTGAAGAAATGGAAGGGAAGGGAAGGGAAGGGAGGGGAGTGGAGGGGAGGGGAGGGGAGGGAAGAGGAGTGGAGGGAGAGGAGGGAAGGGAAGGGGAGGGAGGGGAGCGGAGGGAGGAGAGGGGAGGGAGGGGAGGGGAGGGAGGCGAGGGAAGGGAGGGAGGGGATGGGAGGGGAGGGGAAATAAGCTAGTGTTTCTGAAGAACTTAATTGTGCATCAGGCTGATTATTTTCCTGAAACCTCACCAGCACCTGGTGATGCAGATGCAGCTACTCCTGCTCTACAGCTGCAGGAGCTCTAGTTTGTTAAGAAGCCCATCCCAGGTCAATGTGATAACACATTAAACCCCAAGGATGCAAAGTCAAACTTAAGTCCCTGACACTGACTATTTTTTAAGGTGTCAATAACCTTCCATGTAGAACACTATTGAGCAAATAACACAATCTTGCGAGAATAGACATGATACATTGCATGTGAGACTTTTATCTACTCAACTGCACTATATTACAAGTTAAGAAGCTAAGTTTCTTGAGATAAAATTTCAAAATTTCTTTCTAAAGCATCTTGATTTATTATCTTTTACAAAGGACTTGTATCAAGTCATTCCTATCAAATGTAAAAATGTTGTCAACTCTAATTTTATTCACAATTTAATTAAAACATTACATTTTTAAATTAATACTTAGAAAAATGTACTTTTTAATTAAATTTATTGGGATCGAAGCATAGTGGTCCCTCCTTTGGATAAACTGCTGTTTGAGCTACTCTGTTATTCTTAGACAGTCTCTTATTCCGTGGGTCAACTCTGTTATTTTTAGACTATAAAATAACTGTTTTTTGCTTGAATAGAAAAGATAAACTTAATTGTCTGACCTTGCAAGCTAGCCATCTAAAGGGGCTGAGACACTATATTAATTCACATATTTTTCCAAGTGTTTGTTCATCCAAGGTTACAGGTGTTTGATTAGATATAATATGTATTCAAAGTTACAAGTTGTCTGTATAGATATTGCAGGTGTTTGATTAGATAGATATGTATTCAAGGTTACAACTGTCTGTAACAATAACTCACACGGAGCCCTTTGTAATATCTGCAAACAAAGAGGCTGGAGGAGTATAAATACAAGAGACTTCCTGTATGTGGTGTTCAGAATTGGACAGAGGTAAGCTGCTCTGAACCCGCGTGCAATAAAGATGACTCCTAACTAATAGGCTCATTAGGGTCTTGTCCAGCTCGCTGATTTGCAAAACAACAGGATGACATTGATGAAAAAGATCATATACCCAGGTTTCAAGTGTAGACGACTATGATAGATGATCTGTATATGACATTGTGTGCCCATCACCCAAGCTCAAATCATCTTCCCTTACCATATATTTGGGCCCATTTATTCTTTAATACCTTCCACCCCCTTCCCTCTGATAACCAACATACTGGTGTCTGTGTCTATGAGTTTCAGTTTTATATCACCCATCTGAGTGTCATGGTTCCTAGCTTTTTCTGACTGATTTATTTCACTTAGCATAATATTCTCAACGTTCTGTACTATATATGTACCACTAGTTTTTAATCCAATCCTCTATCAAAGGACACTTTGGCTGTCTTTATGTCTTGCTCACCATGAATAATTCTGGAAAGAACATAGGGATGCATATATCTTTGTGAATAAATGTTTTCAAGTTTTTCAGAAGAGAGATTGCTGGGTCATATGGTAACTCTATTCTTAATGATTTGAGGAACAAACGTGCATTTTCCAAAGTGGCTGAACCAGTATACATTCCCACCAGCAGTGAATGGGGCTTCCCTTTTCCCCCACAACACTGGTTAGTACCTGTCTTGTTGGTAATAGCCACTCGAACAGGTGTGCGATGGTATCATTAGAGTTTTAATTTGCATTTCCCTAATAGTTAACGAAGTTGAATATATTTTACATATATCTCTTGGCCATTTTAATGTCTGCTAAGATCCTCCGCCCATTTTTTAAATTGGATTGTTTGTTTGGTGTTGAGTTGTAGGAGTTCTTAATATATTTAGATATTAATTCCTTGTTGGAGCTGTTTTTTGCAAATATGATCTCCCATTTGATTGGTTGCCTTTTTGTTTTGTTGGTGGTTTCTTTTGCTGTGTAGAAGCTTTTTAGTTTGATATAGTCCCATTCATTTATTTTTGCTTTTACTTCCCTTGTCTTTTGAGTCAAGTTCATAAAATGTTCTCTAAGACTCAGGGTCCATAGGTTTAGTATCTATGCATTCTTCTATGTAATTTATGGTGTCCTGTCTTATATTTAGATCTTTCATGTATTTTGAATTATTTTTTGTGTATGTGGCTGTCCAATTTCCCTAGGATCATTTATTGAAAATGTTTTCTTTTCTCTATTGTGTGTGTCAGGATTTTTTGTCAAAAATTATTTACCCATACGCACATGGTTTTATTTCTGGGCTCACTATTCTGTTCCACTGATCTACATGTCTGTTTCTCTGCCAATAACATGCTGTTTTAATTGCTGTAGCTCTGTAATATAATTCGAAGTCAGGTAGTGTGATACTTCCAGCTACATTCCCCCACCCCCTTCAGAATTGCTTTGACTATTTGGGGTCTTTTTGGTTGCATACAAATCTGATGATTTTTTGTTCTCTCTTTTTTTAATGACATTAGGCCCTATCCACGTAACTTAGTTGATTTGCACATACAAGAATCAACCAATGGAACAACAAATGAATATCTATCTGTCATCTATCTATCTATCTATCTATCTATCTATCTATCTATCTATCTATCATCTATCTATCTATCTATCTATCATTTATCTATCATCTATCATCTATCTAGCTAGCTAGCATCTATCTATATCTATCTATATCTCCCTTTCTCACTGGCTAATATGGCCATTTTAACGATTCTTCCAATCCATGAACACATTATATCTTTTCATTTCATTGTATTTTATAAATTTCTTTTAATAGTGCTTCATAGTTTTCAGTATATAGGTCCTTCACATCCTTTCTAAGTTTACTCCTACATGTTTTGTTCCCTTTATTGCAAATGCAAAAGGAATTTTTTTCCACTTATTTTTCTGAAGTTTCATTGCTAGTATATAGAAAAGCAATACTTTAAAAAATATTTTTATTGATTTCATTGATTTCAAAGAGGAAGGAAGAGGGAGAGAGAGATAGAAACATCAGTGATGAGAGAGAATCATTGATTTGACTGCCTCCTGCACGCCCCTCACTGGGGATCGAGCCTGCAACCCGGGCATGTGCCTTTGACCAGAATGGAACCTGGGACCCTTCAGTCCGCAGGCTGACGCTCTATCCACCAAGCCAAACCGGCTAGGGCAGCAATACATTTTTGAATGGTGATTTCGTATCCTGCAAGTTTACAGTATTTGTTTATTTTTTCTGAAATAGTTTTTTTGTGGAGTCTTTAGGATTTTCTATGCACAGATTCATGTCACCTGCAAAAACTGTCACTTTTACTTTTTCATTCCCATTTTAGATGCCTTTTATTTCTTTCTGTTGCCTGATTGCTCTGGCTGGGACTTCCAGATCTACGTTGGATAAGAGTGGTGAGAGTGGGCATGCTTGTCATTTTCCTGATTTTAGAGGAAAAACATTTAGTTTTTCACCATTGCGTCTGATATTAGTGAGGGTTTGTCACATATGGCCTTTATTACATTTAGGTACTTTCCTCCTATACCCATTTTTTGAGTGCTTTAATCATAAATTGATATTGTATCTTATCAAATGCTCTTTGTGCATCTATTGATACGATCATGTGATTTTTATCATATATTTTGTTAATGTGGTATATTACATTTATTGATTTGTGTGTTTTGAAACATTCTTGTGCCCCTGGAATGAACCCCACTTGATTGTGATGTATTTTTTAATGTATTGCTGTATTTGATTTGCTAGTATTTTATTTAGTATTTTTGCAATTCTATTCATCAGATATACTGGTCTGTAGTTTTCTTTCTTTGTATTATCCTTGCCAGGTTTTGGTATCAGAGTTATGTTGGTCTCATATATTATATACTTTATAAATTATATAATTATGTAATTATATAATTTGTTAGGAAGTATTGCATCTTCTTTATTTTTTGGAAGAGACTGAGAAGGACAGGTATCACATCTTTAAATCTCTGGTAGAATTCACTAGTGAAGCCCACTTGTTCTGGACTTATGGCGGGGGGTGATGTTGTTTTCTATTTCTTTACTGTTTATCGATGTGTTTAAGTTTTCCAGTTCATGATTCAGTCTAGGAAGTTTATGTATTTATAGGAACTTATCGATTTCTTCTAGGTTATTGAATTTGGTGGCATATAGTCTTCCATAATATTCTCATATGATCCTTTATGTATCTGTGATGTCTGTGGTGATTTCTCCTCTTTTATTTCTGATTTTGTTTATATGAGTCCTTTCTTTTTTTTCCTTAGTGAGTCTAGCCAGAGGTTTGTCAATTTTATCAATCTTTTCAAAGAACCAGCTCTTTGTTTTTATTACTTTTTGTATAGTCTTTTTCTTCTCTATTTCATTTTTCTGTTTAATTTATTATTTCCAATATTCTGCTGACTTTGGGTTGCTTTTGTTTTTTTTTTCCTTGTTCTTTAAGATGTAATTTTAGGTTGTTTTACTTGGGATTTTTCTTGCTTCTTGAGCTGGGCCTGTAATGATATAAACTTCCCTCTTATTATTGTCATTTTCATTTGTCTTCATATATCTTTTGATATCATCTTTTATTTCTTCTTTGACCCAGTCATTTTTTAGTAGTATGTTGTCTAACCCTCACATATTTGTAGGTTTCTTCTTTCTTCCTTTTTGCAGTTGATTTCTAATCAAAGTATTGTGGTCAGAGAATATGCTTACTATAGCTTCAAACTTCTTGAATTTGTTGAGGCTACTTTTGTGATCCAACATATGGCCTATCCTTGAGAATATTCCATGTGCACTGGAGAAGAATGTGTAATCTGACATTCTGGGATGAAAGACTTCGTCAATGTCAAGTGTGTCCATTTGGTGTAATGTGTCCTTTAAGGCCGATATTTATTGATTTTCTGTTTGACTGATCTACCTAGAGCTGTAAACAGAGTATTAAGGTCCAAAACTAGGATTTTGTTTTGGTCTCTTTCACCCTTTAGTTCTGTGAGTAGTTGCTTTATATATCATGGTGCTCCCTGAATGGGTGCATATAGATTAAGAAGTAGTTGGTCTTCTTGATGAGTGTCCCCTTTATCATTATAAAGTGTCCATCTTTGTCCCTTATTACCATTGTTATCTTGAAGTCTATTTTGTCAGCTGCCCTTGCTTTCCTACGGATGCTATTTGCTTGGAGGATCATTTTCCACCCTTTTACTTTGAATCTACCTCTGTCTTTGCAGCTTAGATGTGTCTCCTGAAGGCAGCCTATGGTTGGGTTTTGTTTCTTAATCCACTCTGCTACTTTGTGCCCTTTATTGGCGGAATCAGACCATTTACATTTAGGGTAATTATTGATGTAAGAGGATCTCCTGTGGCCATTTTATTTTTTGTTTTCTGTGCCGCTATTGTTTCTTTTCCTTTGTATTTCTGTCTATTGTTTTTATTTGATGGTATTCCATACTTCTTTACTCTGTTTCCTATTTTCCCCCCTATTTTTTAAGTTATGTGTCTCAGTTTTGGATTTTGTTGTGTGTGGTCAGCATTAGGTTTATGAACAAAAAGTTTCATATATATGGTAGCCCTTTCCCTTTTGAATGTGTCTGATCTCCATCCTCCTTTGCAAATTCAGACCTTTACTCCTTCTCCTTTAATGTGTTTGGTGTCACAAATTATCCTGTTTGTGCTGTAAGTTTTTTCTGATCTTTTGTTCTCTATTTCAGGTAGAATAACCCCCTTGCGCATTCCCTGCAGTAGCAATCTCCTGGTGATAAATTCCCTCAGCTCTGCATGTCTGGAAGAGTCTTTATTCCTCCTTCATATCTAAAGAATAACTTTTAATTGGCTAGTAATGTCTCTTTTGCAGCTGTTTGAATACCTGATTCCACTTACTTCTAGCTTGTAGTTTCTGCTGAGAAGCCCAATGATAATCTAATGGGCTTTTCTTTAAATTAATCTTTCTTCTTTTCCCTGGCTGCCTTGAGAATCCTTTCTCTGTCATTAATTTTTGACAGTTTTAATAAATGTGCCTTGGAGAATTTTTGGGGGGATTGAGGTAATTAGGTGTTTTCTTTAGTTCTTGTGTACAAGGATCCTGTTCTTTCCATAGGTTTAGGAATTTCTCAGCAACTACTTGCTTGAATAGGCTCTCTGGTCCCTTCTCCCTCTCTTCTTCTTCTGATGTGCCTATTATTTTTATACTAGAGGCATGATGCACGGATTCAGGCACATTGAAAGGAAATTAATTAGAAGGTGGCTGGCGGGACAGGACTGGGGGAGACGGGCCAGACACACTCTGGAGCCAACTTCCCACAGTCCCTCCCCGGCTGGCCGCACCTGGGGCAGCACTGGGGCTTGAAGGTTGTCTGCGGAGTGAGCAGGGTCCCTCTGGCAGGTGGGGTTCCCTGGCCTGGCCTGCAGGGATCAGGTCAAAACCAACAGTCCGACATCCCCTGAGGGGTCCCGGAGTGCAAGAGGGCACTCTGCAAAGTTGCTGTCGCTCAGCAGCTCCAGCGTTGAGCGTCTGCCCACTGGTGGTCAGTGTGCATCATAACTACTGGCCGGTTGGTCGGCTGGTCACTTACCCTTTTATATATATAGATTGCTCTTTGTGATGGAGTCAGATAGTTCTCATAGAGTTCTTTGCTTTTTTTCTCACTTATTCTGCATTATTTCTAGATTTTTTAAAATCTTTGATGTCACTAATTCTTTCCTCTGTTCACATCTGGTTTTTTTTTTTTTTTTTCTGACAAGTTCATTCTTGATCTCTTAGATTGAATTGTTCATCTCCAGAATTTCTGTTTGGTTCTTTAAAGAGTTTCAATCTATTTATTGAAGTGCTTATTTTGTCTGTTTATTTGTTTTCTGAGCTCATTAAACTGCCTGACTGTATTCTCTTGCATCCCATTGAGTTTTTTCAGAAATGCAATCTTGAATTATCTGTCATGTATATCACATATTTCCATTTCGTTAAGTTTATTTTCTGGAGATTTTTTAAAATGTTCTTTCTAGGCAGCCTCACTATCTTGTTTATTCATGGTATTTGATGGATTCCTTATCTGTCTAGGCATCTATGAGTGACACTTCAGCAGATTTTTAGAAAGAGGTCTTTCTAGTATATCTGTTATTTTTCCAGTAGGTGGTACTGAATCATAAGTTTTTTCCGCTCTCTACCACTCCTTGGCTTTTCAAATCTCCCTGGGGTGATGTTCCATGGTAGTTGCCTCCACTGTGATCAGATTTCCTGGTCCCTGGAGAGCAACAAAGGGAGGGGAATGCTGTGGGCAATTTCAAATGTGTGAAATCCCAGTCCCTGCGGCCGGATGCTGCCTTCAGTGTAGCTGCAATGTGTGGTGTGACGTGGGCTGGGGGAGCCCAGCAGCCTTCTGTGTTGCTTTGCTTTCCTAGTAATGGTGACCTCGTACCTTCACAGGCCCCATCCCTCACCCACCCCCACCAGTGCCTTGACCCCGGGACCAGTCACAGAGTGCACCCTTTCCTCAGGAAAAAAATAAAATAAAAAATAAAAAAGCGATTCTGCTGTGCTAGTTCTCAGGTTGGCAGATAAGGTGCTCCACAGCCTGGCACCCAGGGGAAGGGAGGCAAGCTGAGAGGTTACATGAGGGTCAGGCTCCATGGCTCTGTTTCTCTGTCTGGAATGCCCACCGACCACCTGACAACCGGGTCACACTTCTGTGCTGTGTCTTTGCCCAGGTCTCTAAGCTCAGCCACAGCTTCTACTGCTGACTCCTGCGGGAATGCTCAGTGTTTCTCTTTGCTCCTCCTAGGGAATATTTAACCTGTAATATATAGATTAATTTTAACCTATAATATAAACTAATCACTCAAGGTGTATTTTTTAAATATCTATATCTCTGATAGTTCTTATTCAGAAGCTGACATAGATTTTAAAGATCCAAAGAAAATAGGCATCTTCATGCTCTCCTTCCCATTCACCTTTTGTGTAGATAATACTTTCATTCTCTTCAGCTGAAGTGTTTTTATGGGTATCAGCTACAAAAATGCTCCTGTCCTTATTATCCTCCATTGGATAACATTAAAAAGACGGTGAGAGTGTACATCTGATGATCTGTTCTTCCAAACTTCTACAACATTAGTAAATTATATGTGTACGGATTATATTAGTTAATTCTGATACATCTATAGATGACAGGAAATTAACTCAGAGGGGATTTAGCAAAACATTAAGTACATCAGCGTGGCAACTTCATAATAATGGACTTGTTTTTACATGCATGTTTAAAACAGGAATGAGATATTGCTGCTTAGATGATTGAGTTACATAAAAACAGTAAGCAGACATCAAGCAATATGCATATGTGTTTATTAATCTTTTTCATATGCATTGAAATTTTACTGTGTAAATATGAAACTAAGGATTCTGATGTCTTAGTTTCATATTTACAAAGTGTTATTTGTGTAAAAACATTAAAAGGTCTGCTATGAAAAATGCAGTAGTTAGGGTTGTTAATTTTCATCCAGCTTCATTTCACCATAAAAATGCAATTAAAGACACTCATTAGCTGTTAATTTGAAATACCCCGGACAAGGATGCCGAAACCTCTATTGATATCTTCCCCACAGCCTCCTTGTCTCATGAGTTTTGGGCAAGTGCAAAACTGTCTCATAGTCCTTCCTTTCAGTGCTCGAGCTCATGCAGCTGATCTCCCTGCAGATGCTGAAGGACAGGCAGAGCATGAGGATGTGACAGAGAAATGCACTTTATAAACCAGCTTCATGAGCTGAACTCCTCTGATGCTTTTATGTCATAACAGAAAGACACTCAAATATCAGCTGTGCTTTTATATAATAAAGAGCTCACGGTGTGCTTCACATGCATGCTCAATGTCATGTCTAAACTGCTAGACCTAAAGAGTCTAAGCCTCACAACTACTTCAATTTTCATTAATTGTTTCCAAGAAAAAATAATCAGTTTTCAAAATATCTGGTAACAACTGAGCCTGAAAATTTTTACTTTATGTGTTAATTTTTTAATTTTTTTTCCTTTATTGATTAAGGTATTACAAATGTGTCCTTATCCCCCCATTACCTCAATCCTGCCCTCACCCTCACCCCCTGTTTTCTGCATCCATTGGTTGGGCTTATATGCATGCATACAAGTTCTTTGGTTGATCTCTCCTCCTTAGCCCCACCCTCCCCTACCTTCCCGCTGAGGTTTGAGCATCTAATCGATGCTTCTCTGTCGCTGATGTGTTAATTTTTAAAGCTGTTGAATCATATGATTTTGTATTCCTTACCTATCATGAGTTAGATAAAATACAGCTATTGGCTTGTTGAAATTATGACTGCATCCTAGAGGTCTTGCTTATATAAAATTGCACACATATCCTAGCATTAATATATTACACAAAGTGTTAAGAAAAGATAAATTTTAATAAAGCCACTAGGTAAGAAAGATAGTAAATATATAAGGGTGATCAATATTTTCCTTTGAAATGCTATATTGTGAATATAGATTCCCTGGCACCATTCCCAAGTTACAAAATCAGAATTACCTGTGGAGGCCAGAGAAACTATTTTACTATGTTTCTCCATGTAATTTTGATGCTCACTTATATTGAGCAAAAACTGTCTGAAATTGAGAATAACTTTTGAAAGAAAAATATAATTTACTCTTTAGTGCTATTTAAATGAAAATAAAAAGTAATTTTGATAGGAGTTTATGTTATACTATTTTCCTATAAATGCATACCTTCATGAATTCCTACTTTCAAATTATTGAGAATATAAGGAAGGGAATACTTTTTAAATACAATATTTGATAAATTCAAAACACTGGTAGCTTGGACATCCAAAATTTCAATTTATATTCTAAATATTTAATGCCTCAGGAAAAACAATAAGAGCTATCCAAAATTATTTAAAACAGTTATTATAAATATATAAAATTTTAGAAACAATCATTAATATAATGTAAAGATAAAAAGAAGACTTTTAAAAAGAACTAAACTTCGAGAGAAGAACATAATACCTAAAATGAAGATTTCATTGAATGGTGTTAAGAGCAAATTAGACATACTACAAAGGAAAATGTCAGTAAAAATGAAGACAAATATAAACACTAGGAAAAGGAAAGCAGAGAGGAAAAACTATAAAAAAACTGATACATTAAGCCTCAATTATCTTAGATATTAATATGTCTAATATAAGTGTGTACTCACAAAGAGTGGAGGGAGAAACTATTGCACGGAATAATAGCCAAAGGTACCCCAAATCAATAAAAACTAAAACCAACAGACACAAGAAACTTAATGAACTCAAAACATGATAAATACATATAAGCATGAGTGTATGTGTGCCCACATGCACACAAACACCACACACATGCACCCATCAAGGCATATACATATTCAAATTTCTGAAAAGCAGTGAGTGAGAAATGGAGTGGTGGGGAAAGGCACATTACACTCATAAAAAATAAAATTAAATAATAAACAAATAAATAAATAAAGCCAGTATAATGGTATAAAGACAGAAGTCATTTTAATGACAGGGTTAATATGCCAAGAGAACTTTAACTTATAATTTTATATCAATTAATTTTTATTTTTTTTCAGAAAAGAAAATGAGGAATGACCAATAGGACACTGTAAGCTCTCATTTTCCTATGGAAGTGTTTGGACACTAGCAAGAACAAACTTGTACTGACCTCTGGGAAATCACTGAAGGATTACAACAACCAAGAAAAAAAAAAAAAAAAAAAGAACAGAACTTCAGAACGGTAGGAGGGCTTTACGTCATGTTTACTTGGCCCATCCCCTTGCATGGCGACAGTATTGATGAGAGGCGTGTAAGGGTTACCCGGTGGGACCTGTTTCCTTGCTCTGGCGGAAGCAGATCTGACCTGACTTATCAGTTAGTGTGTGAGCCTTTACTAACTATTTGGGAGCTACTTTAAAGGCTGACACCAGGTGTTCTCCGCCTTTGCTAACTAGGAACTCAGGGAAAGGCAGCGGGCATTGCTTGAGCATACTGATGGGAAACTAACAACCCGACGGTGCCTTGGGCAAAAGATTCTAGTCAGGCATAGAATGGACTGCCTCAGGCCTGGGAAGGAAAGCTGGGGTGGTGTTCTGTGGTTGTTGGGGAACATTCAAAACACCCACACACGAGACATTTTATTTATTTATTTTTAAATATAGTTTTATTGATTTCAGAGAGGAAGGGAAAAGAGGATAGAAACATCAATGATGAGAGAGAATTATTGATTGGCTGCCTCCCCAGGGGATTGAGTAAGCAACCTGGGCATGTGCCCTTGACTGGAATAGAACCCAGGACCCTTCAGTCCGCAGACCTAAGCTCTATCCACTGAGCCAAGCCGATCAGGGCTACATGAGACATTTTAAAATTTATGAACATGCCAAGGATAAAACTATGTTCAGAAAAAAACCTGAGAAGATCTTTCCCCTCAGGCCAATCTTTAGAAGCCCAGGTCAGCACAGGGTCAACCAGCAAAGACTAGGAAAAGTGTTTTATTGTTTATTTTTGGCTTTTTTTGCCCCCTCCCCCGCCCTTTTTTTTAAAGCACCTGACATTCAAAGAAATCTCTGTAAAATCAAAAATCAACAAAGACTTCAGGGATGACACGTGGCAAGGAACAAAACCTTTCCAAAATTGTTTGGGAAAGTCACTAAACAGACTACTCTGACCTTCAACAACAACAACAAAATATTCTTAAATATTAAACCCTGGGAAAGGAGGAGTTGATGTCTAAAGTTACCACATTGTAATATCTAAATATCTAATTTTCAAGAAAAAAAATCACAAAGTATACAAAGAAATAGGGAAGTATGGCCCATTGAAAGAACAAAATAAATTTGAGAGAAACAATCCCCGAGGAATCCTAAACATTGTATTTAGTTGAATCTGCAGATGGGAAAATTGGGGATACAAGGGCCAACTGTGTATTTATTGACATGAAATTTGCTTTTCAGTAGACCCATGCAGTTCAAACCTGTGTGTGCGAGTGTCAACTGTACACACAGTCACAGTGCCCCAAAATATATGAAGCAAACAATGTCAAACTTGCAAGGTGAAATAAACAGTTCCATAATAAGATTTGGAGACTTTAATACACCACTGTTAATGATGATAGAACATATGGAAAGAACAGCAATAAGAACAAAGAGTATTTTAAAGAACTATCATACAACTCTGAGAAATACATATGGAACACTCACAATAGAATACCCAACTTTCTCAAGAGTGCATGGAATATTCTCCAGATTAGACCCTATTTTAGGCCATAATACATTTTAAAAGATTGAAGTCATATGCAATATATAGAAATTCTATCTAATAAAGAGGGAATATGCGAATTGACTGCCCTACCCTCAAAGATGGTGGCACCCAAGGCCACAAGATGGTGGTGCCCAGTCCCCTCAGCCCTGCTGGGGAGGCAGGTGCGTGGCAAGGCCGGGCCCACCTCCAGATGGGCCCAGTCACTCCACGCACTTGACTCCGGAGTTCCCCAAGCCCCTCAGCCCCCCAGCCACCCAGGGCCGGCCCGAGGCACAGGCAAGCCTTGGATCTAGGCTGCCCAGACACCTAGGGCCCCCCGAGGCTCAGGTAACCAGGGCTGGCCGAGGCTTGTGCTGATGGCAGTGGCAGCAGCAGAGGTGTGATGGGGTGTTGCCTTCCCCTGATCACTGGGTTGCCTCCTGCCCCTGAGAGCTCCCAGACTGTGAAAGGGGGCAGGCTGGGCTGAGGGACCGCCCCCTCCAGTGCATGAATTTTCATTCACCGGGCCTCTAGTTAATAATAAAAGCAAAACAGGAACATTCACAAATATATTAAAACTAGTGGCCTGGTGCACGAATTCATGCACATTGAAAGGAAATTAATTAGAACTCTTTTAATATCGTTATTCACCCTTTCTCTAAATAGAAGTGTCAGAGATAAAGGAAAATTAGTAAAATGTACATAAAAATAATATATAAATTGATTAATAAATAAATAATAACAACATGATATAACAACAAATATTTTCCATGAAATTTTTACTGTCAGAATCTTTGTTTATCATTAATTTTTTTAAATATGCTGGGTATTCTGGAAAATTTATATCATTTGGACAAACTTTGGCTTTGCTACAACATTGAGTAAATTTTCCATCAGATCGTTTTTTCATCGGAGAAATTTAGAGATAGGCAAAATTGACACGTGACAGACATTCCACCCCAGCTGTGTTTAATAATTGCATCTTCATTTACTTCATTTTCACTATGAAGGCAGTTCCTACCAGTATTGGTAGTACTTGTTGATGACCGTTCTTCAGACATATTCTGTCAATGATGCTGCTTTCTTTCAGCTTCAGGGGTACGTGTGGCAATAGTTGGTCTTCAGACATATTTTGTCAATGGTGCCACTTTCTTTCGGCTTCAGAATGTCAACAAAAAAACCAAATTTATGATCAACAGTGACAGATCGAAACACACATGTGCGATTGGTTCCAGCAAGAGCTTTATATGTATTGTGCTTGTGCGAGTCAACTTAGCCTTTTATATATATAGAATAAACTTGCTTAAGTAGACCTGCTTTCTGATTTAGCTAAACTTTTTCCAGCCCAGTGAAGCACCCCAACTTCTCTTTCAGGTAATTGTCAGCAACACAGCAGTAAATATCAACATGAAGCAGATCATTATTGTACATCATGCAGAGAGAACAAAGGGTAAAATATTTAACTGCAGCAGTGTTTGACTATATTCCACGCAGTGACAAAAACCTGAAGTCATTTGCAAGGTCCACCATTTCTTACTTCTTTTCAGTTGGGTCAAGTTTCTAAGCTTTCTAAATCTCTGTTTTCCAGCCAATGAATAGAAAATAGGATTCCACTGAGTCTCCTATCTACTTACTTCAGGACTTCTGTGAGGATCAAATGAGATGAGGCACGGGAAAACGCTTCACAGACATTTGTTAAAGTGTAAATTGTTTCCACCTGGCTATAAAGCAAGTCATGTTCCCCAGCTAAAGAAACTCCAAGGAGGCTAGTCACTAGGGAGAGAAAACCGGGCATTGCTATGTGACATCATTACCTGGTGCCCACAGCCACAGTTCCCGGCTGGGCTGGGCTGTGGGCTGCTTTTTGCTTCATGGGTTCTCAACAGCCCCAGCTGCGATTTAGTAGGCTGTCGTTACAGGGTGGTGGTGGGCCTGTGTCCCACTTGGGGGAAGCCAAGTGTTGGTTCATAGGTGCCAGGTCCGTGGTGCTGTGCTGTTTCTCTGTAAATAGCTAGTGCACGTCAGCTCCTGCATTGAACATCTGCCCCCTGGTGGTCAGTGCATGCCATAGTGACCAGTTGGACTGTGGGACACTTAGCAAATTAGCCTTTTATATATATACTAGAGGCCCGGTGCACAAAAATTTGTGCACTCGGTGGGGAGGGGGGTCCCTCAGCCCAGCCTGTGCCCTCTTGCAGTCTGGAACCCCTCAGGGGATGACCACCTGCTGGCTTAGGCCCGCTCCCCGGGGGGTTGGGCCTAAGATGGCAATCAGACATCCCTCTGGCAGCCCAGCAGCCCTCGGGAGATGTCCACTTGCCAGCGGGGAACAGACCTAAGCTGCAGTCGGACATCCTTAGCACTGCTGAGGAGGCAGGAGAGGCTCCCACCACCACCGCTGTACTGGCAGCCATCAGCCTGGCTTGTGGCTGAGCAGAGCTCCTCCCACGTGAGAGCACCCTGACCACCAGAGGGCAGCTCCTGCATTGACCGTCTGCCCTCTGGTGGTCAGTGTGTGTCATAGTGACCAGTCATTCCCAGTCCTTCTGCTGTTAGGGTCAGTTTGCATATTACCCTTTTACTATATAGGATAGAGGCCTGGTGCACGGGTGGGGGCCAGCTGGTTTGCCCTGTAGGGTGTCCCAAATCAGGGTGGGGGTCCCGCTTGGGTGCCTGGCCAGTCTGGATGAGGGGATGATGGCTGTTTGCAGCTGGTCACACCCCCTTCAGGGTGGGGGTCCCCACTGGGGTGCCTGGCAAGTCTGGGTGAGGGGATGAGGGCCGTTTTCAGGCTGGCAGGCAACTGAAGCTCCCAGCCTCTCTTTTTTTTTCTTTTTTTTTTCTTTTTATTCTGGGATTTATTTACCTTCTATAGCTGTCACTGGAGCTGGGAGCCGGCTCCAGCTCTGAGGCCCGGCTCCAGCTCTGAGGCTGTGGCTGGCTGAAAGCAGGTATCTGAGTTTGTTTAGTTTCTATAATTGAAACATTGTTGCCATCACTGCTGCTCTAAGCTCTGAGGCCGGAGCTGGCTGAAAGCAGGTATTTGGAGCTTGTTTAGCTTCTATAATTGCAACATTGTTTCTTAGAGTGCAGCTCAGAGGCCGGCAGCGGCAGGCGGGGAACGTTGGCTTCCTCCATCACTGGAGCAAGCAAGCCTCCTGTTCGCTTCAGCTGCCTGTCTGCCGGCCGCCATCTTGGTTGGCAGTTAATATCGCCCTGATTAGCCAATGGGAAAGGTAGCGAAGTTACAGTTAATTACCATGTTTGTCTATTATTAGATAGGGTAGATAAATAGCACACTCTTAAAACAAATCTATCAAAGTAGAAATCACAAGGAGAATTAGAAAATGTTTTGAGATTAATTAAAACACACAACATACCTAAACTTATGAGATTCAATAAAGACACTCTTGAGAGGTAAATTTATACAAGTAAATTCTTACATAAGAAAAGAATCAAATTAAAAAATCTCATATGTATCATAAGGATCTAGAAAAAGAAAAGCAAACTAAACCCATAGCTAGCTCAAGGAAATAAAATAAAGGTTTGACTTTGAATAAGTAAACTTGAGAATAGAAAACAATAGAGAAAAGTAATGAAACCAATAATGGAGTACTTTTAAAGATCAACAAAATTGACTGACTTTTAGTTACTCTGACAAAGTGAGTCAGAGAGAAGACCATTAAAATCATAAATAAAAGTGAGGTTATTGCTACCACCTATAAAGAAATAAAAAGAAATATAAGATAATACTATGGATAATTATACACCAAGAAATAAGATAACCTAGATGAAATAGACAAGGTGCTACAAACAAACCAATGACCACAACTGTCTTAAGAAAGAATAGAAGGTCTGAAAAGATCCATACAAAGTAAAAAGATTGAATCAGTAATAAAAATTCTTCTAACAAAACACAGAACCAGATGGTTTCACTGGTGAATTCCACCAGACATTTAAAGAAGAAATCACACCCATCCTTACCTCTCTTCCAGAAAATAGAATAGAAGAAAACATTTCCTAACCTATGTTATGATGTCAGCATTGCTCTTATACTAAAGCTATGTAAGAAATCACTAGGGGGGAAAAAAGGCCGATATCTATTATGGATATACAGGCAAAAGTCCTCAACAGAATACTTGAAAGCCAAATTTAACAGCATATTAAAGATTTTTACAACATGGCAAATTGAAATTTGTCCCAGTAGTAAAAGGTAGTTTAACATTTTAAAAAGTATCATTACAACATTATATAAATGAGGGGAAAATAACATAATCTTCCATATTTTCTCAATTGATGAAGAAAATTTATGTGACAAAATTTAACACCCTTTCATGATACAACTTTCTGAAATCTAAAAATTAAAGAACAGTTACTTAAGATGACAAAGGGAATTTATGAAAAGCCTACAGATAACTTCATACTCAATATTTCTCAGATGATCTAAAAGCTTTCCCCCAAGATCAGGAAAAAGGCAAAGGTGGCTGCATTCACCAATGCTTTTCAATACTGTACTGGCTTTTCTAGCAAGGCAATTATGCAGGAGAAATAAATAAATGATATCCAAATTGAAAAGGAAGAAATTCAATTATATTTATTCACAAATGACATAATTCTACAAGAAGAAAATACCAAAGAATCCATAAGAAGGCTACTACAGCTAATACAAAGATTCAGAAGGGTTAAAAGATATAAAATCAGTTTTAGGGTACAAAATAAGTTGTATTTCTATACACCAACAATAAATAATCTGAAACAGCAATTCAGAAAACATTTTATTTAAAATAACATTCAAATATCATATACTTAAGAATAAATATAGCCATGTATATGAGAGATGTGTACTTTGAAAACTATAAATTTTGCTAAATTAATTGACTGAAATTAATGGAAAGATATCTTGTCTGTATTCATAAATTAGAATATAATATTTTTAATATATCAATGCTACTCAAAGCAATCCACAGATCAGATGTGATCCTATCAACATTCAAATGTCCTTTTATATAGAAATGAAAAACCCTATTTTCAAATACATATATAATTCCAAGTTACCCCGGATAGCCAGAACAATCTTGAAGAAGAACAATATTAGAGAATTTATACTTCTTGTTTTCAAAACGTTTTACAAAGCAACAGTAATCAAAACATAAGGATAGAATATAAGCCAATGGAAGAGAATTTAGAGCCCAGAAATAAAACCATGCATCTATGGCCAATTGCTTTTTGACAAGGGTGCCAAGCCCATTCAATTAGGAAAGAATAGTCTCTTCAACATATGGTGTTGACACAACTGAACACAGCAAAATAATGAAGTGAGACCCTTCCTCTTACCAAATGCAAAAATTACCTCAAAATGGGTCAATGATCTAAACTCTTACAATAAAATACAGAAGTGATGACCTCAAATTTGGCAAATAATGTTTAGTTATGACACATGAATAAAACATGAGTGGAAACATAAGCACATCATGAGTAAAAAAATAAATTAGTCTTTATAAAATTAAAAACTGGGCATCAAATGACATTATTAAAAGATAAAGAAAGTGAAAACAACCCTAGAAAAGTGTACACTATATCTGAAAATCTGTATCTCATCTATAATAATAAAAGGGTAATATGCTAATTAGACCGGACATCATTCTGGACATCATTTTGGACGTCCTTCCAGATGAAGCCGGGCCAGAGGGAAGCCAGTGCTGGCAGCCGGGGAAGGAAGACCTACTCTTGCACAAATTTTGAGCATTGGGCCTCTAGTAAAGTTATAATATCCAGATAACTGGGTAATTAACTCTTAATTCAACTATAATAAAAAAACTATTTTTTTAAAATGTGAAAATGACATTTATCTAAAGAAACTATCCAAACGGCCTAAAAGCACATGAAAAGGTGCTCAACATCATTATCCATTAGCTGCATTGTTTTTCTCGCTCTGCTGTCACAAAAGATCAAAAACTGCAGGGCTTAAATAACAGAAAAGATGGCCTCTCAGTTAGTAGACAAGCTGCTTGCAGAGGGCGGTTCCTTCTGAGGCTGTGAGGACCAATCTCCTCCTCCAAAGGCTCAGGCATTCTTAGGGCTGGAAAATGGTTTCTCCCGCGTCTTCACATCTTCCCTCTGCACCTGTCAGACTCTTTGTCCAAATTTTCCCTTTTTATAAGGACATCGGTCATATTGGGTCAACTCTCATTAATGACTTAATTTTTCCTTGATCATTCCCAATAATCGAAATAAAATCCTATCTTATTTATAATCCAGTGACCATCACATACACAGGTGCTGGGGGTTAGGACTGCCATCAGCATCTTTTGGGAGAACAAAATTAGCTACAATAAGTGGTGTGCAAATTAAAACCACACTGAGATATCACGTATGTCCACTCAGATGGCTATTAATAAAACAAATAGAAAATAACAAATATTGGTAAAAATGTGGAGAAATTGGAACCCAGCAGGCCTGGTCCCACAGTGGGGGTGCAGGACGCAGGAGTGCCTGCCTCCGACAGGGACTGCGTGGCTGAGAGGGTTACAGTGGAACCGCAGGCAGCCCTGAGCCGGGTCTGGGGCCTGGGGGGAGAGGCAGCCTCACAGCCCGTGTGCTGCCTTGGGGGGCAGCTGAGCAGCAGGGAACAGTGGCCCAGCCTTCTTCCCCAGGTGGGTCCTCAGAACGGCCCTCCGTCTGCCCTGCCAAATCCAGGATCCAGGCGCTCACAGCAGAGGCGACTGCCTGGCAGGCACAAGGGGGCGTGGGCCATGATGGCCCCGAGGCTGTGAGGGGCTAGGCCCGAACACCCTGGTGGGCCTGTGAGGCTGACCCGCCCCAGGGAGAGCAGAGGCCGTGCACGGGGCGGGAGGAGGCCTAAGGAGATGGCACTGAGGCCTGGAGTGACAAGGCCGCCACCAGGTCCTGAAGAGGGACAGGTGTTCCCGCAGCCTGGCAGGGGAGCTGCTGCCTGCACGAGATTACAGATCACTGCGCATTTGCTTCTGTTGTTACAAAGCCAGTGAAACCCTCCGGCTTCCTTTCTAATCTCCCTGGGCTAAGTGCGCTGAGACGGGCCCAGTGAAAATCGGGGCCCCTGGCGCAGTGCAGTGACCTGAGACTGCTCTCCAAAGCCTGCAGTGCGGTCTGTTCACCTCTGAACCTTTCAGAGGAAGACGTGAGGGCCCAGATTATTTGGGATCCAATGGTGTATTTTACCAGTTAAGCCAGTGGTTCTCCACCTTCTGGCCCCTTAAATACAGTTCCTCATGTTGTGACCCAACCATAAAATTATTTCGTTGCTCCTTCATAACTGTAATGTTGCTACTGTTATGAATCGTCATGTAGATATCTGATATGCAGGATGGTCTTAGGCGACCCCTGTGAAAGGGTCGTTCGACCGCCAAAGGGATCGCGACCCACAGGTTGAGAACCGCTGAATTAAGCAGAATGATGGTGTCTGGAGCCAAAGCCTTCACACTGAGGAGAGTGAGCAGAAGCTGGGTGAGCCGCCTGGCAGCCCGGGTGGTCCCGGCCCCGGGATGGGACCCCCCCAGATGCCCTGGAAGCAGCACCAGGTGGGTGAACATGAGAGGAGGTGTCAGGAGCACCCGGTCAACTGGCCACCAGAGGCCAAAGGGCTGGCGAGTGGGGGACAGCGGGCAGGAGGCCACCCTAGTGTGAACCTGGTCTGCAGTCAGGACCCTCTCCCTCCCTGAGGCAGCTCCCGAAGCGGCTGCTGCATTTCTGAACAAAAATGAGACTCAGGTTTGACAAAAAATAAAAAGATGTTTTTCATTCCTACATTTCTTTATTTGAGATGTACTAAAGAGGTATAAGAAGTCATATGTATTTGTATGTTAATGAATCAGGTTTATTACAAAAATAAAATTCTATGAAATCAGAAAAGAGCCCTTCAGTCCCGTGTGCTCCTCTGTGGCCTCCCTGGACCTGGGTGCTGGGGGCGGGTCCTTCACAGGTCACCTTTCAGGAGCTGAGAGGGGCTGGGAGACAGACGGGAGGACAGGAACCCCCTTTATTTCAGCAGCTACTCGGAGCCACGGAGAAAACAGGCTCAGGTGCTGTGAGAGGGAGCGACAGGGACTGCACTGGCTTCCTATTGCTGCCCTAACCGGCGGCCTCCAGTGGCCTCCACCACCAAGAGGGCGATCGCAGGTGCTGCGGGTCAGAAACCCAGGCGGGTTCATTGGCTGTGCTCCTCCCTGGAAGCTCCCAGGGACGGTCCCTGCCCTGCTCATGGGTCCTGGCAGAATCTGCTCCTTACGGGACAGTTCCCTTCATGTCCCTGCCAAGCCACTGCCAGCTTCCAGGGCCTCCAGGAAACCTTGGCATGTCCCTTCCTCCAGCCTCAAAGCCAGCAAGGGGGGCTGGGTCCCTCCCAGGGCATCTGTGACCCCCCTCCTGCCCCCTTCCCGCTTTCAAGAACACCTGGTTACTGAGGGCCAGGACCTCGCGGTGGGGCCGCACCGTCTGTGCAATTGGTACAGGCCTGGGGTTTGTTGGTACTCAATAAATGTTCCTTCCAGATTCAAAGCAAAACAAAACAAAAAGAACACCTGGTTAACTTCGTCCATCTGGGTGACCCGGGACGGTTGCCAGGTTACCTCTATGACCGCTTACCATTGTGACCTGTCTTAGTTCTGTGACCTGTTGTCAGTGATACCCCACAGGGCTGGGTTGGGGCCTCTGTGGGGTGACTCCCCAGGAGGCTCAGGGAAGGGGTCCCCAAGATCTTGTCACACTTAAACTCAGACTTGGCTGTTGAGACACAACTGGCCACATGGAGAACTGGGGAAGCCACCACCATAGGGACAGCAAGTGCCCTCAGGGCAGGGCGAGCCAGGCTGGCTGGGGTGAGGAGAGGGCGGGCGGGCCAATGCAGGGTCCTTGGGTGGGTTGACAATGGCTTTTAGGCATGAGAATGAATTGATTGGATTTATATTTTTTAAAGTTCACTGCGATGTGGCATTGGAAATGATATTTGAGAGGGTAAGATTGAAACAGGTGAAGTTTCAAGTACATGGAGTGGAAACGCAGCCTGGAGTCAGGAGAGATGAGCACGGAGGACCTGAGCATACACCTCTCAGAGGCCTGTGAGCGCTGGGACAGGGCAGGGGGACAGGGGACCCCAATGGACGGGGCAGGGCAGGGCAGGGGGGACAGGGCATCCTCCAGGAGGTGAGAGGGGAGAGAGCAAGGGTACTCTCCATGGAAGGGAATGGGCAGAGGGTCAGGGAACACCCCCCTTTGAGGATGCAGGGCAAGGGGACAGGGTAACCCTTTTGAGGGTGTAGGGCAGTTAGTAAGGGGACCCTCCATGGAGGGAGCAGAGTAGGAGGACAGGAGACCCTCCATGGGGGGAGTGGGCAGGGGGACCAGGAACTCCACTTTGAGGGGCCAGGGAATGGGGAACAGGGTACCCTCCATGGAGGTAGCAGGGCAGGGATAGAAGGGAAACCTCCTCTGGGGGGTAGGGGGAAGACACAGGGGACCCTCCATGGAGGACAATGGGCAGGGGGCAGGGAACTCTCCTTTGAGAATTGATACCCTTTTAAAAGAGACTCCATCCTAGACTTATTCGGGGGATCATTTTGTAAGTTATATACATGTCTAACCCTATGCAGCACACCTGAAACTAATATTGAATGTCAACTCAAATTGAAAATATATATATATTAAAAATAAAATTAGGCTGGCAGGCATGGGTCAAGGGGTTGAGCATTGACCTATGAACCAGGAGGTCACAGTTCAATTCTTGGTCAGGGCACATGCCCAAGTTATAGGCTCGACCCCCAGTGTGAGGTGTGCAGGAGGTAGCCAATCAATGATTCTCTCTCACTGATGTTTCTATCTCTCTCTCCCTCTTGCTTCCTCTCTAAAATTAATAAAAATATATTTTAAAAAATCTCAGCTGAGGAACACTCTACAAAATATACTACCATACTCCTCAAAAATCTCAAGGCCTTCAAAAATTAGGAAAGTCTGAGAAAATGCCACCAACAGGAGCCTAAGGAGACAAGGTAACTAAATATAATGCAACTTGGATGAGATCTTTGAACAGAAAAAATGTCATTAGGTAAAAGCCAAGGAAATCTAAATAAATATAGACTTTAGTTAATAATTATATGTCAATATTGGTTTATTAATTGTGAACAATGTATCATTATATTGTATGATTTTAATAGGGGAGAGTGTGTAGTATATGAGAACTTTCTATACAATCTTCTCAACATTTTGTAAATCTAAAATTATTCTAAGTTTATTAATCAAATATATTGTGCATATAAAGACAAAAATAGGAGTGATGTTAAAATTATATTTTACACATATACCTCACTATTATCTTGGATTTAGTAACAGGTTGAAAGCATAAATTTTGAATGCTTATATATTTCTCAAATTATTTTGGATAAAATATTTAAGCTACCAGTGTAATTATAGAATTTCTATTAGTATGTAAGTGTGTGTGTGTGTTCCTAATAGTATGACAGGGAAGTAGCACAATTGTTTGAACTTCTCTGACATATTCGCAAAGCCATGCAGAGGATATTCATGCAAGCCAATAAATATTCATCTAAGCTACACACTAAGAAAATACACTAAAATAGATTTCACAAACTAATAAGGATTTAGTACCCAGTATTATAATCAACCCTTCTGATTCAATTACTACATTGTAAGCGAAGGAATGTATGATAATGTAAAAATCATTTGTATTTGCTACCCATGTCTTCCCTTTCAAGTGGCTGTTAATAACCGCTATCTTTTCAGAGAGATGAAATGTTATACTCCCTTACAACTTATGTTTTCAAATTTATTTTTGCATACTTTCTAAAATAACAGCTTTCATCTAAACATTAAGTTAAACTTTAACTCATGGAAGCATTTGTGAGATAAATTTGCATTCAACTTCATTCTTCTACTTTATTACTACATGTCATGGTGTCATAATCTCTCTATAAACTGAGATATACTGTGCAACTCAGCTATCTGTTTATTGATGAATCACATAATCATTTAACCACAATTAGAAACAGAATAAATTGTAGCTGCTTCAAATTCTGTTAGCTCATGAAGATGTACTTGAATGTCAAAATATATTTGTAGGAAAGGGGGAAAATAGCATAAGTAATTTAATTGAGTTGGATTTTTATATTTCACTAATGGGTATAATCACTGCTCCACTGACAGCATAAGTCATTTTTGTGCATAGTGAGAAACCACTGGGAAATGTATTTTTCCATTACATGCCATGGTAATCAGAATTTGTCCATTCCATCCACCTTCTATGAGCGAACCCTTTTGGAAAACTATTTGTCTTCTGATCAATTTAAAAATGTGAATCACTATACTCTAAAAATTAATTAGCCTGGCACAAAATTTTACTCCCTTTAATATACCTGGTACATAATTCTACATAACTGACCTTCTGGAAATGTATATAATAAAGTATTTTTCCTAATTTTTTTCTAGGAGAATTAAGCCTCAATGTTTTAGTTTACAGACAATGAAACAGCACAATCTGGCCTCAATCTATTTTTCTGAAATATCGTAAACTGTGGGTTAGTGATTGAGAGCACAGGCTCTGAACAGCCTGTGGTTTATTTTATTTTATTTTATTTTATTTTATTTTATTTTATTTTATTTTATTTTATTTTAATCTTTATTGTTGAAAGCATTACATAGGTCCTCCTCCCCACCCCTCCATTAACCCCTTCCAGCCCACTCCCATCTGTGACCTCTCCCCAGGTCCTCACCACCCTATTATATGTGTCCACAGGTTATGCATATATTAATACAATTTCATTGGTTGGTCTCTTCCCATCTTTCCTCCCCTGCCTTCCCTCTGAGGTTCAACAGTCTGTTCATGCCTCTATGACTCTGGGTCTACTTTTGATCATCAGTTTATTTGGTTCATTAGAGTCCATATATATGAGTGAGATCATGTGATACTTATCTTTCTCTGACTGGCTTATTTCTCAGCATAATGCTCTCCAGGTCCATCCATGCTGTTGCAAATGATGAGTTCTTTCTTTTTTATTGCCCCTTAGTATTCCATCGGGTAGATGAACCTCAGTGTTTTTATCCACTCATCAGCTAATGGGCACTTAGGCTGTTTCCAGATCTTAGCTATGGTGAATTGTGCTGCTATGAACATAGGGGTGCATATATTCTTTCTGATGAGTTTTTAAGTTTCTTAGGATATATTCCTAGAGGTGAGATTACTGGGTCAAATGGCAGTTCCATTTTGAATTTTTTACGGAAACTCCATACTGTTTTCCAAAGTGGTTGCACCAGTCTGCATTCCCACCAGCAATGCATGAGGGTTCCCTTTTCTCCACAACCTCAGTAACACTTGTCATTTGTTGATTTTGATGATAGCCATTCTGACAGGTGTGAGGTGATAGCTCATTGTCATTTTGATCTGCATCTCTCGTATGATTAGTGATTTTCAGCATTTGTTCATATGTCCCTTGGCTTTCTGTATGTCCACTTTGGTCCTTTGGTCTATTTAGATCCTTTGCCCATTTTTTAATTGGGTTGTTTGTCTTCCTTTTGTTACATTATATGAATTCCCTATATATTTTGGAGTTTGACCCCTTATGGGATGTATAATTGGTAAATATGTTCTCCTATTCAGTGTACTATCTTATTATTTTGTTGATGGTTTCTTTTGCTGTGCAGAAGCTTTTTATTTTGATGTAGTCCCATTTGTTTATTTTCTCCGTAGTTTCCATTGGTAAACATATTGCTACAAGAAATGTCTGAGATTTGGGTACCTATAGTTTCTTCTAGGTTTCATGTCTTACATATAAGTCTTTTACCCATTTTGAGTTTATTCTTGTGTTTGGTGTAAGTTGGTGATCTAGTGTCATTTTTTTGCATGTACATATCCAATTTTCCCAGCACCATTTACTGAAGAGACTGTTTCTACTCCAATGCATGCTCTTGCCTCCTTTGTCATAATTTGAGCATAGTGACTTGGATTGATTTCTGGGTTCTCTGTTCTGTTCCATTGATCTTTATGCCTGTTCTTACATCAGTACCAGGCTGTTTTGATTACACTGGCTTTGTAGTATAACTTGATATCTTGTATTGTGATTCCTGCAACTTTGTTCTTCTTTCTCCAGATTGCTGTGGCTATTCAGGGTGTTTTTTGGTTCCATAAAAATTTTTGGAGTGTTTGTTCTAGGTCTGTGATTGCATTGAATCTGTATATTGCTTTGGGTAATATAGACATGTTAATACTATTGATTCTACCAATCCATGTACATGGTATATTCTTCCACTTGTTTATATCTTTCTTTGTCTTTTTTTTTCAATATCCTGTAGTTTTCAGAGTATAGGTCTTTTACCTCCTTGGTTAAGTTTATTCCTAAGTATCTTAATTTTTTGTTGTTGTTGTTACAGTCTAAATGGGATTGCTTTTATTGTTTGTTTGTTTTGTTTTGTTTTTTAGTTTATCTTTCTGAGAGTTCACTATTGGTGCATAAAAATGCTATGGATTTTGGGATATTAATTTTGTATTCTGCTACGTTTCCAAATTCATTCATTAAATCTAGTAGTTTGTGTTTTTTTTTTTTGTAGAGTTTTAGGGTTTTTCTATGCACAGTATCATGTCATCTGAAAATAATGAGAGTTTTACTTCCTCCTTTCCAATTTGGATGCCTTCTATTTCTTCTTCTTTTCTGATTGCTATGGCCAGGTCTTCCAATACTATGTTGAACAGGAGTGGTGAAAGTGGGCATCCCTGTCTTGTTTCTGTTCTTAGGGGAAATGATTTTATATTTTGCCCATTGAGTATGATGTTGGCTGTGGGTTTGTTATATATTTTGTTGAGGTATGATCCCTCTATTCCCACTTTGCTGAGAGTTTTTTTTTGTTTGTTTGTTTGTTTTTAATCAAGAAAGGGTGTTGGATTTTTATTTGAATGATTTTGCTGCATCAATTGATGTGATCATGTGATTTTTGTTTTACAATCTGTTTATGAGCTATATCACATTTATTGATTTGCGGATATTGTATCAGCCTTCCATCCCTGGAATAAATCCCAGTTGGTCATTATGTATGATCTTTTTAATGTGCTGCTGGATCTGATTTGTTAAAATGTTGTTGAGGATTTTAGCATCTATGTTCATCAGGGACATTGGCCTGTAGTTCCCTTTCTTTGTAGTGTCTTTATTGGGTTTTGGAATTAGAGTAATACTGGCTTCATAGTTTGCTCCTTCCTCTTGAATTTTTTGGAATAGTCTGAGGAGGATAGGTGTTAGTTCTTCTTTGAATATTTGGTAAAACACTCTGTGAAAATGTCTGGAGCATGGCTTTTGTTTCCTGGCAGTTTTTGTTTTTTTTGTGTGTGTGTATTTTGTTTGGTTGGTTGTATTTTTTTGTTTTGTTTTGTTTTTCCTACTTCAATTTCATCAGCCTATTCAGGTTTTCTGATTTTTCCTGAATGAATTTTGGAAGGTTGTATATTTGTAAGAATATGTCCATTTTCTCCAGGTTGTCCCATTTGTTCTTAAGGATTTTGTTACAATCCTTTGTACTTCTGTGGGGTCAGTTGTTACTTCACCCCTTTTGTTTCTGATTTTGTTTATGTGGGTCCTCTCTCTCTGTTTTCTGGTGAGTCTGGCTAGAGGATAATCCTGTTTATCCTTTCAGAAAAAGAAGCAGCTATTGGTTTTATTGATCTTTTGTAATGTTTTCTTGGTCAATATGTCATTTTTTCCACTCTGATCTTTATTCTTCTTCCCTTCTACTTATTGTGGGCTTGTCTTGTTGTTCTCTTTCTAATTTTTTAAGTTACAGTATTAGGTAACTTATTTATCTTACTTAACTTATTACCAGTTTTTCTTGTTTTTTGAGGTAGGCCTGTAGTGCTATGAACTTCCCTCTCAGGACTGCTTTTGCTGTGTCCCATAGATTTTGGATTGTTGTGTGTTCATTTTCATTTGTTTCCAGGATGTTTTTTAATTCTTTTTTAAATCTCTTTGTTAATCCATTTACTATTTAATAGCATGCTCTTTAGCCTCCATGTATTTCATTGTTTTTGAGCATTTTTATTTTAGTTGATTTCTAATTTCATGCTATTGTGGTCTGAGAAGATGTTTGATGTGATTTCAATCTTCTTAAATTTGTAGAGACTTAGTTTATGTCCTAACATATGTGGTCTATCTTTGAAAATGTCCAGTGTGCATTTGAGAAGAATGTATATTCAGTAGCTTTGGGGTAGAATATTCTGAAGATATCAATTAGTTCCATTAGTGTCATTTAGGATTGCTGTGTCTTTGTTGATTTTTTTGTCGAGAAGATATCTCCAGTGATGTCGGTGGGATATTAAAGTCCCCTACTATGATTGCATTGATATTAATCTCTACCTTGATATCCTCTAGAAGTTGTGTGTATATATATATATATATATATATATATATATATATACACACACACTAGAGGCCCGGTGCACAAAAATTTGTGCCCTCGGGCACTCGGGGGGTCCCTCAGACCGGCCTGAACCCATTTGTAGTCTAGGACCCCCTCGGGGGATGTCCACCTGTCGACTTAGGCCCACTCCCCAGGGGATCAGGCCTAAGTATGCAGTCAGACATCCTTCTGGCAGACAGGGAGCCCTCGGGGGATGTCCGACTAAAGGCTTAGGCCCCCAAGGGAGCTGTGATGAGGAATCTGGGGTGACAGAGGAGCCATACTGTCCTGCCCCGCTGCCCTGGGTCGGGTCACACACGGGACGCCTGCTGGCTGGGGTCAAAGATAGCAGGCCTGGATGGCAGCAGGGCAGGCGGGATGGCGCTGTCCAGCCCCACTTCCCCGGGTGACAAATAGCAGGCCCGGATGGTGGCAGGGCAGGCAGGATGGCGCTGACCTGCTCTGCCTGCAGTATGCAAATTTGCCACCATCTTTGTTGGTGGTTAATTTGCATATCACGCTGATTAGCTGATGGGATGCGTAGTGAAGGTACAGTCAATTACCATGTTTGTCTATTATTAGATTATATATATATATATATATATATATATATATATATATATATATATATATTTATGATTCTGTATTGGGTGCATGTATGTTTACCAGAGTTATAGCCTCTTTCTCTATCAATCTCTTTAATTTTATGAAGTGGCTTTCCTTATCTCTTGTTATGGCCTTCACTTTGAAGACTATTTTGTCTTTTTTTTTTCATTTCCATTGCCTGAAAAATATTTTTCCATCTCTTCACTTTCATTCTGTGTGAGTCCTTTGTTCTGAGGTGGGTCTCTTGTAGATAGCATATATATATGGATCATGTTTTCTTATTCATTCAGCTACCCTATGTCTAGTGATTGGAGCATTTAATCCATTTATGTTTAAGGTTATTTTTTATAGGCACTTGTTTGTTGCTATTTTTATACTTTATGCCTGTGTTCCTTCTTCCCTTTATATTTCTCATTTTTACAACAGTCCCTTTAGCATTTCTGACATTGTGGAGCAGCCTGTCTTATCGCAAATCAAGGCTCTGGCATTTATTTTCCATGTGACTTTAGGCAAGTTACTTCATCCTGTTCCAACTAAGTGTCATTATCTACACAACAGAGATAATTACACAGGTCCTCAACCCCTTATCTGAAGCAATTGGTCCTGATGTAGTTTGAAACCAAGAATGTTAAAAATCTATTTTAAAGATAATATGGTGCATATACCCAATGTTAGGTATGATTCTCAGAGAGATCTGGGCTGCACTTCTAAGCAAAAATATTAATAATTCTTCAATTAAACAATCATATTTCTGCTAAGTAAGATATGGTAAAACTACAAGTAGCATTACATAAATTTCTGTTTGCTCATTTCTCACATGAAGCAATTTTTGGTATTCAGCATTGAGAGCAAGGGATTGTGGAGCATTTATAAATATGCCATAGTATTTGGAAAGTTAAATTGGCTGTAATATGCTAAGCTCTTAGAACTATATCAGGCACCTAGTGATAACAACATATTTTGCTTCCATAATTAGCATTTTTACTCTTTTACCAAGGAGTCCACCAGGCCTGCAGATCCATCACTGTCCTGAAATGACATCACCTGTGTTTCTGTGTCCTAACTCTCTTGAAATCATTGTATATCTTCTCAAATATCGATATTTCACAAAGTTCTCTAGGCCAAGATTAATACTACTTGACCTCTAAATAATTTTTAAACTACCAAATTATATTTTTCTCAAATTAAAAAAAAAATGTTTTGTGATTTTAACTTCCACTTAGTTAAATGTATATATGCAAATGTGATTTTCTGGTCATAGCTGTATTGAATAAATACTGTATATTGCAATTTATTATATTTTAAGTTACACATTTGTGTGCGTGTACGTGTAACTGAAATATAATTAAAAGAATATAAAATTCACCATTTTAAAGTATACATTTTACCCGTGCCTCCCTGGGCCTTGTGAGGTCGCCCTGTGACCGCTTGGCATTTAGAGCAGCTGACACCAAGTTGTCAGTCACCCTGTTGTCAGTCACCCTCCTCCCCTGCCCTTTTGCACCCCGAAGGGTGGAGGGAGCATCTGCTGCAGGGTGCCCCCCCCCCCCGGACCCTCCCCCACCGCCTCCTGGAGCCGCTGAGAGTACTGAGCATGAGGCTGTGAGCCGGGCCCCTGGTGCCATCTATCCTTTGCCTCGGAGTCTCTGCTTCCCATACCTATGAAAAGTGCCTGACTCCTCTGATTGTCGCGGTGCTGAAGTGCTGATAGTACAAAGCCCTCAGAAGAGAGCAGAGGCTGGAAGGGGCTTCTCCTGTCACTGCCAGGAACCTTGTCTCCCAGCTGTTCCGGCTTGAGTGCTTCTGAGGACCTGTTGGCCAGGTCCAAAATCAAAGCCACGTGACTTGATATCCCAGTGGGTTCTGTCTGTGCGTCATAGAACCAGGAAGGAAGTTGACCAGGAAGCTGCAGTGGACATGCCCCAGCTGAGGGACGCTCAGCAGGATTTAGAACAAGTAACGTGACTGGGTTATCCCGATAGGTGTTTGCGCCCATCTCGCTTGTGTACCCATGGCGAGTGCAGGAGGTTGTTTCTGCCCTTGCATGGGTCCCACTCTGGTGTATCTGGCGGGATCCGGAAGGGGCTGCACCTTTCAGCCTTGAGGTTCCCTCCTGTGAGTTCACCAGAGATGACCTGGTGGCTGTTGCTGGAGACCCGAACTCAAGTCATAGGCTCTTTTGGGCTTCATGACACCTTAGAAGAGTTATTGAGAGCAAGTCTTCTGTACTTCAGTTGCTTGATTTGGAATATTTAAGATTTGCTAATAATTTAATTGCTAAAGTTTATGTGAAGTAAATCGTACTCAATGTCGAATACTTTCAGACATTCACCTAGTAAAGAAAATCATTACTAAACATTGTTCAGCTCAGCCAAAAGGGGAAAAAGTGTACAATTTGTTGGGTTTTAGTATATTCTCAAAGTCCTATCCATAAATACCTATACATATTTTACCTAAAAAGAAACTTTGTATCTCTATGTCCATTAGTAGTCACCATCCCAATCCCACATCCCTTCAGCTACTGGGAGCCACTAATCTACTTTGCCGCCATGGCTTAGCCTATTCTGACATTTTACATAATGGAATCATACAATACAGTGGCCATGTTTGTTTGGCTTCGCTTACTTAGCATAATGTTTTCAAGGGCCATCTATGTTGTAGTATATAACAGCAATGCTGTATTTTTTTAAGGCCAAATAACATTCCATTATATAAATACAACCCATACTGTTTATCCATTCATAGGTAATGGATATTTAGGTTGTTTCTCATTTTTGGCTACTATGAATAATGTAGATATACATACTAGTATTCATGTACACATTTTTATGTAAATATATGTTTACAGTACAGTATTCAAGAGTGGAATTGTTGGGTCACATGGTTATAATATGTTTATTACTTAAGGAAATATGAAATTGTTTTCCAAATCAGCAGCATCATTTGGCTTTGTCACCAGCTTTGCTCACAGTCATTATTTTGTTTTTTGCTTTTTTATTGTAGCCATCCTGGTGAGTATAAAACATTTATTATTCCATTGCATTTGATTTTCATTTCCCTAGTGACTAATAATGTTTACACCTTTCCATGGGCTTATTGGCCAATTATAACTTTTTTGAAGGTCTATGCAAATCCTTTTCAGATTTTTATTGGGTTATTTGTCTTTTCATTGTTGAGTTGCAAAAGTTCTTTATGTTATTCTCAATATCATGCCCTTATCAGATACATGATTTGCAAATATTTCTGCCGTTTTTTGGGTTGTCTTTTTACTTTGATGTCGAATATACTTATTTGTTTTATATCCTTCATAGTACATATTTCTTCTTTAATCAATTTTAGTAGTTTGAGTTTTCTAGAAATTTGGCATTCCAAGTAACTAAATTACTGGCATATAATTGTTTGCAGTATCCCCTTACATATTTTTTTTTAATTTTTATGTAAAATTCCTTCATTACTGATATTGGTAATTTAAGTCTTCATATTTTGTTTTCATACAGTCTAGCAAATATTTTTGTTAAACTTTTCAAAGAACAGTTTTGTTGATATTCTTTTGTTGTTGTTATTGTTGATATTCTTTATTGCTTTTCTCTTAAGTATTTATTTTTTTCTTCTTCAAACTTATTATTCTCTTTTTTTTCTGATTGATTTGAGTCAGTTTGCTCTTTTTTCTTAGTGTCTTAAGGTAGAAAGCTAGATGATATAGTCAAGATTTTTCTTTTAAATGTAGGTGTTTACAGCTATATTTTTCTCTAAGCACTGTTTTAGATGTATTTCCTAAGGTTTTTTTATGTGTGTGTTTCACTTGAATTTCCATTGATCTATAAGCTTTTCTAAATTATTTTGTGATTTTTCTCTTTGATGTAATGATTATTTAAGACTGAGCTGATTAATTTTCATATATTTGTGTATTTCTCAAAATTTTCTGTTATTGATTTATTATTTTGTTGTGGTAAAATACATACTTTGTGTGATTTCAATCCTTTTAAATGTAGGATGGCTTGTTTTATGACCTAGCATATGACTTATCCAGGGGACTATGACATGCATTTGCAAACAATGTTTATGTTGGGTGCAGTACTGTAGAGACAACTGTTATATCTAATTGGTAAATAATGTTTTTAAGTCTTCTGTTCCTTGTTGATTGCTGGTCTAGCTATGCTATCTATTATTGAATATATAAATAATTGAGATATAGTATCTTATCTACCACTTATTGAAAAATTAGTGAGGTACTGATGTTTTCAACTATAATTGTTGAATTATTTATTTCTCCCTTCAAACCGGTCAACTTTTGCTTCAATTATTTTGGGCCTTTGTTATTAGGTTCAGATATGTGTAGAATTATGTTTTCATGATGGATTGGCCTTCTTTGTCTCTGATAAGAATATTTTCTTAAATTCAACTTTGACTTTTATTAGCGTATTAGCCTAGCTCTCTTTTGGTTAATGTCTGAATAATTTACCTTTTTATGACCTTCATTTTTAACCTATTTGAACCTTTAAAGTGTCCATTATGGATTGTGTATTAATTAAGTTGTTATTTTAAAATTCATTCTGATCAGTTTTGTTGTTGTTGTTGTTTTAAATTAGAATGTTTTGTCCATTTTTATTTAGTGGAATTACTGTGGTAAGATAGGATTTACATCTGCTATTTTGCTATTTGATTTATGCCTTAATTTTTGTTTTTTGTTTTTATAGTTCTTTGTTACTTTTTGTATTAAATAGGTAGTTGTATTTTACTATTTTAATATTTTTGTTACTTTCACTCTATTTTGTTAATTTTTTGTTGTTGACAGTATTACTGATGACTCCCATTTTCTCATTTTTTGCCTCCTTCACGCAACCTGTACCCCACCCCAGCCCTTCCCCATACTATTGTCTATATCAGTGATGGCGAACCTATGACACGGGTGTCAGAGGTGACACACGAACTCATTTTTTTGGTTGATTTTTCTTTGTTAAATGGCACTTAAATATATAAAATAAATATCAAAAATATGTCTTTGTTTTACTATGGTTGAAAATATCAAAAAATGTCTATATGTGACATGGCACCAGAGTTAAGTTAGGGTTTTTCAAAATGCTGACACACCGAGCTCAAAAGATTTGCCATCACTGGTCTATATTAATAGGTTATGCATAAGCATATATGTTGTTTGGTTATCTCTTACAGTCCCAATTGAGAACTGTGATTCTGTTCCATGCACCCATACCTCTGGACCTATTTTGCTTGTCAGGTTATTTTCTTCATTACATTCCACATATAAGTGAGATCATCTGATATTTGTCTTTCTCTAACTGGCTTATTTTGCTTAGCATAATAGTCTCCAGATTCAACCATCCTGTCTCAAAAGGTAAGAGCTTCTATTTTACAGCCACATAGTATTTCATTGTGTAAATGTACCAAAGCTTTTGTATCCACTCATCTACTGATGGGCACTCAGGCTGCTTTCAGAGCTTAGCTATTGTAAATAATGCTGCTATGAACATAGGGGTTGAATATATTGTTTTTGATTGGTGTTTCAAGATTCTTAGGATATATCCCTAGAAGTTGGGTCAATGAGTCAAATAGCAGTTCCATTTGTAATTTTTTTAGGAACTTCCATACTGCTTTCCACAGTGGCTGTACCAGTCTGCACCCACCAGCAGTGTACTAAGGTTCCCTTTTCTCCAAGTCCTCACTATCACTTGTTGATTGTGGATTTATTGATGGTAGCTATTCTGGCAGGGGTGAGGAAATACCTCATTGTAGTATTAATTTGTGTGTCTCAGATGATTAGTGACAAGCAGTTTTTCATATGTCTATTGGCCATTTGTATGTCCTCTTTGGTGAAGTATCTGTTCAGGTGCTTTGCCCATTTAAATTGGATTATTTATCTTCCTGGTGTTGGGTATTATGAGTTCTTTGTATCTTTTGAAAATTTACCCTTTACCATCGATGAATATGTTCTTCCAGACAGTAGGTTCCCTTTTAATTTTGGTGATGGTTTACTTTGCTGTGCAGAAGTTTTAGTTTGATGTAGTACCACTTGTTTATTCTTCCTTTGTGACCCTTGCTGCTGTATCTGTGAAAATACCGGAATGTGAGATGTCTGACATTTTACTGCCTTTGCTTCTTCTAGAATTTTTATGGTTTTGTGACTTACATTTAAGCCTTTTATCCATTTTGTGTTTATTCTTGTGTGTGGTGCAAGTTGGTGGTCTAGCTGCATTTTTTTTTTGTATGTATCTATCTAATTTTCCCAACACCATTTATTAAAGAGACTTGTCTTTAGTCTATTGTATGCTCTTACCTTCTCCTTTGTCAAATATTAATTTCTACATTAGTGTGGATCGATTTCTGGGGTCTCTGTTCTGTTCCATTGATCTATATGTCTGTTCTTGTGCTAGTAACAGGCAGTTTTGATTACAGTAGTTTTGTAGTATAATTTGATATTGTATAATCTCACTTATATGTGGAATATGCAAAAAAAAACACAACTCATAGAAACAGGAAACAGATGGTGGTTTTCAGAGGTAGAAGATGGTGGGTCAAGGAAATGGGTGAAAATGGCCCATCCATAGACATTTAGTTTGGCTATCTATATATATAAAAGCCTAAGTAACTGAACAACTGAGCAACTGGAACAACCTGTCGACCAGTCGCTATGACCCCTGGTGGTCAGTGCACTCCTACAGCTAACCTCCTGCAGCCAGCCAACCTCCCATGGTCCCTTTCCCCAGCCGGCAAACCTCCTGTGCCCCCAACCCCCAGACTGCCAACCTCCCAGGGCCCCTCCTTCCAGCTGGCAGCCCTGATCACCCCTGGGAGGTTGGCCGGCTCGCCCTGATCAGGTCGATCGGGGCTGGCTGACCAGAAGGAAGGGCTGCAGGAGGTTGGCCGGCTGGGAGGAGGGGCTGTGGGAGGTTGGCCACTGGCCCTGATCGGGACTGGGCAAGACTGCCCCAATCGGCTCCAATCACTGGCCAGGCCACGGAACCCCACCTGTGCATGAATCCGTGCACTGGGCCTCTAGTGTTGAATAAGAGTAGTGAAAGTTGCCATCCCTGTCTTGTTCCTAGGGGAAATGGTTTTAATTTTTGCCCATTGATTATGATGTTGACTGTAGGTTTGTCATATATGGCCTTTATTATGTTGAGATATGATTCTTCTAGTCCCACTTTGCTGAGTGGTTGTATTAAGAATGGTTTTGGATATTGTCTAATACTTTTTCTGCATCAATTGATATGATCATGTAATTTTTGTCTTTCATTTTGTTTATTTGATGCATCATATTTATTGATTTCCAAACACTGTACCAGCCTTGTATCCCTAGAATAAATTGTGCTTAGTCATGGTGTATGATCTTTTTAATATATTGCTGGATCCAATTTGCCAACATTTTGTTGAGGATTTTATCATCTGTAATCATCAGGGATATTGGCCTGTAATCTTGTGATAGTCTCTTTCTTTGTGGTATCTTTATCTGGTTTTGAATTAGGGTAATGCTGACCTCATAAAAAGAGCTTAGAAGTGTTCCTTTTTCTTGGATTTTTTAGAGGAGTTTGAGAAGGACAGGTGTTCTTTGAATGTTTGGTAAAACTCCCTTATGAAGCCATCCATATAAGAGATTTTATTTACTGGGAGTTTTTGTTTGTTTGTTTTGTTGTATTTTTGTTGTTGTTGTTGTTGCTGCTTCAATTTCCTCAATTGTTATTTGCCTATTCAGGTTTTTTGATTATTCTTGATTCACATTGTCCAGCTTTTCGGCATATACTTGCTCATAGTATTTTCTTACAATCCTTTGTATTTTTGTGATGTCAGTTGTTACTTCTCTGCTTTCATTTATGATTTTAATTATTTGTTTCTTGTGAGTCTGGCTAAAGGTTCATCAATCTAGTTTATCTTTTCAGAGAATCAGCTCTTGGTTTCAATGATCTTATTTTTTTAGTTTTTTTTTTTTGGTTTTGTTTTGTTTTTTTTGTCTCTATGTAGTTTATTTCTGCTCTAATCTTTATTATTTCCTTCTACTTATCCTTGGCTTTTCTTGTTTTTATCTTCCTAATTCTTTAAATTATAAGGTTAAATAGTTCATTATCAATTTATCTTATTTTTTGAGGTAGGCCTGTAATGCTATGAACTTCCTTCTCAGGACTATTTTTGCTGTGTCCCAGAGATTTGGGGTTGTTGTGTATTCATTTTCATTTGTTTCCAGAATTTTTTTATTTATTTCCTAATCTCATTGGTAACCCACTCATTGTTTAGAAGCATGCTATTTAGCCTCCATGTGTTTCAATGTTTTGAGTGTTTTTACTGTAGTGGGTGAGGGCATTGTGAGAGGTTTTCCAACTAAGTCAGGCAATAACTTCTGCCTGTAGGCTGATTGTTCTTCTCAGTCTCTTAATGGGCCTCAGAAACTCCACAGGGTGGGGTAGGAGGGTCTCCAATAAGGTGGGACAACTGCCTTCACTCCAGGCAAAAACTGCCTGTTATAGCAAAGGTCTACTGGATAAAGATGTCCTCTGCATTATTAGGGAATGACTCAGCACAGGAAACCTAGGTGTCTGCCTTCCATGCTCTAACACCAGAGCCCTCAACCCTAGATTCTGCTCACACAGCTCTAGTCTACTCTTCCCTCCCTCTGGCAGAGCCCAGGGTGAGTGGTTGCACACATAATTTTGTGTGTTGGCCCTTTAAGAGGGTGCCTGCATTTCCAGTCATCTCTCCCTGGTGCACAGCAACATTGCTGCTTTTCACAGCCTGATATTTTTTTGTGGACACCTTCCTCAGTTCTGGTGCTCTGGGCTCAGGAGCCCAGCTTGGGGTTTAGAGCCCAGAGTTTTCAGTGGGAACCCCCACATCTGAGATATTTATCCCAAATTTCAGCTGTTGTTTGTGGGTGCCCAGCCAGTCCTTGCACGCTTCTACCCTTCCTACCAGTCTCTCTTCAGTCTCTACTTTCTGTCCTTGGTCATCAGAGTTCTTTCCATCTAGTCTTCAGTTGATTATTCAGGATGATTTTTCTGTATTTTAGTTGTAATTCCATTTTGGTTTTGAGAGAGTATCAATGTAGTATCCACTAACTACCCCACCATTTTTGAATCCAACTTTGTCCTTTTTAATTAAAGCTGATAAAATTCCTTTAGAAACTTCTGTGTATCTATACTAATAAAAGCCTAGGTGACCATCACGCCCTCACGTCATCACAAAATGGCCACACCCATGTCATCACAAGATGGCCGCCTTGAGAAGGTCACTCCCATTTTGTCACAAGATGGCTGCCCCCACGTCATAACAAGATGGGCACCACAAGATGGCCACCCCAACATTGTCCCAAGATGGTCACCACTACATCATCACAAGATGGCCGCCCCATGTCCTCACAAGATGGCTGCCCCCACATCATGAACAAGGTGGCCGGCAGGGGAGGGCAGTTGTGGGCGATCAGGCCAGCAGGGGAGGGCAGTTGGGGGTGATTGGGCCGGCAGGGGAGCAGTTAGGTGTTGATCAGGCTGGTAGGGGAGCAGTTAGGGGGCAATCAGGCTGGCAGGCAGAAGCAGTTAGGGGCAATCAGGTAGGAAGGTAGGTGAGCAGTTAGGAGCCAGCAGTCCTGGATTGTGAGAGGGATGTCTCACAATTAGGCACACAATTGGGCCTAAACCGGCAGTTGGACAACTCCCAAGGGGACCCAGATTGGAGAGGGTGCAGGCTGGGCAGAGGGACACCCCCCCTCAGTGCATGAATTTTATGCACCGGGCCTCTAGTCAAAACATAATTCTCTCTATTTGACAAAAGTCAATGTCCTCACTGTTCCTTTTCAAGACAGGCTTTTCTATGCCTTGGGCTGAGTGTTAAATGTTTAGATGCATTTTGTCTGGTTGAAAGTGTTGCCATAGGTAGCTACAAGTTATCGAAAGAGAAGAGAGCTAGACTGGCTGAGCCTGATTAAGTCTGGAAGGTACAGCTTCAGACACCCCAGGGGAAGGCCATGTCCTGCACATCCTCCACCAAAGATGACTGAATCCCTGGAATGGATCAATTTTCCAATCTCCATGGCTGAAAACTGGCCATTAGCTGGGATTCCAAGGGAGGGACAGGTGAAATTCCTCTGCTACGCACATGCACAGTAGAAGCCAAGATGGGGATCATAAGGGACAGAGTCTAGCCTGGAAAACCTGGGAAAAATGGGATTGGATATAGGGAGGATCCAGCACAAACCATGAAGGATTAGGAAGAGATTGGTTGTTTGAAAGTAAGCCTCTCTTTCCCAGGCCTGGGATAATACAATCAAAGCTATACTAATGCCCCTCTTTGTAGCACACATTTGTTAGTCTGTTCACCCATTTGCACATTCTCTCTTCATTGCAGCCACATAGGATCAAGCTAGGGTGGGCTGTCAGTGGGGCCTGGGTGCAGCACTGTGCTGTTGGCAGGAGCCAGTTGGGGACAGAGGCTGAGCTGGACTAAACTGCACCATGGACTGAACTGAACTACAAAATCCTCGGATGCCCTGCCCACACTGGGAAAATGGCAAAGGTTCTCTAGGACTTGGTGAGGACAGGTGCAAACTGATGGCCCCAGATGCTGGACTTCTTCCGCCCCAGATGCTGGACTTCTTCCACATCAGGACGGAGCCGAACTACCTGGTCCTGAATGAGACACTGGGCCAGTAAGTCCTACCACTACCCCTCATCCTCCTATGCGTGTTCCAGAAATGCTTTTCTCATGACTCTGTGGAAGGGCCCTATTTCCACCTGCAACAAAAGGACCTACAAAGTGCACCCATTCAGGTTCCGAGAGGTCGTCTTGTACAATGGAAGGGACCAAGAGGCACATCCTTTATCATCTTGAGTTTCCACTAGGAAAGGACACAAATCTTTCTGAAGTCTGAATAAAGGGTGGCCTGGACCTCATGGCTCAGTGGTTGAGCATTGACCTCTGATCCAAAAGGTCATGGTTCAATTCCCAGTCAGGGCACATGCCTGGGTGGGGCATGATCCTCAGTGTGGGGCCTGCAGGAGGCAGCCAATCAATGATTCTCTCTCATCATTGATGTTCTTATCCCTCTCTCCTTTTCTTTTCATCTCTGAAATCAATGAAACTATATTTAAAAAATAAATAAATAAAGAGTGGTCAGATTCACCACTGAGAGCTTTGCCCTGTGACATACTTTTACAAGTAGGTCCTGGATTAGGCATTTTCTCTAAGCCCAGAGAATTTCACCAATACAAAAAATAAATGAGGATGGAAAGGGTTATATTTTTAAATCCAAGTCTTTCTTCTTTGTATTTTTTCCAAATTCTGCTTAAATACTAAAGAATTATTTTTGCTCACTTCTTCTTATCCATATTTTATCATATATAGATTTTTTAAAAAAGCAATTTGACTCTTTCACTACCTGAAAATGTCCTTAGACAAATATTCAAGTCCACTAGGTTTATTTTCTATTTACCTCATTTCCACAAACAACATTGTTACTAAACTTTTCAAATTATATTAGGGGGGTTATATTTTCCCATATTTTTTAAAAAATACATTTTTATTGATTTCAGAGAGGAAGGGAGAGGGAGAGAGAGATAGAAACATCAATGAGGAGAGAGAATCACAAAAAGCATTTGACAAAATCCAACACCCTTTCTTGATAAAAACTCTCAGCAAAGTGGGAATAGAAGGATCATACCTCAACATAATAAAAGGCCTATATGACAAACCTACAGCCAACACATACTCAAAGGGCAAGAATTAAAACCATTTCCCCTAAGAACAGGAACAAGACAAGGATGCTTTCACCACCACTTTCACCACTCCTGTTTGACATAGTACTAGAAGTACTAGCCATAGTGATCAGACAAGAAGAAGAAATAAAAGGCATCCAAATTGGAAAAGAAGTAAAACTATCTTTATTTGCAGATGACATGATACTATACATAGAAAACCCCAAAGACTCCATCAAAAACTACTAGACCTAATAAATTAATTTGGCAATGTAGCAGGATACAAAATTAACGCCCAGAAATCTAAGGCCTTTTTATACACCAATAATAAACTCACAGAAAGAGAAATGAAAAAAACCAATCCCATTTACCATTGCACCAAAAAAACTAAGATACCAAGGAATATACTTAACCAAGGACATAAAAGACCTGCTCTCAGAAAACTACAGGACATTGAAAAAAGAGATAGAGGAAGATGTAAACAAATGGATGAACATCCCATGTTCATGGATTGGTAGAATTAACATCATCAAAATGTCCATACTACCCAAAGCAATCTATAGATTCAATGCAATACCTATTAAAATACCAATGGCATATTTCAAAGATCTACAACAAATTCTCCAAAAATTCATCTGGAATAAAAAGACCCTGAATAGCTGCAGTTGTCCTGAGAAAGAATAACAAAGTTGGAGGGATCACAATACCAGACATCAAACTATATTACCAAGCCACGGTTCTCAAAACTGCCTGGTACTGGCACAAGAACAGACATATAGACCAATGGAACAGAATAGAGGATCCAGCAATTGACCCAAGTCATTATACTCAATATTTGACAAAGGAGGCAAGAGCATACAATGGAGTCAAAACAGTCTCTTTAATAAATGTGCTGGGAAATTTGGTCAGATACATGCAAAAAAAAAATGAAACTAGACCACCAACTTACACCATACACAAAAACAAACTCAAAATGGCTAAAGGACTTGAATGTAAGACAGGAAACCATAAAAACCCTACAAGACTCCATAGGCAGCAAAATTGCATACATATGTCGTAGCAATATCTTTATAGACACAGATCATAGGGCAAGAGAGACTAAGGAGAAAATAAACAAATGGGACTACATCAAAATAAAAAGCTTCTGCACAGCAAAAGAAACCATCAACAAAACAACAAGAAAGCCCACTGCATGGGAGAACATATTTGCCAATGTTATCTCTGATAAGGGTTTAATCTCCAACTTTTTCAGGGAACTCATACAACTTAACAAAAGGAAGATAAACACCCAATCAAATAATGGGGAAAGGACTTAAATAGACACTTTTCAAAAGAGCACATTCAGAAAGCCAAGAGACACATGAAAACATTCTCAAAGTCACTAATCATTGGAGAGATGCAAATTAAAACAACAATGAGGTACCACCTCACACCTGTCAGAATGGCTATCATCAACAAATCAACAAATGACAAGTGCTGGAGAGGATGCAGAGAAAAAGGAATCCTCCTTCATGTTGGTTGGAATGCAGACTGGTGCAGCCACTGTGGAAAACAGTATGGTGTTTCCTCAAAAATTTAAAAATGGAAATGCCATTTAACCCAGTGATACCACTTCTAGGAATATATCCCAAGAAAGCAGAAACACCAATCAGAAAAGATATATGCACCTCTATGTTCATAGCAGCACAATTTACAATAGCTAAGATTTGGAAACAGCCTAAATGCCCATCAGCAGATGAGTGGATTAAAAAACTATGGTACACCTACACAATGGAATACTACACTGGTATAAAAAAAGAAGGAATTCTTACCATTTGCAGCAGCATGGATGGAACTGGAGAGCATTATGCTAAGTGAAATAAGCCAGGCAGTGAAAGAAAAATACCGCATGATCTCACTCATTTATGGATAATAAAGAACATTATAACCTAATGAACAAATAGATAGATACAGAGGCAGAGAAGCATCGAACAGACTGTCAAATTACAGCGCGAAGGCTGGGGAGTGTTGGGGGGAGGTAAGAGATCAATTGAAGGACTTATATGCATGCATATAAGCACAACCAATGGACACAAGACACTGGGGGGGGGAGGGTAAAGGCATGTGTTGGGGGGTATGGGAGGCCAGAGAAATGTCAATTGGGAAAAAAAGTAGACATATGTACTACTATTTGTAATACTTTAAACAAGAAAATAAAAATAAATAAATAAATAAATAAATAAATAAATAAATGTTAAAAAATTAAATAAAAGGAACCCAGTGGCTTGGAAAAAATACATTTTTATTGATTTCAGAGAGGAAGGGAGAGGGAGAGAGAGATAGAAACATCAATGATGAGAGAGAATCATTGACTGGCTGCTTCCTGTATGCCCCCCACTGGGGATTGAGCCCATAACCCAAGCATGTGCCCTGACATGGAATTGAACCATGACCTCCTGGTTCACAGGTCAACGCTCAACCACTGAGCCATGCAGGTCAGGCTATGTTTCCAGATTTCAATGCCAAATTCTTTACTGTCCTCAGAGTTCTCACTAACAACTCCACTAACTGCAAGGACAGTTTGGGGGGAAAGTGTTCAAATGAAGCAATTGGTTCATTTAATCATTCATCAATTAGTTTTTGAGTTTATCATCTACAAAGCCCCATAGGAAGTGCAAAAGGGAGTGTAATTACACCTAAATTAACATAACCGGAGGTAGAAAATAGGAAGTGCTGAATAAATAAAATGTACAGGCAAACTAATAAGAAAAAATTTTGTGTTTGTTTTCTGGATGAATTTAATGTGTGGCCTACAAAGATCAGGGAGCAAACATTGCAAGACAGCAGGAATTCATTTGAAAAGACACAGACATGTGTTTGGGAAACATTGAATCTCTTACTTTAGGTGAATCATAGGAATGGGAAGTAGGGATGGGGAATAATGCAGGAAGAAATGCAGCCAGGGCTTTGAATATCAGGCTAATGAGTTTAAGATATTTTTCCTATAGAAAATGGAATGGCATTGTTGTGATTTTTAAGCTGGCTTTATAAAGATTAGCCTGGAAGTACAATGAGGGTCTGTCACCACTTAGAGGATCTGGATTTATTTCAGAAGCAATGTGTGGGGGGCTGTAGAGCAATGGCAATGGAATGATGAGAATGAAGCCGATCAGATAGAGTATTAATCAAGTTTCACTGTAATTCATTATCTCTCTTTCTCACACTATTACTATCTATACATCTAAATTAGTAATTCCTCATTATGTGTAATTTTCTTAGAACTAATCGCAAAAATCTTATGATTATCACAATGTATTTTATAAATTCAATAACCTGTGGTAAAAATGCAAATATCAGAGTTAGTTTACTTCTTGGATTTGGAAAGCTGCTTAAAAGAATGTATCATCCAGTCTCCAGTTACTCAGTTGTTAATGAGTTTCTGAGGAGAGCAGCACTCAGATCAAGGAATGGTGCTTTAAGTCTTTCAGAAAAAACTGCTGCTTGCTCTTGACTAAAATCAAGATACAATTAATCATGCTCTTAATTTCTTCCTCAAAGTCACTGTCACTCCCAGTGACTTACATGTAAGTAATGTAAGGCCAACTCATTTTGAAGTTCAATTGCTTTTGCTATTGGATATATCCAAAGGCTAAAAGCATCATAATTTATTTTTAAATGCGTTTTATAAAAATGCACTTTTTCAAATGGCTTATTTAATTTCTAATTCTTTCCTACATGTAATTTTATCATGTGAAGGAAGGGGAAATACACACATACACACACACATCCC